>NC_090191.1:19571901-19926901 GCF_024679245.1 Pseudorasbora parva | reverse complement strand
ATCCGAGTGCTTGTCATGAGTGCCAAGCCGCATGCTCTGAATTTCTTCTCAAAGTATAATGTGAACTAACAGTTCAAATGCCGTGTTCGGATTTGCATATTCTGCCTCTCATCCCTGGAAGCTTCCACGTTTGTGACATTTTTTTTTTCATCAATAATTGAGAAGTCTTTCCAATTTGAGGCACTCGAGTCATGTGCCGAGCTGCTGGAGTGAAGTGCTTGTGTTGTGAGTGTGAAGGCACCTCTTTCTGTCGGAGCGCTTTGAATCTAGTTCAGTGAGATGCCGTATTCTCAGAGGAGCCGTTATCCAGGTCACGCTACAGGAAAAGCCAAAGCCAAAAAGAATCGTCTGGGATTTCACAGAGGTCTGAGGACAACCCAGCAGATAGAGGGAGAGAGACAAGGAGCAGAAAGAGATGTTCACTCGTTCTGCTGCCTTATTTGTTTTGCTGTGTCTCAGACCCTGGGTCGCGTCTTTATGACTCTCTTTCCATCCTCCCTGTGAGCTGTGCTGAGACAGATTATCTATGCCTTTCACCTCCCTCACAATTTCAGATCCTCTTCTCTTCCAGTCATTTCCTCACCTTCTCCTTTCCCTCTCATTTTCTTCGCTCCTCATCTTTTTGTCTAATCACCTGATCTTCTCCTTTTCTGAGGTATTTTAACCTTACTCCCCAATTCTCATTTTCTAATCTCTCCTCTCCTCTCCTCTCCTCTCCTCTCCTCTCCTCTCCTCTCCTCTCCTCTCCTCTCCTCTCCTCTCCTCTCCTCTCCTCTCCTCTCCTCTCCTCTCCTCTCCTCTCCTCTCCTCTCCTCTCCTCTCCTCTCCTCTCCTCTCCTCTCCTCTCCTCTCCTCTCCTCTCCTCTCCTCTCCTCTCCTCTCCTCTCCTCTCCTCTCCTCTCCTCTCCTCACCTCTCTTCTACCTCCTCACCTCTCTTCTACCTCCTCTCCTCTCCTCTCCTCTCCTCTCCTCTCCTCTCCTCTCCTCTCCTCTCCTCTCCTCTCCTCTCCTCTCCTCTCCTCTCCTCTCCTCTCCTCTCCTCTCCTCTCCTCTCCTCTCCTCTCCTCTCCTCTCCTCTCCTCTCCTCTCCTCTCCTCTGATAAATTGGTTAAGGCTTTTTCATGTAATTAGTTGCTGTATGACTAACTGTTCTGTAGGAGTCATCTAGCTACTCTTTTCTCACACAGATCCAATTTATTTCTCAGCCTGGACCTGACGTCAGCTAGGTGAGGTCCCGAGGGGCCGTCAGAGCCCAGCATGTCACCAAGGCAACGCTGTCATAGGGCCAATCAAAAGAGCAGGTTCTCTGCGTTTGTTAAAATGATGAAAGATATCTTATCGGAAAATAGAGGAATGAAAAAGAGAAGTTAGATCTCTGTATATTCCTATTTGAGATCTCTATTCATGTTATTCAGAGAAACCGAGCAGGTGTCAGTCAAGGCAGCAGTTAGTTGTCAGGGTAACTGCCTCCAGCCCCACTGGGGTCCCACAGCGATTTGTGACTGTGCTGAAGACCTGTCATGCTCTGTATCTGTCTCTCTCACTTTATCATCCCTCCTTTTTTTTCATGAACAGCATTTAAATGAAGCCAGTAATTAGATAACTGTGCTGAAATCTACCCTTCCCCCTTCATTTTCAGGCCTTGTCTCGATTTTCCCCTCACTGAAGTCTTTATTTTGCAATGTTGTGCAACAAAATAAAATAAAAAAAATGTAGATCTATGCATTTGTAAGTTTGATACTTCAGAATAGCAGACCAAAAGTTACAATAATCAAGGGAATATTTGGTTATTTCTGCGTGATAGACAAGGAGAATGTTTATGTAAAATGCAAAATATTTTTGGCACCTGCTTTTTTGTGTCCGTCCTAATTGACATTGATTCTATAAATAGCAGATATTTATAATTGGTTAATCAGACTCTGTGTTGGCAATTAGACACATGTTGATTTTTTTTCCTTCAGTTAGCAGAACTTTTCATCATTGATGGCATGCAGACAGAAATACAGCAGTTTTTGTGGCTATTAACGTCTAGGTAGACATCTGTATAATGAAGCGTAGCTGTGGCCTTACAAATTACAAACATGTTGATTTACAAAATGTGACAATTGGCAAAAAACAGATTTAGTTAAACTATATAGTGCATATTTGTATTTGCGCTCTGGAAAAAAGGTTTTGTCCAATGGGTTTTGCAGCATTGAGAAATGTAGCCAACCACAAACATATCTGTTGATTTCATGAACCCAGTGGCCAATCAGATGTTAGCACTGAACAAAAACTCTGGCGTGTTATACACTGTAAAAAATTATCTAGAAAAAAAGTTACCTGGTCGCCTTAAAATTTTGAGTTAATTGAAATTAAAATTTTGAGTTAATACAATGAACATTTTTTGAGATTCGACAACCATTATTAAAAGATTATTAAAAGATTTTGTAAGCATATTGGGTAATTATGTGTCTGTGATTTCTGATGATGCAGTGAAACATGCCAAATAGTGCTATTTTCATGATTTATCACATTTTTTATGTGGTTCAGATACAAAATTATTTTGAGTTTCTATTTATTAAACTAATTTCCTTCATTGTATCAACTCAAATTTTTAATTTCAATAAACTCAAAATTTTAAGGCAACCAGGTTACTTACTTTTTTAAGTTAAACCAACAAAAAACAACACAATTTTTTTACAGTGTAGCAGTGAGTGAATTCTGAGTTCTGCACGCTCCCAAATCCTTTCATTATAAACAAATTATGTAAATAAGAGTTTCATTGTGCAGTCAGCTTCATTGATTATAACGGATCTTTGTCAGATCGTGATTAACTCAAATGAGTGACAGCTTTTTAGTGATTATAAAATGAGAGCACTTTCTGCCATGCCAAATCCTGCATACTGTATGCTTGCTTTTCTGTTAAAAGTCACAGTGGCTTGTGAATGTAGATGCTTTAATAACAAATAATTTATCAGGAGCATTTATGCTGGAATGTGTAGGTTGTGTGGCGACACGTAACTTGAAGCTATTTCAAGGAAATCTATTTAAATGTGTTTTTAAAGGGGAAGCGCATCTAGCCTTACCCTGGAGCTGATTCACCCTACGCCTATGAGAAAAGTCAAACAAGTGCCAAAATGTACCTACTTTGCAATTTAATCATTATCTGAGTTATTATTTAGTCAAGAAAAGAATGTTTGCATTTGAAATTATTCCTCCTGGTGATTTTTGAATAAGGGATCCATATTTTAAGGCACTCAAAGTCAAATATGAATTAAAACGTCTTTATTGTATAACAGGTATTTAGTTTAAAACAAACAATCAAACTAACAATCAAATAAAAAACATAAATAGCACAAATAACACAAATATAAAATGCATCATAATATTGCAACTTGCTTTATCTTCCAACCTTGAACACAACCGATTTCTATAACTAGGAGTTGTGCACCACCGCATTAGGTCAGCGATAATGGTACTGTAATGGAAATGAAGACGATCACTTAAGCTATAGTGCTAGAAGAGGCATTTATTGAAGTGGCAAAAAAATAAATAAAGTTTCCTGGGCTAATGCTCATCTTAGGAAACACTCAGGATATATTATGGATATACGGTATGTTGAAACGGTATGCTGGAATGTTGGGTTGTTGAAAACAACAGTATTAGGTTCAGTATCAAACAAAACACTTCTTCCATTCTACACTGAAACAATTTACTTTTTCTTTTCTTTTTTTGCAAGTTTTTACATGTTGATATTTTAAGTACAAGTAAACTATACTTAACTAAGGCCCCATCTACACGGACGTTTAGCTGTATATTAAAGCATTTATATCGTGTCGGCGTTTTGGAAACCGGGTTCCAGAGTAGATACATCTTAATAGAGTGTCTATTTACACCAAGCACAAATAGCGTTCCTTGTTGGCAAGTGTTTTTCGCTCTAGCTCCACCTAACAATGCCCGGTTAGCCCAAACAAGATTTAAAAAGACACATTTTCCAACATCCTCAGTGGCGTAATCGGTAGCGCATAAGGCTTGTGGAACAAGCTTTTGAAACGATCGACCCGGGTTCAAATCCACCTTTTGCTAAGCTCACTATTTTCCCCTTTTCTATCGCATATCACATCGGTAAGGCTTTTACTTTCAATAAAAAATAAGAAATGTTATAAAAGTGTCCTAATGAAATGTTTAATAATAATACAAGTATTTATTAGGTAGGGTTAGGGGTAGGGAGGGTGTTTATTTTCCCATTAAGGCTATGTCCATTTAATATTTTTTATAAATATTATAATTTAACCTCTATTACATCATGTTAATATACAACAATACTGATGTGCAAATAGTATGTAGGCTATCTGCAAAATGTGTATAGTAATTAGATGCTATTTATACTTTTTTTATATAGCCTAGTATTGGCAATATTGTATTTTTTACATTCATGCCAATAAATCAATCTTTAATTGAATTGAATTGAATATATCACTATTTTCACTTATTAAATAGCATTAGCTATTTGCAAGTGATATAAATAGCATCTATTGCTATTTGCACTTGGGTTACCTGCTACCAAATCTTAAACCGACAACCCGGCGTTTTCGTGTGTACAGCCAATCCATATATTTAGTGAAACAGTGATGTCAAAAAGTGCTAAATCTTCTTCTTAATTTTTTTGTGCATTTGTCGGTTTCAGTGGATTCATGTGTACGCAGATATATCTTGATACAAGGGGAAAAAAAGATCTGATAGGGAAAAGCTCTGGTGTCAGGCACAGACGGAGACAGAGGATGAGGTAAACTCGAAAGTGATTTATTGACAGAGACACGCACACAGGTTGTGATGGTAAATATGGAGATGAATGAATGAGCACTTCTTGATAGTCTGCTGATGGATTGAATGACAGTGGCAGGGCAGGGAATGGAGAACACGAGGAACAAGAGACAAGGAAGACTTGAAGGTAAAATAGAATCTCAGATGAGTTTCAGGTAGGATTTCCGGGTACATAGTGACAAGACCAAACACTGAAGTGAAGTGAAGTACTGAACTGAAGTATAGTGTCTGTGATGAAAATAGCAAGAAAATAAGTAATTTTTACTTTTACAAGTTTGAGTAATTTGTACTTAGTAAGTTGACTTGCTTAGTTACTTCATTATATTTAAGTCAAACAATATGACACTGAATCAAACCATGCTTTTAAACCGTACGCAGTCAAGAAGCCCTTCTGCCGCCAGAGTTCTCGCCACCTTTCGAAGGCTTTTCCAATGTAAATTAGGGACTTTTGCACGTTCCTTCTCCTTTTTCCTTTTCCCTTTTCGTTGCAAGTTGTTCATCAGAACATTGTCTCTTTGTTTGTGTGCTGGCCATATCAAAATCATATAATTCGAACTTCCTCTTTATGCATCTCTCTTCTCCACACACACCCCTTCATGTGCACACTCACTAACCCCAAACCTCCACCTCCAAATCATTCTTGTCGGTTATTATTATATGTTTCGTTGTCCAGACTGGCCAAGTTTTTTTCCACTTTTTTTAACAGTGTGTTCAGGGGACAGGCAGCTAGCGGATAGTGAGGAGATGTTTGCAGTATGTGACAAAATGTTTTGGCCTAAAATACATGTGACATCGCTTATAGCACCTTTAAAACAAGAAAATTATACAATGTGTAGACACCATTACACAATAGAAGTAACGCAGCACCTGAACACAGAGACTTCAATACTTTGGACACAATGCACAATGATGGTAACATTTGATGAATCATTTTCGAGTACGAATGTATGATTGAACCTAACAATAAATGCAATAATATAACAGAGTAAATACTGCGTGAAAACAGCGAAAATCCCCACTGCATGATGGGAACCCCATTATTAGAAAGGTTGAGTAACTTAAATGTGTATATTTACACTTTCATTTCTAAAAGCTTGAATTGTTATTAATATAGAATTTACTTTTTTTATTCTTGCCAGACCAGAACTAACTTGTCCCTGTAAAAATAACATAATTCCTGTAGCATTTAGTTGACCACAGAATCATTTTTATTTGCACTACTTTTCCATAGTTTTTTCTATTTAAACATGCACTATAGCTACATTTTAGACCATTTCACTCGTGTCTTGTCTTTTGCAGCATCTTGCACTACACAGGATTCTAAAAGAAGTTAAGAGTTGAATTTCTATTCTTTTTTAAGTTCTTTAAAATGTCTCTTGTGTTTCTTTTCTCCATTTCACTGACTTTCTTCTACTTTCTCTTTGCTGATTTAATGGCGTTCAAGTAACATGCTAGGTGTTTATTGCCACTGTTCTTGGTTTTAAAGCTTCATGCACAATGCGATATAGGATCATGTCAATAGATCAACTGTTGGATGACCACATTACAGTCAAACAGCACAGGTCACCAAACCCTATCCTTGAAATGAGAGGGGAAAAAATGCAATCGAACTCCAGCAACTATAACCATTTTAATCGAATTAATTTGATTAAATTAAGATGTGATGCTTATTTCAGCTGAAATGATATAACATCTTCATAAATCTCTCTCTCTCTCTCTCTCTCTCTCTCTCTCTCTCTCTCTCTCTCTCTCTCTCTCTCTCTCTCTCTCTCTCTCTCTCTCTCTCTCTCTACACACATACATTTATATATATTACCTTGATTTTTCTGGGTGCTTCTTTATATGTTATCATGGTTGTTTATGTATTTATTTTAGGTATTTGTTCTTTCTTTCTTGAACATCCTGTGCATGATTATTTTGTTATTCACGTTGTATAATTAGTTACAAATAATTGCAGGATGATTCCAGGTAAAGCTGGTTAATCAAAGAATTCTGGCTGGTAAAAGTGCAATCTGTGCCTGTGTGTTGTTCTTTTCTTGAGTTTCCAGTCAATTTAGCTGCCACACTATATTGACAAAGGTTTTGGGACACCTGCCTTTACATGCACATGAATTTAAATGACATGGCATTCTTAATCTGTAGGGTTTAATATGGAGCTGGCCCATCCTTTGCAGCTATAACAGCTTCTACTCTTCAGGGAATGCTTTCCACAAGGTTTAGGTTCCACACATTTTTGACCATTCTTTAAGAAGCGCATTTGTGAGGTTGGAGGAGAAGGGCTGGCTCACAGTCTCCGCTTGAATTAATCCCTAAGTTGTTTTATCGGGTTGAAGTGTGATTCGTCACTTCAGAGAACACATCTCCACTGCTCTAGAGGCCAGTGGCGGTATCCTTCGCACTTTGCATTGCACTTGGTGATGTAAGGCTTGGATGCAGCTGCTCGGCCATGGAAACCCATTCCATGAAACTCTCTACGCACTGTTCTTGAGCTAATCTGAAGGCCACACAAAGTTTAGAGGTCTAGCTATTGACTCTGCAGAAAGTTGGCGACTTATATGCACGGTGTACCTCAGCATGAGCTGACCCCAGTCGCTGTTGTTGGTGTCCAAATTGCTTCCACTTTGTTGTAATACCACTTACAGTTGACCATAGAATATATAGCTGTGAGGAAATTTCACGAATGGACTTATTACACAGGTGCCAACCTAAGACGTTACCATGCTTGAATTCACCGAGCTCCTGATAGCGAACCATTCTCTCACAAATGTTGTAGCAGTTTTGGCAATATAGTGTATATTCCCCATATTCCCACTCACACCGCCAGGGAGGCCTAAACCTTCCTCTCCGAGGTGTTATATCTGTGTTCATCTTTACAAAAGCTGTTTCTTTGTAAATATGTGTCATATTTACACATCCCGCTTCCCCTGCCCCTCTCTGCTCTTGTTTTATTGCTCTACCTTTGTGTAATACTATAATCCTTTGTCACACTTCCTCAGTTCCTCTGTCGCACCCCTCTGCTCCCCTTGTAAAATGACACGGCAGGAAAGCGTAGCAGGTCCACTGTACTGTGACTGTTCTTTAATTAAAAGCCCCTGCTTCTCTCTGGGTATTCAAACAGCTGCGCCTCACACGAACCGATTCCCTTGCCACTCTCAGCGAGTCTGATTGCTGCTTGGCCACGGCGGTGATTAAAGCATGATGGCCGTCCCAGTTGACCAACACAAAAAATCCTCTAGATTATTTTTACATCAACAAATGCCCAATAAAAGGATCTTCCAACCTGACTGAAACAAAACTGACGACAAAAAAGCACGTTCTTAGCATTTTTTTGCATCAATCTTTTTCCTGAAACACTTTCCAAAAAACACATAGTAGTCAAATAAATTCCACACTCTAACCTTACAGTAACTGCTAAAACAAGACAGAAATGAAAAGAATTTCGACACCTGACACCTTAAGACACCTTAAAGGACTATACTGCTTTTATGACAATCATAAATCATTTCTGTCTAAAAACAGGTGAAACTGAAAGAAAAAAACAAGAAAAACAAACAAAACAAACAACAACACTTATTTCATACTCGGGCAGTGTTCTGTTCATAGTACATTTCGTAACTATACTTATTAAACGAAGACTTACAAATATTTACGAATGAAATCTAAAAACTATCAAAACCACTGCTAAAACTATAACCATTGAATTCAATGGGACTGTGTTTTTTAAGGACGTGGATGACATTTTTCGCGTGACAAAATATGACAAATGTTTCCCTTTAGCACCAAAATTTGACCAATGAGAATCTGATAATGGAGTCCAGTTGTACTTTTTTTTGGCTGATACAACGATGCTGGATCCAGGAAGATACTCTATTTAGAATCATGTTTAATACAGTGATCTTTACCGGTATGAAGGGTTTGATCAATGGAGTTCTATTCGAAGATTTGACAGGAGCGTGGGAGGATTAATCCAATGTCTAGTAATTCATTTGTAGCTTCATTACTGTCACGGGCTGGTTGTATAAACACACACGAAGATGAAGATAAAGCAGTAATATTTAATATATCCACACAATGATTCACAAGAACAGGAACAGAGCAACCCAAAACACATCCACATTAGACGACACAGGAAAATGATGATGGCGATTGATGAGTGCACAGCTGAACATACAGTAAGTAGTGTCTTGATAACAACTGAATGGCGAAGGCAGACAATGATGCAACCTAAATCCAAACTAACGTGAATGTGACATTTGTGGTGGTATTTGAAGCTTTTAAGGCAAGCCTGTTTTCTTTCATATTACTAAAAAGGTTAAATTAATTAGAATTTTGTTGTTTTAAAATGGACAATGCAGATATACCAATATCCAGGATATATGAAACCGAATGTTGGCATGAACATCCACGTTTTTTTTATTCATGTGCAGATAGAGGCTGATACATGGTTCTATGACATGTTGTAATTAAAAAGATTCAGTTGGTCAGAGGTGAAGGGACAGGACAGGGATAATGATTTGTTTATTTCTGACCGTTATGATGTACAGTGTTGGCTCGAACCTCTGATCTTGTTGAAGACATACAGACTGCACTGTCAGAACACTTGGCGGTTATTAAGGGAGACAGCCTGGATGGTTTTTCTGGGAGAGAGGGAGAGTGGGTGGGTGGGTGCGAACTGCCGGGAATGTCACGTTTTCCTCTGTGCTTTTTACAGAGGGATTCCTAACACGCGTCAAGTAACATCTCACCCCGCGCTTTCACTTCCAGCTTTGATGTCTCTCACTCTGGCATCCCTCACTCTAGTTCCGAGGGGCTGCATCTGTCTGTATCCTGTCAGCGTATGAAATAGATGACGGTTGCACAGAGAGCTCTATTATCCTCCTACTCCCACTTGCCCTGTTATTTACACTCTGACTGGAGTTCACGCTGCACTTTTGATGCCACCCGGGAACTTCGGGGTTAGAAACCTTTGGCAGTGTCGCTCAGTTTATCGGCAGTTGATTTGGTGAAGACGCTCTTGGGCAAATTCACGAAATGGTTGCGAGAGCTTCATTTTGTATTTCAACACATAACCTTATTAACCAACCACCTTATTGTCACCCAATTTAACTATAAGCTAATGAGTCTTATTCATTAATAACCACTGATGGGGAAAGTTACTTGTAAAGTCAAGCATTACAATGCTGCGTTACTCCCTACAAACCTTTTAGCTGTGCTGCCAGTATGGACTTCAGACACAAGAGAAGAAAGTGTATTACTCTTACTTCAGCAATAAAAACAAACAAAGGAAAAACACAAATGTGATGTTTAACTTAAGTCATTTTTGCTTATTGGCATGGTTGAATTGGATCATTGAAGGTCAGCAGCAAAGACATTGGTTAATAAAGTGAGATTAAATACATAAAGGCCCGGTTTCACAATCATGTTTTAGGCTCAGCCAGGATTAGGCCTTAGTTTAATTAGGACATTTAAATAACTTTATTTAAATGTGCCCTAGACAACAACAACAACAAAAGGCATTCCTGCTAGGCTGCTGGTTCTGGGCTAGTTCTTGCCCAGAACAGAACCATACCGCCAATCCAAACTATATGCTAATAGTCAATCAGTCATCTTTGACGATAGTGGTCCTGACAAAAAAACAACATCACTGCTGTGGATCTTAAGACAAAACAGTGGCACTGACATATCAGTGAAAATTTATTTCAGTTTGAGTTAAAACAATTTCTTTCTTTGAGTTAAAACAACTCAAACATGCATTTTCGACTAGAACTAGCTTAAAGGGTTAGTTCATCCAAAAATGAAATTTATTTCATTAATTACTCACCCTCGTCGTTGGACACCCGTAACGCCTGCATTCATCTTCAGGAACAGAAATTAAGATATTTTTGTTGAAAGCTGATGGCTGAGAAAGGCTTCTGATAGGCCTCCATTGGCATTCCCACTCACAAGACCCATAAAAGGCACTAAAGACGTTGTTACAAAGTCCATCTCACTACAGTGGCTGTGCAATCATTTTACTAAGCAGCGAGAATAGATTTTGTGCGCAAAAAAATCTAAATAATGACTTTATCCACCAAGTTATTGTCTTCCGTGTAGGTCTCAGACGTGAAACTCACGCTATAGCGGCGATCCTCCTCTTCTGGGTCAAGTATTGAACGGTGGAGCTGCGTCATATTCTTGTGCATGCGTCGAGTTCACATTAATAACTTGGTGGATAAAGTCGTTATTTCGATTTTTGTGCGCACAATAACAATTTTCGTCGCATTTTAAAATTATTGTACAGCCACTGTAGTGAGATGGGCTTTGTATCGATGTTTTTAGTGCCTTTATGGGTCTTGTGAGTGGATCAGTGGAAATGTACTGAATGCCAATGGAGGCCTATCTGAAGCCTTTCTCAGCCATCAGCTTTCAACAAAAATATCTTCATTATTTACGGGTGTCCAACGACATGAGGGTGAGTAATTAATTAAATCATCAGACTGATCTCATGAAATGGCGTATGTATGACACGCCAATTCGTATGGCATTTTGGCGTGCTATCAAGACGCATAATCGCTTTTTAGCGTGTTTATCAACGCCGTTTTATTCTACCCCCTTACACTGCCCCTACCCCTAAACCTACCCATCAAACACACACACACAGCCCCTAAACCTACCCATCACACACACACAGCCCCTAAACCTAACCATCACACACACACAGCCCCTAAACACCCAATCACAAGAAACATTCTGCATTTTTACATTTTGAAAAAAACATAATTTAGTATGTTTATAAATCCATTTACCTTGTGGACACATATATTCAGACACATTTTGAACGCGTAACTCAAACCCTTCCCTAAACCTACCCATTTGTGTATTATAAAAAACGTCTCAGGTTACGTATGTAACCCTAGTTCCCTGAGGGAACGAGACGCTGCGTCGAAACGCTGTGAGAATGCTCTGCGTTAATGCGTCGTGAAGCGCCTGTAGAACCATTCCATCGGAAAAAAGATCGATCGTCGCCGACGTGATGACGTCGCCGACGTGATGACGTCATCAACCGGAGACTATAAAAGGTCCGCGAACACAAACAGGAACTAGCTTCTGATAAAGCCTGAAGTAAGTGATCACGGACACGCCGGGAGTATGGCAGAGCGACGCAGCGTCTCGTTCCCTCAGGGAACTAGGGTTACATACGTAACCTGAGACGTTCCCTTTCGGGGAACTCGAGCTGCGTCGAAACGCTGTGAGAACGCTTATACCCACATCGCCATAGGACCAAGTGTCTCGTATGTGTGAAGCCGAAGCGCACACGGTTACGAGAGTACCTGTGCCCCAACTGTAGATGCCAGGTCTAGTTCATAGAACCTGACAAAAGTTAAAGGAGACGACCATCCGGCCGCGTTACAAATATCGTGGAGGGAAGCCCCCGACAAAAGTGCTTTTGAAGCAGCCATACCCCTGGTTGAATGCGCCCGGACAGCCAGTGGAGACTGCTGCCCGGCCGCCTCATAAGCAAGTGAGATGGCCTCGACCACCCACTTGCTCATCCTCTGCTTAGATACTGGGGCCCCTTTCTTAGGGGGCCCGAAACAGACAAACAGCTGATCAGTTTTCCTCCACAGGGCAGCTCTGTGGACATAAGTATCTAGCGCCCTGACAGGGCACAGCAGATTCAATCTTTCCTGGTCTGACGTCGTGAAAGGAGGAGGACAGAACGCCTGAAGAGTGATGGGGCCCCGTGGGCTCGTAGGAACCTTGGGGACATAACCCGGCCTGGGATGCAGAAATGCTTTCACCATCCCAGGCGCAAACTCTAAACATGAGGGCCCTACAGACAGGGACTGAATATCTCCTATCCTTTTAAGAGATGAAATGGCCAAAAGGAAGATAGTTTTTAAGGTGAGGAACTTATCCGAAACCTCCTCCAAAGGTTCGAACGGAGGTCCGGACAAGCCCCTCAAAACAATGGCCAAGTCCCATGCTGGGACCCTCGAGTGCATAACTGGCCTCAACCTTAATGTGCCACGAAGGAAGCGTGTAATTAGAGGGTGTCTTCCCAAAGACACTCCACTGCAAGGGACGTGGAAGGCACCCAAGGCCGCCACGTACACCTTAAGTGTGGAGGGGGTCAACCCTGCCGAGAACCTTGCCTGCAGGAACTCCAGCACTGTACCAACCGGGCAGTTAACTGGGTCCCACTGGCGTTCTCTGCACCATGCTGAAAAAAGTCTCCATTTCAAAGCGTACAGCTTCCTTGTGGACGGAGCTCTGGAGTGTAGGATGGTCTCCACGACCTCGGCCGAGAGACCTTCCTCTATGAGCCTAGCCCCCTCAGAGGCCAGGCCCACAGTTTCCACATCTCCGGGCGTGGGTGCAGGAATCTCCCGCCCGCCTGAGAGAGTAGATCCCTCCTGATCGGAATCTCCATCGGAGAGCCTTCCAGGAGAGATATCAGGTCCGAAAACCATACTCGGGTCGGCCAGTTCGGAGCCACTAGAAGTACCTGGGCCCCGTCCCGGTGTACCCTCTCAAGAACTCCTGGAAGCAAGACAATCGGGGGGAAGGCGTACAGAGGCAGCCTCGGCCACTCCTGTACCATGGCATCCAGCCCCAGCGGGGCCGGATGGGTCAGAGAAAACCACTGCGGGCAGTGAGAATTCTCCGCCGAAGCGAACAGGCTTTCCCATAAACCTTCCAAAGGAGCTCCACCACCTCTGGGTGGAGTCTCCAATCCCCGGGCCTCGGCCCCTGTCTCGACAGGCTGTCTGCTTCCTGATTCAGGGCCCCCGGGATATATACTGCCCTGATTGACAGCAATTTCCCTTGGGCCCACAGGAGGATCCGATGTGCCAATTTGTCCAACGGACGAGACCTCAGACCCCCCTGGTGATTTATATAGGCCACCACGGACGTGTTGTCTGTTCTGAATAGTACATGGTGGCCCCTGAGGTCGGGCAGGAACTGTTTCAATACAAGAAATACTGCGAGCATCTCTAGCCGATTTATGTGCCAGTGCCGCTGATGTTCCTGCCATAGACCCTGGGATGAGCGACCACTCATGGTCGCCCCCCAGCCCGTGAGAGAGGCGTCTGTCGTTAGCGTTACGCGACGAACATGAGCCCCCAACACGGGACCCTGAGATAAAAACCCCGGGTTTTTCCACATGACCAGAGCACGTAGGCATCGCCGCGTGACTTTGATCGTGCGGAGCGGATTTCCCCTCGGGGAGAATCCTTTTGTTTTGAGCCAACACTGCAGTGGCCTCATGTACAGTAGGCCAAAAGGTATCACGTTGGACGCTGCTGCCATGAGACCTAACAGTTTCTGGAACCGTTTCACAGTGACGGCTCGGCCTAGCTTCTGTTCTTTGGCGGCTGCCAGGATCGATGCTATGCGTGTTGGCGATAATTGCGCCCGCATAATTACCGAGTCCCAGTTCACACCTAGAAAAGTGGTTCTCTGAGCCGGAGAAAGCACACTCTTCTTGGCGTTCAGCCTCAACCCCAGCTTCGACATATGGGCGAGAACAGCATCTCGATGCTGAACCGCCATCTGCTCTGTATTCGCTAGAATCAGCCAGTCGTCGATATAGTTCAGTATGCGGATGCCCTGTAGACGCAGCGGCGCCAGAGCTGCATCCACACACTTGGTGAACGTGCGGGGTGACAGTGCTAGACCGAAGGGAAGTACACGATATTGGTATGCCTCTCCCCCGAAGGCAAACCTCAGGAACTTCCTGTGATGTGGAAGGATGGAGACATGAAAATACGCATCTTTGAGGTCTATGGTGACAAACCAATCCTCCGATTTGACCTGCGCTACAATCTGTCTGAGTGTAAGCATCTTGAATTTGAGCTTGGCCACCGAGCGATTCAATAGCCGCAGATCTAATATCGGGCGTATGCCCCCATCCTTCTTCGGCACGATGAAGTAACGGCTGTAAAAGCCAGACTCCCTGCTGGGAGGGGGAACCCTCTCTATAGCCCCTTTTTGCAGGAGTGTCTCTACTTCCTGTGCCATTACCAGAGCCTGCTCCGGGCCCACCTCTGTAGGTAGGACACCGCAGAAAGGAGGTGGCCGACTTCTGAACTGAATGGCGTACCCCTTTTCTATTATCTGCAGGACCCACTGAGATATATTTGATAGACGTTTCCACTCGTCTAGAAAATCTACTAAGGGAACCAGCCTCTCGAGGCTGGCCTCTGGTGTATTTTGAGCAACAAGCACAGTGCCCTGAAGCGGCGGACCGGCAGGGAACGACTGACTTGACTGCTCGGGAGCCCCCCGAAGGGGGAGCGGACCACCCTCGAGTGGCCCGCGGGGACCGTCTGCGCCCCGGCATTGCGGCGGGGTTGGCAGCGCGGCCCCCAGAGGGCGCTGCAGGACAACGGGTACCGTAGGCAGAGGTAAACACCGTTTCCCTTCGGAGGGGACTACCCTCAGCGTCCTTTTGTTTCCCCTGCCCTCCGAGGAGGGGGCGGACCACCCTCAGGTGGCCCGCGGAGACCCTCTGCGCCCCGACATTGCGGCGGGGTTGGCAGCGCGGCCCCTTGAGGGTACCGAAGGAAGACGGGTACCGTATGCTGAGGTAAGCACCGTCTTCCCACGGAGGGGAAACTAAGGGAACCAGCCTCTCGAGGCTGGCCTCTGGTGTAATTTGAGCAGCGAGTGCAGTGCCCTGAAACGGCGAACCGGCAGGGAACACCTGACGTGACTGCTCGCATGCCCTCCGAGGAGGGGGCGGACCACCCTCAGGTGGCCCGCGGAGACCCTCTGCGCCCTGACATTGCGGCGGGGTAGCAGCGCGGCCCCCTGTGGGCACCGAAGGAAGACGGGTACCGTGTGCTGAGGTAAGCACCGATTTCCTTCGGAGGGGAAATGCCAGGGACGATGCAGCTGAAGGCGAGAGATAGCTCGCAAGCGTCTCTTCGATCTTCGGCATCGCCCCATAACCATAGTGTCTCAGCCCAAATATATTACTCTATGCAGATGTATGTGGGCTGAACACTCTATATGATACCGCTTGTTTCCTCCATGACCTAGACACCTCGGTGTGCAGGTCAGGGAAGAATGGCTTAGGACGTTGATGCTTTGCACGAGAGGGCAGGAATCGCTCATCTAATTTCGTTTTCTCTGATTTCGATGGGATTCAGATATTTCAGCCAGCCAGTCATTTCTTATTTTTATATTTAACCTGGCCACAGCTCTCGTGAGAACCTCAACTCACTAGCGGGTGACTGAAGTGGCGAGTCTTCAGTCGCGATGCTCTCAACGTCCACCTCCTCAGAGCTGGATAGTTGGAGCACCGGTGCCCCGCCCAGGGAGGAAGAGACCGCAGAGCGGGCTTCCAAACCCCGAGACGAGACACTGGACGATACAGGTGAGGGCTGAGATAAGGCTGGGCCCGTCTCAAACCCCTCTGTAAAGTCCATGTGTGAACCCCACGACTGAAGCCACCGCTCTTCCTCGGCAGCAGCGGGACCAGAGCCGCGGGGAACACGAGCCGAGGCACCCTCCTCGAAGAGTGCCCGGCGGGAGCGCAGCGTTCTCAGTGGCATACGCTCACAGTGCTCGCAAGCAGCCCCCTCGAGGGCTGCCTGGGCATGCTGCGCTCCCAAGCAGGCTACACAAAGAGAGTGTGTATCCCCGCTCGTGATGTAGCGTGGGCAGGGATGAACACACCTCTTAAAGCTGCTTTCACTCGCCCTTTTACTCTATCTATTTTATTTTCTCTTTGTTTGTTAATATATATTGCAATATTTAACAAAAGGGTGGAAAATCTCTGGATATAGACAGACAAAAACACCAAATAGACAGACAGGTTCACACAGATCGCTTGCTGAAGGCTCAGAAGCTAGTTCCTGTTTGTGTTCGCGGACCTTTTATAGTCTCCGGTTGATGACGTCATCACGTCGGCGACGTCATCACGTCGGCGACGATCGATCTTTTTTCCGATGGAATGGTTCTACAGGCGCTTCACGACGCATTAACGCAGAGGCGTTCTCACAGCGTTTCGACGCAGCTCGAGTTCCCCGAAAGGGAACAGGATAACAGGCAGATACGACTGCAGGCACATTTATTGAGAAAGTACAAATATTCCAAGTGTTCCGAGGCCAAACGATTGATTTGTGTGAAGAAAATCTCCAAAAGCGATCAGAACATCGAGTCCATCCGCCAAAGATTAACAATAAATTTCAAATATTGCCGCCGGAAGAAACGTCAGGTCAGCATGGACAGCATTGGCTGTCGTGTGGCTCGTGACCAAATGCGTCATTACGTCTGTTTTGATTGTAAAATGCCATTGGCTCTGGTGTGTCTCGCGACCGATCGTCTCGTGTATCATTCGAATCAGAAATATTAACGAGTGCGTGTGTATTCTGTTCACGAAGGGGCACGATCATCATTTCAACGACTAAAATATTAATATCAACTCTGTTCTTCACATGAAGATATCGTATGACTTCAGAAGACCTGGAATGCAACATGAGTTAATACTTTTATACAGTTTTTTGGTCCGTTTTTGCAATAAATACATGTGACTGTACATTTATTTGCCTGTTACGTGTTTTATATTGTTGAGACTGGGTAGGTTTAGGGTAGGAGTGGAGTTAGTTGCTTCAAAATATAAAATTAGACTATAAATATTAATTCTGTGAGATCAGGTTGGCAGAATCACACGGCGTAGACTTACATGCGGAGATGATGCTTCGTTTAGGCGTAGACATACACGCGGAATCACACGGCGTAGACATACACTACCTTTGCCTTTAGAAAGTGGCGTGTGTGTTTAAGCAAAGTCATGATGTCATGTTGCAATCATTTACATTTTTGGGTGAACTAACCCTTTAAGCCTTGTCACAAAAACACATTCTTGGATCAGCTTCGTTTGTTTTTGTGACAAGGCTTAAGCTAGTCCTAGACTAAAATGCACTTATCACATATCTTACAATATGTCAGTGCCATTGTTTTGTCTTAAGATGATCCATGTTTGGATCGTTTTATTTGTATTTCACATATTTTACATAGTTTGTTGTGGTTAGTTTGACGGTTTTAACATTTAATTTGTATATATTTTTATGTTTTAGTTAATTATAATTATAGTTAAGAAATGGTCTATAAACAGAACATTGCATGAAGGTTCTTTTTTTTTCTTTTCTTTTTTTTCTTTCTTTCAGTTTCACCTGTTTTTAGACAGAAATGGTTCATGATTGTTGTAAACATGGTAAAGTGCCTTAAGGTGTCTTAAACAACATTCTTTTAATTTCTGTCTAATTTTAGCAGTTACAGTAAGGTTAGGGTGTTGAACTCATTTCATAAATACTTCTATGTGTTTTTTTTGAAAGGAAGGTTGTTTCAGGAAAAACACATTCTTGAATCAGCATCTTTTGTTTTTCCTGGAACAACATTCCTTTCTGAAAAACTTTTTGTTTTGGCTTGCTGTCAATCAATAATAATACATATTAAAGTTTTTAATATATTTTATATTGTCATAATTTCACATTTACTCTCCAAATCAATGCAGAAACAACATAAAGACAGTTGACTATATTTAAAATATTGGTTCTAACAGGCAGGACATATTCAGAAATTGAATAAAGTTATCAAATGCTTCTCAGTCTTCTCTGCACACCTTATGAAATAGGCTACATGATAATCCTTATTAAAGCTTTTTTAGTTTATTCTTAGCTAAAAACACTTAGTTCTTTCAAAAATATATGTACTCATTAATGTATATTTTCTTATTTTAAGTAGTAAAGTATTCTCGTAAGTTTATAATGTGCCATTGAAAATATATACAGGTGAGGGGTTTGAATGGTGGTCACCATGTTGCCCCTCCATCTTGAAAGTACATTTGCCAAAGAGGGACATACCTGTAAATTCAAGCTTCGCCTTTCGCATTTTAACACTCATCGACAAGGTCGAACTGGAAGCCATTTTAATCTTGGACTAAATCGGCCACCGTAGGAGTTAAAACGAAATCAGAATCACAGCAGACACTGAGCGAACGCACAGAGTAACGTCATAACATCATCTTAAACATACTTAAATGTATCTAATATGATAAACAGAGCTGCGTTATCTCATACTCATGACCGGAAAAACGGAAATTGCACCCGTGACTGTGTCCCGTCATAATAAAAGCTGTGCATTGCGTAACAATCACTCCAGCGGCCTTGCTCAGCTCCTTCAATACTTGGTCCTGCTCTGCTTCATATTACAGTAACATTAATAACCGCATCCATGAACTTGATTTCTGCCCGAGTCCTATCCCGATTCTTTTCCACCGGCTGTGAGGTAAAGACCACATGTCCCAAGATTCTGAGCTCAAACTTTGTCATCAAACTACGCCTTTGTTCTTATTAGGCGCCCTCTAGCGGACAGAAAAATTACATAGTGCAGCTTTAAATTACATAGTACAGCCTTTATTAAATACACCCTATGTTTTTTGTTAATTCTTGGTCTTTGATTATACTTCAACTTATGTAAATGTGTGTAACTGGAAATTTTAAACATGATAGGGTCCAATAACACCAAGGACGATAACTATTACGCTATTACGCTTTAATTATTATCCTTCGAGCGCACTGGAACCTGCAAGCACTGGAAACCCAACGTGATGTAACCCCATGTGTGCAGCTGCAGCTTCTACACTGAAAATATCTAATTATAATTATATAATTACAAAGAATTGGCATGTAATGTATTCAATAGTCATCAATAGCATCACGCGGCTCAACTTACTTCAAGTTTCACTCTCAAAAAAGTGTCAATGCACAATAAATAGCTTTCACATAGGCCTACAGACTACACTTGATCTGCTATATTTTTTTATAGGACTAATTCCAAACATTCTTCAAATAATGATTAAATGATAGCTCTGCTATAATGCAAGTTTGGGAATTACACAGTACAACTTGTTGTTAGCGACATAAATAAACAGAGCTATTAGCAGATACAGTATTAGTAAATCCCTCCTCAGTGTATCTCCGTTTACTCTCCTTCACTCTCTTCCCGTCTCCCCCTCTCCTTCTCTTTGCCCGTGTGTCTCTCTCTCGCCTTCTTGTCCTTGAGGTCTTTCCCCTTCGTCCGATTGCCAGGAACATTCACCCACCCACTGGAAATTACAGCTGAGAGAAAGAGCTGTTTTTATACATTTATCATCCTTTCCTCTGAAAACTCCTTGAAGCATGTGTCAATTTTATTAGCATGTCAGGTGGAAGCCCTTATCGAGCGCACTGGACCCTGCAAGCACTGGAAACCCAACGTGATGTAACCCCATGTGTGCAGCTGCCCGGAATCACAGATTAAAAGGAGCATTCTGGGTTCTTTTCAATAAATCTATTTACTTCTCACATGTAAAAATGAGCAGGAAAAGTGTTGAAACAGCGTTACACTTATGGAAGCCTATAGCAGGATTTAAAGTAGTAATGTGAGATTAAAATTTTGGTTGAAGCACTTATTTGAGTACTTCAGTCAAGAAAATATCTGTTAAAATTATATTTGTATACTCTTATAGTTTTTTATTAATGTTTTGAATAAATGTGTTTTCTAATTTATTTGTACTTAAATTAGATAAAAAATGTAGTAACACTTTATTTTAAGGTCCAGTTATTAATTATTAACTAGCTGCTTATTAGCATTTATATTACTAGGATATTGGCTGTTATAAAGCACATATTAATGCCTTATTGTGTATGACCTTATTCTACATCCCTTAATCCTACCCAATACCTAAACTTACTAATAAGCAGTAAATTAGGAGTTTATTGAGGGAAAAGTCATAGTTAATAGTGAATATGTGTTCTCCATACTAAAGTGCTAGTGCTTTCAGTGTTGATTTATTTTATAGGTAGTAATTTTGGTACTTCAACCAAAGCAACATTTCTAATTTATGTTCAGTTTAACACACACATATATATATATATATATATATATATATATATATATATGTGTATGTGTGTGTGTGCATGTGTGCGTGTGTGTGTGTGTGTGTGTGTGTGTGTGTGTGTGTGTGTGTGTGTGTGTGTGTGTGTGTGTGTGTGTGTGTGTGTGCGTGTGTGCGTGTGTGTGTGTGTGTGTGTGTGTGTGTGTGTGTGTGTGTGTCACGGTGTGTGTAGTGCAGCAGAGATGAGGAAATCCAGAACTTCCAAACAGATGGGCTTTTATTATTTAAAGCTGCACTGTGTGATATTTTCCCCCATCTAGCGGTGAAAAGGTATTTGACCATCCATGCAGGGAATATTAGTTTCTGTTCCTTTCAATTCTGATTTCGTTTTAACTCCTACGGTGGCCGATTAAGTCCAAGATTAACATGGCAATACCCCTCTTCACATTCGACACGGTGCCATCAGGTGTTAAAATGCGAAAGGCGAAGCTTGAATTTACAGGTATGTCCCTCTTTGGCTAATGTACTTTCAAGATGGAGGGACAACATGGCAACCGGCATTGGAACCCCTCTCCCGTATGTATTTTCAATGGCATATTATAAACTTAGAGAATACTTTATTACTTGAAATAAGTAAATATACATTAATGAGCACATTTTTTTTTTTTTTAAAGAACTAAGTGTTTTTAGCAAAGAATAAACTAAAAAAGTTACACAGTGTAGCTTTAAGAATAACTGAACAGAACACCAAACACCACAAATCAGACTTTAGACTAGAACAACGAGTGACTACACAAGAGGAACTTAAAAAGGGAACCAAAACGAGTTAATAAACAAGACTTCTGGAACAGAATTAACAAATGAGGGTAACCAAGGAGACTGATAAGTGGCGGGAAACTAACAAAGGAACATGTGACAAGTGCAAACACAACAGAAACAGACTATACATGTGACAATATATCATATATATATATATATATATATAATTCAGAAAGTGGTCTCTGGTTATTATCACAGAAATATAAAGTCAATTCTTATTTTTATCCAATCCAAGTGTTTTGGTAGTCCGACCAGATGAAACAAGGAAACAATTTAAAAAATAATTTGCATTTCATTTGACACCCGGAAATGTAGATTTTTCCAAAAATTGCCACCTTTGCATGCAGGACTATATTGTTCTCTGGCTTTATACAACAAAGTTTGGCAAATGCAGATGATTCTGCAGATAATATGGAAATAATATGGTAGCATGCTTGCTATTCTGAAGCCAATAGACAGGAAGATGAGACTAAATAAGAGCAGCAATTTCCTCTATTATACTCAAATAAGACATAAAGTATTTCTCAAAGAATTCTACCAGTAACCAGGTTTAATTTTTACCACATTGACAAAGATAACTTTTGTGAACACACAAACAGGATTGGTAAGCGATTCTTTCACTGTAATTGTTGCGTGTTTATTGCCCGCTTGCTTGCTAAAATTCTGTTAAAGTATATTTACTGTAAATATATATTTTGGTGTGTCCATAAACACCACCGACGCACCACATATGCATGAAAATAATCTGGAATTTTCCTTTAGGATAGAGAGCAGGTGAAAGGGGGAGTACATAAGACACTGAATGGAAGTCCCTGACAATCCCAGGGATTTGTCCTGGTTGTCAAGGGATATACTAAGCATGTCCTCATAATGGGACGGCTGTGTATAAGCTCTAGATCAGAACGACTTTATTTCCAGTCCCTCAACAAAATCCCTTCATCCACTTGGAACAGAAAAACCCAAGATTTTATCAGAGAGGACAGGGCAGACTTTCAGAACCCACCACTGACACAATCATTTATCTCACAACCTGCACTAATGCACAGTTACTAAAGCCCAGATGCAGGACTTCCACTCTTCCCTGCTCCGCCTGCCAAGTTTACCTTCAACATTTACCTTAGCTCATCCATATTCGGAATAAGTCAAGATTTTGTGCACCAAAAAAATTCTAGCCTCTCTAAACAGGATACTGTACCTTTAAGACTTCTAGATGTAAATGTACACGTTGTAATGTTTTAGTAAAATCAGCATAGGTTATTTCTCTCTTGGCCAAGCTCATGAATACTGCATGTACATGTGAGCGGTCATATGTTAATGAGGTCATCGCTGTGATGTCATTGAAGACTTATATGCTCCTGGTCTTAATGTGAATATTGTGGTGGTTCATTCTGCAGTTAACCAGATGTTTTATGGCTGTCACTTTCCGTTAGTACATCGTAATTATCTTGTGAGGGTCAGGACGCACCTTGTATTTGCTATTAAAGTGAGGCTGGAAGAGAGACCGAGGTCAGATGTTAGAGAACGGCAATTGTTATGCTCTAATTTATGGTTTAACTTCTTCAATCATGAACAAGCTGTTGTGATGATGACACTTGTTTCGGATATGCTCAGTAAGGACGATTTCTCATACAATATAAAAGTATTGATGCCATTTAAATTTCAATTAAATATTAATTTTATCTATAGGTTGTTGGCACCAGAAATGGCACCAAAGGATCATGTGACTCTAAAGAAAATTCATAAAATAGGATTGGAATAAAATACATTTAAAAACAATGCTAAAACAGAAAAACATTTATTTTATACTGTTATAATATTTCAAAGTATTACTGTTTGTATTGTTTTTTTAAAATTAATTATCTTAACCCTTACAGGCAGCTAAACATTTGAGGATCAAATAAAGCAAAAAACAAAACAAAAAAAAAAACGATTTAATTATGTTTATAAATATTCATATATCTGAACCAAGAATAGACCAATATTTGAGTATTAATCTTAATACTCTACATAACTTTACATAACACTTTACATAACAATTTACATAAATGTATATATAATTATAATTATTATTTTTTATTACTTTGAGATGTGCTCGTGTGTGCAATTAGGTACAATTTGTTGTGTATAAAAATGTTCTTTTAACAAGGAATGTCCAGTTTCGTCCTTCTCTTTTTAAATCTATTAATAGAAAACTTTTTTCCAAATACAAAATATTCTCTTATGAAAAAGTATCGGGTATATACACCGATCAGGCATAACCTTATGACCAATGAAAGGTAAAGTGAATAACATTTATTCTCTCTTAATCCCGGTACCTGTTAGTGAATGGGATATTTTAGGCAGCAAGTGAACATTTTGTTCTCAAAGTTGATGTGTTAGAAGCAGGTAAAATGGGCAAGTGTAAGGATTTGAGCGAGTTTGACAAGGGCCAAATTGTGATGGCTTGACATCTGGGCCAGAGCATCTCAGCAGCTCTTGTGGGGTGTTCCTGGTCTGCAGTGGTCAGTATCTATCAGAAGTCACCCAAGAAAGGAACAGTGGTGAACCGGCGACAGGGCGGCCAAGGCTCATTGATGCACGTAGGGAGCGAAGGCTGGCCTGTGTGGAAACGGTGTTCCCTATCCTCTTTCAGTAGGATAGTGTGCCACCAATCAAAAATGGTTCAGGGATGATTTGAGGAGCACAACAACAAGTTTGAGGTGTTGACATGGCCTCCAAATTCCCCAGATCTCAATCCAATCGAGCATCTGTGGGATGTGCTGAACAAAGAAGTCCGATCCATGTAGGCCCCACCTCGAAACTTACAGGACTTAAGGGATCTGCTTCTAAGATCTTGGTGCCAGATACCACAGCACTCCTTCAGGGGTCTAGTGGAGTCCATTCCTCGGTCGGGTCAGGGCTGTTTTGGCAGAAACACAAGTGAACAAATAAGGGGAATCAACAAAATATTAAGAAGGTGGTCATAATTCTATGCCTGATCAGTGTGTGTAGTCTGTGAGTTATGCATGTAAAAACACAATTTCCTACACAATACTTCTTTTACTCCATTTACTCCTCAATACTTTCTTCCTGCATAATTATAATTGTTTATGTTTCCTTTTACAGAAACCTGCTCGACAGGGACACGTTTTCCAAATCAGATCCAAGTAAGAATATCTTTCTTGTCCTTTTTTATAACTGTTGCACAAACGCATGCTGTACTGTGAAATATGCTAATTAAACGTAAAGATTCGGAATGATTTATCATGCCATGACTTACTATAACCTGGTGTACAGCAGTACGATCAACTGCTCTCAGCCTTGTTAAGAGGGGACTTTCTACACCGTCTGAAAGCTTACACAACCACATGACTCACTGCTTTCTGTTTGCGTTCTTTCGCGCTGATTGTGTGAAGTAAAGCCTCCAGTTTCAGATCTGAATGTGGCACGGCCTCAGATATAGACACATCGTGGGCGGCCCTGATTATTGTAATATTTGCCTTCAACTCCACGAAGTCCTTCTGAAGAGAAAATCTAAATGTCACAATATCAGAGTAATCCAAATTCAAAAGCGAAGGCGAGGAGAGCTGTCCAAGGGATGATACTTGTTTTTTTAAGATTTCATAATTATTTTTTTCCCCTGTTAGTTTTAACGAATTAGTTTATTTTAATGGCCGACTCTCAAATACTTTTCATAAGTGGAATTTTATGGACACAATCAAAACCACACAACCAAATTCAAAAACCTCCTCATTCAGGCAACAGCCTTCAGGTTTCACCACACTCTTATCAATGATACTTCATTATATTTTCTTTCATTACACATTCTTGTACCACTTACTCACTTATTTCCTATATCACTCACTCCTCCAAAACTTTCATTTAGAATTGCAATTATTTATAATCACTCACCTACTGATCGATCCTTCATTCATTTGCTTGTAGAAAGAAAGAAAAAAAGAAAGAAAGAAAGAAAGAAAGAAGAAAGAAAGAAAGAAAGAAAGAAAGAAAGAAAGAAAGAAAGAAAGAAAGAAAGAAAGAAAGAAAGAAAGAAAAAGTTAAATTGATCAATAGCGACATTTAAGCATAGTTAAGTAAATTTTTAAGTATGCTTTATGTAAGTATACTAATATAGTAGTAAACATGCAAGTGTACTATTTTAATACTGTTTGGTACTAAATTGGTTCAATTTTAGTATATAAAAGTATGTTTAAGTGTAGTAAAATTTTAAGTGCAAAATTAGTTCACAACTACATTTCTCATTTGTACTGATTTGAACTTATAAGTACGCTAGTAGTTTACCATTTTAATTCTTGTAGGACTTTTAGTTTAGTTTATGGAAGTACACTTCAAAGCGTACTCTCACTAAAAACTACTAGTTTAGTTGTTTTATTGACTCACTCACTCACTCACTCACTCACTCACTCACTCACTCACTCACTCACTCACTCACTCATTTACACTTTTTTATTGACTCACTCACTCACTCACTCACTCACACTTTTTTATTGACTCACTCACTCACTCATTTACACTTTTTTATTGACTCACTCACTCACTCATTTACACTTTTTATTCACTCACTCACTCACTCACTCACTCACTCACTCACTCACTCACTCACTCACTCACTCACTCACTCACTCACTCACTCACTCACTCACTCACTCACTCACCCACTAACTCACTCACTCATTTACACTTTTTTATTGACTCACTCACTCACTCATTTACACTTTTTTATTGACTCACTCACTCACTCATTTACACTTTTTATTCACTCACTCACTCACTCACTCACTCACTCACTCACTCACTCACTCACTCACTCACTCACTCATTTACACTTTTATTGACTCACTCATTTACTCACACACTCATTTTCACTTTTTATTGACTTACTCACTCACTCATTTACTCACACACTCATTTGCACTTTTTATTGACTCACTCACTCACTCACTCACTCACTCACTCACTCACTCACTCACTCACTCACTCACTCACTCACTCACTCAGTAACTCACTCACTACCTCATTCATTTACATTTGTTTATTGACTCACTCACTCACTCACTCACTCACTCACTCACTCACTCACTACCTCATTCATTTACACTTGTTTATTGACTCACTCAGTAACTCACTCACTCACTCACTACCTCACTCATTTACACTTTTTTATTGACTCACTCACTCACTCACTCACTCACTCACTCACTCACTCACTCACTCACTCACTCACTCACTCATTTACTCACACACTCATTTTCACTTTGTATTGACTTACTCACTCACTCACTCATTTACTCACACACTCATTTTCACTTTTTATTGACTTACTCACTCACTCACTCACTCACTCACTCACTCACTCACTCACTCACTCACTCACTCACTCACTCACTCACTCACTCACTCACTCACTCACTCACTCACTACCTCATTCATTTACACTTGTTTATTGACTCACTCAGTAACTCACTCAGTAACTCACTCACTACCTCATTCATTTACATTTGTTTATTGACTCACTCAGTAACTCACTCACTCACTCACTCACTCACTCACTCACTCACTCACTCACTCACTCACTCACTCACTCACTCACTCACTCACTCACTCACTCATTTACACTTTTTTATTGACTCACTCACTCACTCACTCATTTACTCACACACTCATTTTCACTCTTTATTGACTTACTCACTCACTCACTCACTCATTTACTCACACACTCATTTTCACTTTTTATTGACTTACTCACTCTCACTCACTCACTCACTCACTCACTCACTCACTCACTCACGCACTCACTCACTCACTCACTCACTCACTCACTCACTCACTCACTCACTCACTCACTCACTCACTCACTCACTCACTCACTCACTCACTCACTCACTCACTCACTACCTCATTCATTTACACTTGTTTATTGACTCACTCAGTAACTCACTCAGTAACTCACTCACTACCTCATTCATTTACATTTGTTTATTGACTCACTCAGTAACTCACTCACTCACTCACTCACTCACTCACTCACTCACTCACTCACTCACTCACTCACTCACTCACTCACTCACTCACTCACTCACTCACTCACTCACTCACTCACTCACTCACTCATTTACACTTTTTTATTGACTCACTCACTCACTCACTCATTTACTCACACACTCATTTTCACTCTTTATTGACTTACTCACTCACTCACTCACTCATTTACTCACACACTCATTTTCACTTTTTATTGACTTACTCACTCTCACTCACTCACTCACTCACTCACTCACTCACTCACTCACTCACTCACGCACTCACTCACTCACTCACTCACTCACTCACTCACTCACTCACTCACTCACTCACTCACTCACTCACTCACTCACTCACTCACTACCTCATTCATTTACACTTGTTTATTGACTCACTCAGTAACTCACTCAGTAACTCACTCACTACCTCATTCATTTACATTTGTTTATTGACTCACTCAATAACTCACTCACTCACTCACTCACTCACTCACTCACTCACTCACTCACTCACTCACTCACTCACTCACTCACTCACTCACTACCTCATTCATTTACACTTGTTTATTGACTCACTCAGTAACTCACTCACTCACTCACTCACTCACTCACTCACTCACTCACTCACTCATGACCTCATTCATTTACACTTGTTTATTGACTCACTCAGTAACTCACTCACTCACTCACTCACTCACTCACTCACTCACTCACTCACTCACTCACTCACTCACTCACTCACTCACTCACTCACTCACTCACTCACTCAATCCAGACACTCTCTTAATCATTCACTGACTCAGCATTTATTCACATTCATTCACTTACTTTCTCACTCATTCACGTTAACATATGCATTCATTAATTTGTATTTACTTGTTCATACACTCATTCAATCAATCATTTACTTTCTCATTCATCACGCAACATTTGCATTCACTCACTTTGACTCATTTATTCAACAATCACTTAATTATTCAATCACTTATTCATTCATTATTTCACTTGCTTATGAACTCCTTCATTCACTCTCTCACCCTTCCACTCATTGAATCAATCATTCATAGGCTCAAACACACCTATTCTTTAACTAACTCTTTACTTTAAAATTATCTTTTCATTCTCTCATTCATTTATTCCCTTGATTATACATTTATTTTCTCTATTTGAACCCACACTCATTTACCTTCTTGTTCATTTACACATTAACTACTTAACCTTTCCATCAATTAATTCATTTGTTCATTCGTTCATTCAATTATTCATATATTTCCACAATTATTCCCTCTCTCATTCACAGTTTTTATATCTTTTTATCACTTTTCTTCTTACTCACTTTTTTCAACCATTTCTTTATTGACTTGCTTAGTTACTTATTCATTCACTCAATCACCCATTCATTTGCTACATTCCTGCATACTTTATTATATTTTACTATATTCACTCAAAACTGACATAAAATCTTTGAAAACACTCTGTATTTATTGATCAGGTGTATTTACTGGCAAACAGGAGAGAGGACAATAACAAGAACAATGATCGCTGAACATCTTTAATGTTTCCTTTTGTGTGTGTGTGGGTAACACAAACAGTGAGCAGCTCTGCTTTCAATCACCCTGCAATTATTGTCATTATATGTATTGATTTCCATACTTCTGTTGCTTGTACTTGTCTTACTGTCCTGCTTCATTTTTTCTTGCCTGCTTTCTCTTTTCTTTCAGATTTGTTTGTCCACTAGTCCACCTGTTTCGCTTTCATGCATTGCTGTAGCTATGCGTGACCTTTTGTAAGTGTCTTTTTATTTTCATGGTATTGCCATTTCTTTTCTTACTGGTCCTGATCATGATCAGCTGGACTGGATAGACGTCAGGTCTTCCTGGGCCGCTGACAGGGTCCTTGCATTCATGCAAGTGGGCACTTGTGCTGAGCCCCCATCTTAATTATGCTGAGTACTGTTGGCCCAGTCTCTTAGTGTTACCATTAACCATGACACACATAGAAAAATGTACAGACACTCAGTTATAAGAATTGTTTTGCCACTGTCTGTTGCATGTTTCAGTAGTTGTGCCTTAGGCGTTATTTATTTGCACAAACGCGCACACGCACACACACACACGCACGCACGCACGCACGCACGCACGCACGCACACACACACACACACACACACACACACACACACACACACACACACACACACACACACACACACACACACACACACACACACACTCCACACACACATTCTGTAGCCATCTTTCTCTGCCCACAGCTCTTGGACATTGGGTCACATTCACTAACTCTATGCATTAATTTGCACATGAAATCTGTGTATAAATGTATTGGCTCATTTCCACCTAGTGGTACTGTTCAGTACAGTTTTGTACATTCCGCAGATTCCATTGTCAAAATTTGTGAATGGTACTCTAATTCCAAACTATACTTTACTCCCTTTTTGGCACCCTTCCGTCTTTTTAGACCGTCTTTTAAAGAGTCTATTTCACGACTGAGCAAATGACTCGTCCAGCGTTCATTTGAACGGGCCGTAACTATCAACTCTGCAGTGGGTAATAATATCCACAAAATAGTTAAACACTGTAACGAGGTTCGTAGATGGGAAGGAAGTAGGCGGTAACCGGTGAACATTCAAAGACTTTTAATCAAATAAAAATAAACAAAACAAAAGTAACGCGGGCAGCCCCTCGCGGACGACTGCCCGCACACACACATCAAAATGTAAACAAAACATAAATACAGGCCTGGTCCTCTCTTGTCCTTGACTGGTGTCGCTCGTCTTTAAATGCCTCCGAGCTCCCTCATGAGAGGACTCGAGACCGGTGTGGCTCGCAGGTGATACTCTTTCGCAATCACGGTGTCGCTCACTCCTCCCATCTCTCTCGCTCATCCACCTTGCCACATACCCCCATCACTCCTCGCAGGCCGGGGGGTACACCCGAGATGGTGCCTTCTCCCCTGCGGGGGGCCCAATCTCTGCATCTCACGCGTCTGGGGTATGGACGAGACGAGACGAGAGAAACGGGCGACGAAGAAAGAGCGACAGGACGAGAGAGTGAATAGAGGAAAAAAAATTCTGGTCCAGTTCCCTGACCCACTGCCGCTTGGCCCTCACCAGCTAAGAGGCTCTTCCTCGCAGTACCATGCGATGGTTCTAGACACCCGGTGGACCGCCTGATCCTACTCTGCCCTTGGCGGCTGGCGGTGGCTTCTCCGATTGAGGGCAGTCGGCAGCGAGTCCCGTGCTCCCTGCTCCTTCCCATTATGGCGGACAACAGCAGGCTCCGGCCCACGGCGAACACCGCCGACTCCTCCGCTCCCTCCAGGACAGCCGCTACCCCACGTCGACCCAGGGGCATGGCAGCGAGCTCTCCGGTCTCTCCGTCCCATCGCTCCAGCATCACCGCCTCGGGGCAGCCACTCGTGGTCCTTCTCCATCCGCGCTGCTCGAACTCCTCCCGGGTTTTGGCACCAATGTAACAAAGTTCATAAATATGGGAAGGAAGGAGGTAGGAACCAGCGAATGTTTAACAGCGTTTAATTCAAAACAATAAGCAAAACGAAAGTAACGCGGGCAGCCCCTTGCGGACGACTGCCCGCACACACATAATAAAACATAAACAAAACTCAATGTAAAGTCCAGGCCTAGTCCTCTCTCATCCTTTACCAAGCTCCCTCATGAGATGACTCAAGACCGGTGTGTCTCGCAGGTGACGCTTTTTCTCGCAGAAACTGCATGCGGACCAATGAGAAGTCCTGTCCTTCCTGGGCTTGGTACCAGAGGTCTTCTTCTTGGCCTCTAAGAGGTGTCTGACTGTTGTGCTAGCATCTTTATCTGATGACATTGGATTTTAGTCCACCAAGATCCAATCAAAATGTAGAAAACCTTTGTCCACTGTTATGGGAAAAAAGAGATCCTGCCATAAACTGGGCCCTGGAATGTAGAGTTGGGTTTTGTGTTGAATTATGTTTGAATGAATCATCTGAAAGATTAATTTGTGTCCGTGCCTACAATTCCTACACACAGTAGTCCGATACTAAAGGGTGGGGCTAGACTCACTGCAGAACAATGATTGGTTGTCAGAGAATCGTCACTTGTGCATGCTTTTTCGCTGTGTTTGTCCTTGCAGCCTTGGTTCAAACAAAGCTTGTCGACTTCTTGTGACACCAGATACATGCCAAGAATAAAGAACAAGATCTGCCCTATGTCGTCCATTTTGTTTACATTTTGTGTCGATTTCTTTGCGTGAGAGTGACGTAGACAGTTACCGCACCGCTTGGTGGAAACGAGCCATATGAAGACCCCATATTCAATTTCAATTATAGGCCAGTTAAATAATCATTAACTCGTTCCCTGCCAGCGTAAAAAAAAAAAAAAGTTGCCAGCCACCTCCAGGGTTTTTGACCATTTTCACAAAAATGTAATAGCCCATATAGAATATTTTGTTTTATCATGCAATATATCTGACCCCGAAGAGCTGACCCTCTTTTACAAAAACAAAAAAAAACAAAGTGTTTTATTCTAGCTTCATGGATTCCTTTTTTATCAACACTTGAATTTGGGTACGTTTCATAAACAAAGCAACATTTTAAACAAAAAGCTGAGAAAATCATGTTTTTTTTTTTGAAAGACTGTTTCCAGATCAGATTCAGAACGAAGATCAAACACAGATAGAGTTTAAGTCCATCAACACCCCTAAGGCTTACACAGTCCTGTAGCTTGTCCTGGGTCGATTTTTCATTCAGTAACATTAGATAGTTTCGATTTATATGTCTAATGTTAAAGGGGGGGTGAAACACTCAGTTTCAGTCAGTGTCATGTCAATCTTGAGTACCTATAGAGTAGCATTGCATCCTGCATATCTCCGAAAAGTCTTTATTTTTTTAATAATTATATAAGAAAGATGCGCTGTTCCGAGTCTTTCCGAAAAAAGCCGAGCGGGTGGGGGCGTATCGTGTGGGCGGAGCTAAATAATGACGTATGCGCGCTGCTGCTATTGTGTTGAGTCGAGTGCGTCGTAAAGCTGTGTCATCCCTAACAGCGGGAAAAACTTTATTCAAAATAAAAATATGGCTTTTAATCAGATACAGCCATACATCTATAATCCGGAATCAGACCCAGAGGCTGCAGTTGAACAGGAGCAGCAGTAAAAACGACTAGAGCAGGACGTCTCTATGTGGTACAAGTTATACACTAACTATATAATATGCTTAGCGACTTGTGTTATTTACATATTTATACTTGAATTATATCGTCGTATTTTTGTCTTTGAGGTGTACATGTGAGAAGTGCAGTTGTGCACGTGTGTGTGTGTGTTTACGCGTGGTTTGTGTAGATAATTGTAACGTTATTAAGCGGACTGGTTTTGCATGGCAGGCTAAGTTAGTGTTTACATAGAAAGACACGGAATAGTAGCGCATTTGAATGAAGAAGTGTGCTTATTTAGTTCAACATATTTCCCCACTCTTTGTGTATTGTTGTTTGGAGTGCTTTTACAATAAACAAACATAAAGTTACACATATAGTGGCCAGCTAAACAAATGTACACGCACTACACATTGCATCCTCCATTGATCAATTTCTATATACAGTAATATATATAGTAACTAAACGTGATCATGTTTGGGCTACTTGATGAGCATAGGCAAAAACACAGACATTTGAAGCAGTCTAACTCACCGCCCGCGGTTCTAACGTTGGGACCTTTATCGTTGGGACTGCTCCATCATTCAGCATTAGGCGATTGGAAAATCCGGCGTCGAGCTGGGCCTTGTTTATGAAACAGTCGGCACCGAAATGCAGCGAACAGATATAAACATTCGCGCAACTCAGTTGCTGATCCGGAAAAGCAAATTCCATCCACTGTTGCCTTACCGCGGGGTTTTTGGGGAATCTGTGCAGGACTGTCTTGGTCTAGCAACCAAAAACGCACTTTTTGATGTCATTGTTAATTGTGCACATCACCTGTGCAGCGCAGCCTACGAGCCAGCGCTTTGATGGGCGTAGCCTGTTACTTTCGCTCTCTCTCTCTCACGCTCTTCCGGTAGAATTGTCCGTAAGGCCCATACAAGGAAATTCCACCCCCATTAGCGTCAAAGGGGACGCATGATCGCAAAAAACTTGCCGAAACTTATGACTAACCGTAAGTAGTATTTTTGACAAAGAAATACTCCCATCAAACGTCCACCTTAACTTTTGAAACTTTGTCCATGTTTAGTATGGGATTCCAAGTCTTTAACAGTGTAAAAAGATCAGTATGCATGAAACAGCATTTCACCCCCCCTTTAATGATCATGCTATTTTGCATATGCATTTGCTTACATATGATCTTGATTTACGGCGCCTTCTTCATCTGTGTTTTGATCAGGAGATTCTGTACTCATTCAGAAGATGTGTAATAGGCCCCCCCCCAGCGACTAACAGTGAAAACAGGGACAATTATGTATTTGGCGGGGAAGCGTTTTCTCACAAATAACAGAAAAATTTGTGATTGGCACAGAAACCCTTTTTCCCACAAATAGCGGAAAACTCTGTGTTTTGCGGGGAAAGCATTAAACACTTTATGTCATTATTAAATACCCATTAGGCATTTTATTTCCACTTTTAGAATATTTTCTTCATTTTATTTAAAACAAACACCTCTCTGAGCTGATAGGCTATGGGAAAAGGGAGAAGAATGAGTTTGGAAAAAGTTAAACTTGGTTCGCTCGTGTCAAACACTGGGGCTCAATCAGACATTGATGGCCTAAGCTAGTCTAAATAGCCTCTGCCATCAAGGCAGCCTATTTGCACTTTATGTAAATAGACTACTTTTTTTATTTTTATTTTTTATAAAGAACTGTCCCTTTAGTGGTTAATATTATGTTAATATTATTGTCATATTAAAATGATTGAAAATTAAAATGGTCCCATCATTTACTCACCCTCATGACATTCAAACAGTCTATGAATTTCATTCTTCTGTGAAACACAAAATAAGATATTTTGAGGAATGTGTTAGTGTTTTCTTTTTTAATAGTTTCTTTACAATGGAAGTCCTATACTAAGCACTACATTTAATAATTTAGCAGATCCTAAAACTGCTTGATTACCAACATTCTTCAAAATATCTTTTTTCTTTGTGAAAGAAAGTAATACAGGTTTAGAACGACGTGGGGGTGAGTTGAAAATGGCAGCTTTGTAGCATCCAGTGAGATTTTTATCTCATCGCATTCCATTACTCAGGTTTTAAGCCATTTCTCTTCAAACACAGTAGACCACAAGATTACACACTACACAAAGTGCATCTGAGTTAAGAATGTCAAAGGTCTTCTGGCATTTGAAATGTTCTCTGCCTTTGTGTAACCCAATCTCTCTCTCTCTCGCTTTTCTCTCCACAGTCTGTGTGCTGTACACCCAAGGCATTGGCAACAAAGAGTGGCGGGAGGTGAGCGAAACAATTTGGCTTAGTCGTGTCGACCCCTTGAAGGGCCTGGCAGACCTTTGGTCACATAAATATTCATACATGTAAATGTGGGGTTGGAATATTCTCAGAATAATAATCTCAATTATTTTTGGCTCTCTTATTTTTTCTGTGTCTATCAGTTATTCACATTTTTGCCTTGCCAGCTAATCATAGGAAATATCAGGCTCTCTAAATCCCTATTAAGAAGGCTGCGTCTTTATTAACTTCAATCACTAGCTGGCGAAATATGATAAGCCACTCAGGGGATGTAATAGCATTCTCACCCACGCTTATATCAAGACACCTCCAGCCCACTTTTCAAGTTGGCTAATTAAACGTTAAGTCCCTTTTACAAGACTAGTGTCAACGCTAGTGTCAGCTTCAACGCACCTCTCAACACTTTCATGTGCCTTTTTGACCTCCATATAAAATATGTTGAAGGAAGTAGCAAAGGGTAGGCAGTAAATGCAGGAAACATTGAAAACTTTAATTTAGAACATAAAAATGTGAAAAAGAAAACCCTGTTGTTAATAGGGTGCATTCAAATAAGAAATATATTGATCATATGTTGAAATCATTTCAATCGACCTTACTTTGTTTTTCAGTTTGGGCGGACGGAAGTTATCGATAACACTTTGAACCCAGATTTTGTGCGCAAATTCCTATTGGACTACTTCTTTGAAGAAAGACAGAACATAAGGTTTGATCTGTAAGTATCAATATATATTTCTTTAGCTTTGGCTGCATTTAAAGTATGGCTAAAAGTGTCCGGGCTAAGAAAATGGACATGTTCATGTTCCTTTACTCAAATATTATAAAAAATGTGCTGGCATATTGTGTGGTTGTACTTGGAGTGAATTGTTTTATTGGGGCAACATTTTGACCAGGCTGTCATACAAATACATTTACATTTATGCATTTGGAGGACGCTTTTATTCAAAACAACTTACATTGCACTTAGTGTAAATAGCAATTATAATTAAGAACATATGCTATTTTCAATGAGCGTAAATAGTTGCTATTAACACGGTGTAAATAGCATCTATCGCTATTTGCATTTAGTGTAAATAGCAACTAGATTCTATTTACACTTAGTGCAAATAGCTGCTGCCATTTTTTAAACCTTTATTTTTTTATTTATTTTTTTATTAGATATCAACATTCTTAGTAATCTTCACCCTATTCAGCAACATAACAAGAAAACAAATGCAAATATAAAAGAATGTCTGTTTTCAACTGTTTTTGTCAAAAGTGTATAGGGTCACTGGCGACCCGGGGTATGTAATAGTGTAAGTATATATTTCTGTGGATCTCTGTTGGCTCAATAAGTGCAATTCACCTTTATTCCTCAAGTTGGCAATGTCTGATACACAATGATGACTCATAATTACCACAGGCATAAAACAAATGAATACACTAAGTATCATTAGCAAAATTTGAAATGGCTCAGCAATTTATTGCGAAGCAAGAACTGAACGTAATCAAATATTGGTGTCACTGTCACTTGATGGTGGATCTGGTGCAGAAGCTGTCAGCGATCAAAATATTGATTTTGAAGACGGTGAAAGCATTAGTTATGAGAACATGTTTGGGACTGTGAATATGAGCCAGATGTTGAATGTACTGGGAAATGAGCTCTGATGACGACCCTGATAATGGTAAAAAGCATCTGCTCAAATGAAACCCTTTTAAGCTCCAAATGCTTTATTTTATTCTGTTGGAGTTTATATTAAAATATCAGGACAGTTTTATACTGTTGTGGCAGTTCTAAATCCATCCATGTTAGATATAGAGGCGGGTCTCTAAAGACCTGAATATGTTATGGTGATTGGTAATGATGGTGAAACATTCATACATTTATGGGTTAAAAAATATTCTATTAAAATTACATAGATTATGCAAAAACAATGATGTTGCTCGCTGTCTGGGCTAAATGAGGTGTTATTGTTGATTTAGTTATGCTGGCACTGCGGCTATTAGAATTTGTTTCTTTTTATGTATTATTTTTGGCTTAATTTATTTAAAAAAAAATATTGTGCTGTAAACTACTCACAAATCTTATGATGGTTTGACAGGAAACATTTGATTTATTAACTTTGTACATAAGATTCATTGTTTTCAAGCCTTTTGCATAACATTGCACCATCTCATGCTTTTCATCTTCACAAAGGTTTTTCTTCCTCCCCATATTGCATGAGAACTTTGACTTGCTTAATAATGGTGAACAACCTCTTTAAGTAGGGTTTCTATTTACCAAATTAGACCTGGCAAAGTATTTAACAAACCTCTCTGAGATTATCCAAACCTCTCTGACATAGTAATATGGAACACAGTATGTATATATATATATATATATATATATATATATATATATATATATATATATATATATATATATATATATATATATATATATCTATATATATATATATATATATATATATATATATATATATATATATATATATATATATATATATATATATATATATATATATATATATATATATATATATATATATATATATATATATATATATATTTTCGTGGTCAAAATTGTTGGTACCTCTGGTAAATATGATCAAATATGTCTGTAAAAATAAATCTGCATTGTTTATCCCTTTGATCTTTTATTTAAAAATTCACAAAAATCTAACCCTTTCATTGAAGTAAAATAATTGAAAATGAGGGGTAAATCAAAAATTAATTAATTAAAATTAATGCTTTTCTCCAAAACATGTTGACCACAATTGTTGGTACCCTTTTATTAAATACTTTTTGCAACCTCCTTTTCCCAAGATAACAGCTCCGAGTCTTCTTCTATAATGCTTGATGAGTTTGGAGAACACCTGAATAGAGATCAGAGACCATTCCTCCATACTGAACCTCTCCAGATCCTTCAGATTCCCAGCTCCATGCTAGTGCTTCTTCTCTTCAGTTCAGCCACACATCTTCTATAGGGTTCATGTCAGGAAAGTGGGATGGCAGGGAGTGGGATTTTGATGTTTGTTTTGGATTGTTGTCCTGATGGGAGATCCAACCACGGTTCATTATACGATTTCTAGCAGAATTCATCAGGTTTAGATTTTTTATCTTTTGGTATTTGCTAAAATCCATGATACAATGTATCTGAACAAGATGTCCAGGAACTCCAGCAAAAAAAATGGCTCACAACATTAAAGATCCAGTGGTATTTTTAGCCGTGGGCATGGGGTACTTTTTTATCCCTGTTTGCACCAAACCCATCTGGTAAATTTGCTGCCAAAAAGCTATTTTATAGTTTCATCCTGACCACAGAACCCGGTCTCTTTTGACTTTCCAGTCGTGTCTAACAACTGAATATGCTGGAGTTTGTTTCTGGATGAGCGAGGATGATTTTTCTTGAATCCCTCCCAAACAACATGTGGTGATGTAGGGGTTGTTTACATTTTTTTTAGGCTTTCTGACCCCAAGACTCAACTAATCTCTGCGATTCTCCATCTGTGATCCCTGGAGAGTCTTTGTGCACTCAAACGTTTCTCTTCGCCATGCATTAGGACAATATACACGCACATCCTCTTTCAGGCAGATTCGTAATATCTTTAGTTAAATGGAGCTTCTTAATTATTACCCTGATGGTGGAAATGGAGATTTTCAATGCTTTAGCTATTTTCCTACAGCGTCTTTCTATTTTGTGAAGCTCAACAATCTTTTGCTGCACATCAGAACTATATTTTTTGGTTTCACTCATTGTGATAAATGATTAAGGGAATTTGGCATTTATGCCTCCTTATATTTATCCTCCTGTGAAACAAGACATCCTAGCTGGACAATCTCATGTTCCTTGTCACCCTGGTGTACTAAAAAATGTAAATATTAATGTAAATATACTTCAGAGAGATTTTACTCATTTAAAATTCTAGGGATATCAACAATCGTGGCCAATGTGTTTTAGAGAAAAACATTTATTTCATAATGTGATTTACCCCCCATTGTCAATTAATTTAACTAAATGAAAGGTTGGATTTTTGTGATTTAAAAAAAAATAAAAGATCAAAAGGGAAAATGTAGATTATTTTTTACAGCCATATTTGATTATATTTACCAGAGTTACCAACGATTTTGACCACGACTGTATATAAATAAGGTAACGTGATTTATCAGAGCAGGCCACCCTTCTACCATTGCTCCGTGGTTCAGTTGTGATGCACATGCGTCCACTGTTGGCATTTTCGGCTGTGGACGGGTCAGCATGGGCACCCTGACTGTGGTTATGCAGCCCAATACGCAACACAATGCAATGCATTGTGTATTCTGACACCTTTCTATCCGAACCAGCATTAACTTCTAGAGCAATTTAAGTTACAGTAGCTTGTCTGTTTGATCAGACCACACGGGCCAGCTTCCGCTACCCACGTGCATCAGTGAGCCTTGGCCGCCCATGACCCTGTCGTCAGTTCATCGCTGTTCCTTCCTTGGAGCACTTTTGATAGATACTGACCACTGCAGACCAGGAACACCCCACGAGTGCTGCAGTTTTGGAGATGCTCTGACCCAGTCGTCTAGCCATCACAATTTGGCCCTTGTCAAACTTGCTCAAATCATTATGCTTGCCCATTTTTCCAGCTTCTTACACATCCACTTTGAGGACAGAATGTTTATTTGCTGCCTAAAATATTGTTAGGGGATAACAGTTCAGGACCCAAGACCAGTTTTTAAGAATGAAGATCAAGTGTGAGGAGTACAATTAATTAAAGAATTAATGTAGTTTCATCAGTTTCAATTTAATCATTAGCTAAAATGACAAATGGAACATCCTACGGTTTTAACGGACACAAGCACACGGCAGCCACGATGAAGTCCACAAGACTGAAAGTGCATATGAAGTGTGCCATTTGGGATTTAGACATCACTGCTTTGGATTTCAGGGCCCAAGTTTTTCATCTTTGATGATCTGTTTGTGTGTGTGTGTGTGTTTAGGAGTACTATGGCTATCTCGATGGAAATGTAGCTATTCTTAAAAAAAAAAAAAAATTGTATTGACATCCGCTGGGAAGGAAATATAGAGTTCCTCTTGGAACTTTAATTGAATACCCTTTTGAGACCCCTTTTGATGCCTGATCAAAAACATTTTCCTCTTTTAGGTTATCAAAAAACTTTTCCCTTATTCAGGGCTAAGTAAGCTTGCAAAAATGAAATGTTTACGTTTTTAGATCTGCTAATATAATGTGATACGTGTTATGTAATTTGAAATATTTTCAGCATTAAATATGAATTGTGGTTAAGTAGGATGAAACTGGCGGGTGCCCTTTCTGTCATCCAATTTTCACTTTTGTCAACTAATTCAGATTTTTCACCAACCCACATCTTCAATCCCTAATTAGTTTCGAAAGAAAGTTTGGTGCACATTAATACGTAGGCTACATATTAATTTATTAATCCACACGAAACCTTTTGTATTGGTGTAAATATGAAACTGAAATATGAAAGAATTTGAATTGTAAGATTGCAAATTCGCACTACTATTGGGCAAGGCATCTCAGTACTTCAAACACTGGAGTCACACTTCAACAACAGATGTGTTAGCTACTGTAAACCCAACCATAAGAGAACTGTCATTGCGTGTTTTGTGCACTTCTATAAGCAGATGTCACAACTAAAAGTCCTTCTCATGAGTCACACACTCAGTCAAGAGAGCACTCTGCCACCCTAACAGGAGAAACCAACATTCCACAATTGTAGAAGTAAGATTTTAAGCTTACACGTTTGTTGATTTGCTGTATAAGCATTTAGGGTCACTTTTTCCATGATAATATACTATGTACTGGTTGATATTAGACTTTTTTTCATTCCATTCAATACTGGATATTTAATTGTGCATGCTTACACTTTACATTTTATATCTTAAAAACATGAATAATTCTGAATTGAATAACACTTGTTAAATGTAATATTTACCCAATCCTAAAATAAAGACCGATTTTTCATACTCTGCATTTTAAATTGCGTGATGCATAAATTCACTTTTAATATGACAGATATTAGTGATATTACTATATATATATATATATATATATATATATATATATATATATATATATATATATATATATATATATATAGTATTTTTTTTACATCATTATCATTGCATCCCAATTATAAATGATGTTGGATATGTGTCCAAATCTTTGCATCAGGTGTACATTTCACCTTGTGCTTTTGTGATGCGTGTATGCGCTAATACTTTTTATTATTTTGTGTCTGTCTAAATGTGTTTGTGTGTGTGTATTTAGGCATTTATGGGTGTATTTTAGAACAGATATGAGTCATTGTGTATCCGTTGGCCCAAGTGTGTGTGAGGAATTTGTTTGTGTGTCTTTAGGCTTCGGCATGAGTGTGTATGTCTGTAGGCAGAGAGTGTGTGTGTTGTCGCTGTGGATCGGTGTCCCCGCTCGACGGCCTGTCATACTGGGTCTGTAAATCTGCAGCAGACATGAGAGGGGTTACGAGGTCGTGTGGGCAGTGCCTCCGAGACGATAGCGAAACCAAAGCACCGATGATGAGGATGACATGGCACATCACCATGACAACAAGGGGATTGAGCCCCACAAACGAATAGAAGAGGCAGACAGATGATAAATAGATATATGTGAGGTCCAGCTATATGTAACCCTAGAGATATTTCACGATTCAAAGATCCTTCAATATTTATCTCTTTTCTTGTCCACTTTTTGCATTTTCTTTCTCTTTTTATGTCTTTATCTTTCCATTGCGCTGTGACAGTGCAGAAGAGAATGATTCATGATGTCTGTGCTTTAATGATGTTGTTCTTCCTCCGTAATGAGAAACAGGCAAGCGTGAACTCCCCTCATAAGACCGTAATCTAATTAAAGCTCAGCTCAAAGTCTCCCACTACTGATTTTGGAACCACCCTCTGTATTCCTTCTTTTCATTGCAGTCGTTCCTGACAAATCATCACTGTAACTACTGCTCATACTTAGAGTTGTAAATTTAAACCCTCACACTGATTATTAAACTTTGGCACATCATTCACCCCACAGCATTTGGGCTACATGTATAATACTTCAAATTGTGTAGCAACATACTATCAACCATCTAGTAACACCCTAGCAACGACTCCTTACACCATAGCAACCACCTATCAACTCTCTAGCAACCGCCCAGAGCTTGCTTGCAAATGCATAACAATGCATTAACAACCATTGGAACTCCAAAGCAGCCAGCCAGAATGCTCAATCAACCATCTAGAAACACCCTAGCAACCAACTAGCAACACCTTAGCAACCACCCAGTACTAGTAATTGCACAACAATGCCTTAGCAACCACTCTCAAGCCACTGGAACACACTATCATCCCTCTAGAAACAGCCTAGCACAAAATTACTCAGCTAAATATTTTTGGATGTTGAGAAATACTGCCCTAGAAAACCACCTCCGAAACCATTGACAACCACCCAGCAATCACTTGCCTAGCAACGCCTAAGCAATCTCTCACAACTCTCTATCAGCCACCAAAAACAAATTAGTAACCACCCATAACATTATGGCAAACACCTAACAACCCTCTAGCAACCAACCAGCATTCACTAGCAACTCCATAGCAACACATTGGCAACCATCCGGAACTCCCTAGCATGCTTTAGCAACTACCCAGCACTCAGATAGCAATGCCTTAGCAACCACCCAAAACTCCATAGCAGCCACCCAGAGCACTCTAGTAACCACCACTAACACTAGAGCAGCCACCTAACAATTATCTAGCAGCCACCCAGCATTCACTAGGAACTGCATAGCAATTCCTTAGCAATCACTCAGAATGCAAAGCTTTAGCAACCAACGGTATAGCAATGACATTGCAACACCTTAGCAACGACCCAGAACTATCTAGCAGCCCCCTAGAACACAACACTTTAGCAACCACACAGCACTCACTAGACACTGCATAGGAATGCTTTAGCCTTAGCAAATATTTAGAACTCCCTAGCTGCCACCCAGAAACCACCATTTTAGCAACCACCCAGCCCTCAATAGCAACACTTTAGCAATCAACCAGACCTCCAAAGCAGCCATCCAGAACACACTAAAAACCACCTCTAAGACTATAGCATCCCCTGAATAATTCTCTAGCAACCACCCAGCATTCATAGCAACACCTTGGCAAACACCTAGAACACAATCCTCAAACAACTACCCAGCACTCACTCGCAACTCCATAGCAATGCCTTAACAATCACACAGAACTCCCTAGCAGACACCCAGAACCCACCATTTTAGCGACCACCCAGAACTCAATAGTAGCCACCCAGAATACACTAACAACCACTCCTAACACTATATCATCCGCCTAACAGTCCTCTAACAACCACCCAGCATTCATAGCAACACCTTGGAAACCAACCAGAAAACTCTAGCAGAAACCTAGAACACAACACTGTAGCAGCCATGTATAGCAACTGCATAGTAACGCCTTAGAAACCACCCAGAACTCAATAGTAGCCACCCAGAATACACTAACAACCACTCCTAACACTATATAATCTGCCTATCAGTCCTCTAGCAACCACCCAGCATTCATAGCAACACCTTGGAAACCAACCAGAAAACTCTAGCAGAAACCCAGAACACAACACTGTAGCAGCCATGTATAGCAACTGCATAGTAACGCCTTAGAAACCAACCAGAACTCTATTGCAACCACCCAGAACTCCCTAGCAGCCACCTGGAACATACTAGCAACCACCCTGCACTTACTAGCAACTGCATAACAACACCTTAGCAACCACCCAGAACTCTCTGGGTGCCACCTAGAACAGAATATTTTAACAACCACCCAGCGCTCACTAGCAACTAGTGGCTACCGGCCAATACCCAACCATCCCCAAAGCACTGTGGCAACTGCATTGCAACAAGTTTAAAATAAATAAAAAACAGCCTAGTTACAACATAGCAACGCCCTTGCTACCACCTGCATTATCTTAGCCTCACAGCATCAAGTGTTGTACTGGCAGCAACAGTTTATTTAACACACACACACACACACACACACACACACACACACACACACACACACACACACACACACACACACACACACACACACACACACACACACACACATACACACACACACACACACACACACCCAATACAACTGACTTGTTGCCCTACTTTCATTTTGATCTTACTTCATCTGAACAAATTCTAGCATCAGCAATGCAGTTTGTGATAAATGTGTCATGTTTCAGGACTGACTGTTTGAATTCTACGAGCATGTTTGTTTGTGTACGTTAGACTGACAGATTCCCATCAGTGCATGGGGTGCTATAAATAGTGTTCGGAGAGAGAAGCATAATGCGGTTTAGTCAGAGTGTGTAAATGGGAAGCTGTGTGTGTCGTTCCCTTCAGGGTCTGTTGTGTGTGACTGAACACTACGCTACAATCGGCTGTGATGGCTATGCTGAGTGTCGTATGCACACATCATTTATTTTCTGGGTCTTGTTTCTCAGCGGAGGAGAACAAGTGTGGCTGTTTGTATTTTGCCATTTTCAGGTCTTTATAGCAGAATTCATTAGTGTCTAATGAGAGTGAAATCGAACTGGTCAATAGGATTTAAGACCTCTTTAGTACATCAATTGTTTCTCCTAAATAGCAGAATAAAGAAGTCGAATAAAAGGGGTGCTAATAGAGACTTTTTCTTAATAGTGCAGTAATGGTTTACAATATATTGACGTAAACTTAGCCAATTTTTCATTCCGTTTGTTTGAAAAAATTCTATGAAATATATTTTTACTTTCAAATATCTTCTGACCATTGTAGCATTTCTAAGAAAGAATTATATATCAGGGCTGTCAATCGATTAAAATATTTAATCGTGATTAATCGCATGATAGCCATGAGTTAACTCACTATTAATCGCAATATAATCGCACATTTTTATCAATTGTAAAAGTATCTTCAATTTAGTTTAAATTAAGTTTTTAATCTCTAATCAACATGGGAATGGAAAAATATGCATGTTTTATGCAAATGTACGTTTATTATTAGTAAAACCATACTTATTCAATAATAATCAATAATACAGCATGAAGACTAGACATGTATCAAAGGTCAGAGATGTTTATCAAAGAACTTGTTCATGTCTCTTAAGCCTTAGCTTAAAAATTCAGAATAAGCAGTGGTTTATTTCATTTTAAGAATATAAATAAAGGGAGTGTTTACAATGGCAGTTTAATTAAGAACAGGGCACAGTTCGTATGAAAAACTGGTTATGTGAAAGCTGTCATGCGGACCTGGGAGAGCACCAGTACCACAGCATACCTGGAGGAGGTCCATATTCCACGAGCAGGATTATAGTGTGGCCCCTTTAAGACATGCACATTTCCTATTGAACTGCTGGTATTTTGTGCGTGTGCTTAACTGTGCCGCTATCCGTTTTAGCTGATTGTAATGTATTTAGTTCAATAAAACACATGTACTGTAAGTGGTGATGGTGTTAATGATTTACCTCGGACATGAGCAAGAGTGAGCTTGCAGTGCATCACGCTCGAACTGCAGAGAATGTGCTCAGTGTAAAAAAAAATATATATATATATATATATTTCTTTTAATTCTGATGATTATAAAATGATAACTAAAGAAAATCCCAAATTCAGTATCTCAGAAAATTAGAACATTGTGAAAAGGTTCAATATTGACAATGCCTGGTGCCACACTCTAATCAGCTAATTAAATCAAAACACCTGCAAAGGCCTTTAAATAGTCTCTCAGTCTAGTTCTGTAGGCTACACAATCATGGGGAAGACTGCTTACTTGACAGTTGTCCAAAAGAAGACCATTGACACCTTGCACAAGAAGGGGCAAGATACAAAAGGTCATTGCAAACGAGGCTGGCTGTTCACAGAGCTCTGTGTCCAAGCACATTAATAGCGAGGCAAAGGGAAAGAGAATATTTGTGGTAAAAAAAAGTGTACAAGCAATAGGACTAACCGCACCCTGGAGATGATTGTGAAACCAAACCCATTCAAAAATGTGGGGGATATTCACAAAGAGGGGACTGCAGCTGGAGTCAGTGCTTCAAATACCACTGCACACAGACGTATGCAAGACATGGGATTCAGCTGTCGCATTCCTTGTGTCAAGCCACTCTTGAACAACAGACAGCGTCAGAAGCGTCTCACCTGGGCTAAAGAGAAAAAGGACTGGATTGCTGCTGAGTGGTCCAAAGTAAGGTTCTCTGATGAAAGTAAATGTTGCATTTCCTTTGGAAATCAGGTTTCCAGAGTCTAGAGGAAGAGAGGAGAGGCACACAATCCACGTTGCTTGAGGTCCAGTTTAAAGTTTCCACAGTCAGTGGTGGTTTGGGGTGCCATGTCAGCTGCTGGTGTTGGTCCACTGTGTTTTCTAAGGTCCAAGGTCAATACAGCCATATACCAGGAAGTTTCAGAGCATTTCATGCGTCCTGCTGCTGACGAACTTTATAGAGAAGCAGATTTCATTTTCCAACAGGACTTGGCACCTCCCCACAGTACCTGGTTTAAGGACCATGGTATCCATGTTGTTAATTGGCCAGAAAACTTGTCTGACCATAACCCCATAGAAAATCTATGGGTTATTGTGAAGAGGAAGATGCGATATGCCAGACCTAACAATACACAAGAGCCGAAGGCCACTATCAGAGTAACTGGGCTCTCATAACACCTGAGCAATGCCATAGACTGATCGACTCCATGCCACGCCACATTGCTGAAGTAATTCAGGCAAAAGGAGCCCCAACTAAGGCCCCGTCTACACGGAGATGCGTATAGTTGTATATGTATACATTTTGTACCGCATCAGCGTTTCATCCACACGGATCTGGCGTTTTAGAAGCATGAATCCGATATTTTTCGAAACTGGGTCCCAAAGTGGATAAATCTGAAAACGGCAATCTTCCGTTTTCGTGTGTACAGCGAATCCGTATATTTTCTGAAACGGTGATGTCATCACACTATGTCCAGCAAGGTGAAAGAGTTAAGGGATACAACTACGGGCACTGAGCATGCGCACATCAATATCGCTGTGGTGTGGCAAGCAGTGGGGTGAGGGACTGCGAAAGCGGGCCGGTGACGAGTGGTAATGAGTACCAGCTGCGTGACACACCACAATCGCATCATTTAATTACCGTATCTACATTATTGTAAGGGTATGTTTTGGGTTAGGGTAGGCGTAGGCATTAATAAAGCACATCTGTTAAGTAGCAAATGTATTTATTGTTATTTTATTGTGAGATTTTGCCTCACCTCCGACCACTGCTATACCCCTTCTAGCCACAACTCTTCTTCTCCGTTTTTAGTGTATTTCTGTGGCAGAATTACAGCGCCACACACTGGCCTGGCATGCAAACAAAATTGTTTTTAGTTGGTTGCGGTATTCTCGTGCGGACGCAGATATTTCTTGAAACGAGGAAAAAAAAAAGATCGGATTGGGAAAGCTCTGGCTTCGTGTGGACGTGGCCTAAGTATTGAGTGCTGAACATGCTCATACTTTTCATGTTCATACTTTTCAGTTGTCCAACATTTCAAAAAAATTCTTTCTTTGTATTGGTCTTAAGTAATATTTAAATTTTCTGCGATACTGAATTTGGGATTTCCCTTAGTTTTCAGTTATAATCATCAAAATGAAAAGAAATAAACTTTTGAAATATACGTATCAGTCTGTGTGTAATGAATGAAAATAATATAAAAGTTTCACTTTTGAATGGAATAAGTTCAAATAAATAAATATAATAAAAAATAAATCAACTTAATGAAAATAAATAAACTTTTTGATGATATTCAAATTATATGAACAGCACCTGTGTGTGTGTGTGTGTGTGTGTGTGTGTGTGTGTGTGTGTGTGTGTGTGTGTGTGTGTGTGTGTGTGTGTGTGTGTGTGTGTGTGTGTGTGTGTGTGTGTGTGTGTGTGTGTGCGTGCGTGTGTGTGCGTGCGTGTGTGTGTTTATATATATATATATATATATATATATATATAATATATATATATAATATTCTGGGAACACAGCATTTCATGGCAAATTCTGACTCATGTTTGCCTTGAGTGGTGTGATATCTAGAAGAACACTGGAAAGAGTTGTGTATTAATAGCTTTGGAATTGAGTCTAGAGGTGTGAACTTAGCGTCAGGTCACACATTTTGTTTATTTGTTTAATGAATGAGGCTTTGCATTTGACTTCTGGGAACAAGGAACCTTTCAATGTCAATATGGACAGTCTGAGATGGAAATTTCCAGGCACTGTTGATGAGTGATTAAATGATGGCGAGAGATAATAATAAATAAAATAAAACTAAATAAAAAAAAATAAAAAAATTGGAACATAAATACTTTTTTTAAGCATCAATCGTTTTATTATAACCAGCCTTCTTCAATTTTCATACTGTAACTGCTTGACTTGAGACTGATTTGTATGAATAAATGGATCTGTGTCAGGGAGATTTCCTGTTCATTTCCAGCAATACAATAGACCATGAAGGTCAAGGAGCTGGAATTCTGAAGATCATTCCGCGTAGAAATTAGATCATGAATAATGACAAGTGAGAACATTGTGTGAACATTTCCAAGGCTTAAATCAACCTGAAGGTACAGAGAAGGTTATTTTTGAATAGATTAAACAAATATGGAAGATCTGTCCATACAAAAGTCATCCACCAAAACTGCATGCCTGGGATTAAGAATCATTACAAGGTACACCAGTAGACCTTAGACAAGTTAGAAGTTGTAGGCAAATTGACACATATGAAAACAAGACTTTGGGATTAAAACAAGGAAGCGGACAATAGTTAAATTTTGGCACCTTAACGTCTACTGCTAGTTCTCAACATACTTCAGGCACTTCACATTGCCCAAAGGTTTACGAGAGCCTCAGTTAGGAAGATTATTCTGAGTTAAGAGCATACTTATTTTTGAAGAGCTTTTGGGACTCAGTTTGGCATATTCCTAAAGTAGCACATCAAACTGAGAAAAACATTACGCTAGAGTGGACAAGGGTTGTGGCAGCTTCACGCTTTGGGGATGTTCCTCTGAGGCAGGGTCTTGGAAATCTCCAGGATAAAAAAAAAAAATGCATGGTGCTAAGTACGGGAATCTCCTGAGGCAAAGACCTACTGCATGTATGCAAGAGGACAGGGAGTTCAGTACATCCGCCTACAGGACAGTTACCCTAAACATACTGGGACATGCAAAAGAACCACTGTAATGGCGTTAAGCCACAAATGTAGATGTTCTGGAGTGCTTGACTTAAAGCTCGGATGTCACTCCAGATAATAATTTGTGAGTCCAACTTGAGCCTGAACATATTTGCCAAGAAAACTGATTTGGTCACAGTCAAAAACGGTTACCAAAAGAAGGTGTTAAATATGCAAAGCAGTCACTGCAGTGAATTCAATTTCATGGTTTAAAAATCTCAGACTGAAACAGATTAATAAATGGGACAAATTGCTGGATGGTAGATGTTTTGCTATTTTTCTCACCCATGTAGCCTTGACTATGTCAGCCAAAAATAATTTCAGCAAAGAAATTTAGCTAAAAAAAAAAATTGCAGTTCTATGAAGCAATTAAATGACAGAAAAGATTGGTCAATATACTCTGTAGTTGGAAAAAAAAGTAAACTAGTTTGCACCTCTGACGAGACTCTCTCATCCATGATGAGTTTACCACCTTCCAGAAGCTCCCTCGAGGGTGTAGACTTGTTCTCTAAATAAAGAACAAATCTCAATTTCCTCATGTCTGGTTGTGTTGCACTTGTGTCTTACTTGAGTTCGAAAGCAGGCTAGTTGTTTTGTGTGTGTGCTAAGGGTTAAGCCTGTGTCAATGTATGGTTTTGTTCCACTCTGGGGGCATACAGTATTCATGAATGCGAAGATGTATAGCTGAATAGAACATCAGTCCCTTTTGGGACTTCTTATGTAACATTCACCTCATTCATACATTTAAAACACCCAAGCACACACAGTATGTGCCAGTGGAAGTTAAATGAAAGGGAATATGAAGAATGGTTTTGAAAATTGTTGTAAATGAAAGGGAAACTCAATTATTATGCTTAACACAAAGCTGGGTTTATATCTGTTTTGGCTGCCCTAGTTATGACAAAGAGATTACTACTCAATTTTTTTTAAGAAAGTGGTACATCATGCATAAATATCTGTTGCATCGTTTGCATTAAAATATTTTAAAAATGTGGATTACCATATACCCTTGTAAGCTGCCTACACAAATCATTTTCAAAAGGTAGGCAGCAGTACCAGAATGCATTGTGATGAGGTGGTGAGAAGAAAAATGCATCCAATATGGTGGGCAAAGTCAAAAGATATGTTGTTCGAATGTGTGTAATGAGTTGTTTCAGAGAACTACAGCTAAAACAAATGTATTAGTGCATTCTGAGTCAACAGGTAATATGATATGACACAAGCAATAAATAAAGGATTGATGATGATACAAATAAAAAAGGTATTCTGGTTATGTGTCCTTTCTCAATATGTCCTTCTCCTTTGTTTTTCAGGTATGATGTCGACTCCAAGAGCTCCAACCTCTCAAAACATGTAAGTCTCAGAAACTGCTCTGTTTCCTCTTAGACTGTATACAAACTTAATGTGTTGATCTTCCCTTCTGAAAAAATGAAAAAAGTGTAATAGTGCTGGTCTAGTTTGAAGACCAGCTTAGTTTAGTAGATTTTCCCCTACGCACATGACCTGACATCTCCAGTCGACACCCAATATTTCTTCTCTAGTGTGCGTCTTCAGTCGACAACCTGGTTCGAGTTGGGCGACTTCTTGCCCTTTTGAACACTATCACTCATGAATAAGATCTTCAGTGCTCCCCTACACACTTTCACTTAAGAATAGAAGTAAGTTCTCTGGTGTTTAAGCTGCTGAGAAGCAATGAACCAGACACAGGTTATCTCTCCAGCTAAGAAGAATACAGCAGTTTATATAGGGTACACAGTAAAAATAACTCATGATCATCTTTCATTTCCCTATAATATATGATTGGTTTAATCTAAGCAGAACAGCACCCACCCACTCCCTCTGTTACTGGCAAAGCAAGAGATATCAAAATCGTTAGAATCATCAAAAAAATAGATGATTCACCAGCACTCCCACTTCCCATGGGGGACCAGCAAAACCATCCCATGCTGGTCGCATAATACAAAACATACCTTATGCTGGTGTCCAGCGATTATGATTTTTTCAGCAGGGTTTAGTCGCCATCATACACTCACCCCATAGTGAAACACTCTTATAGTGCTTGTAATCAGCAGGTCTGTTTATATGAGAATAAAGAGGCAAATGTGGTTTAATAGAGATGTGTGATTAGAAAAGCTCTCAGAGAGTGGCATGATGGAAGCTGTGTTTTGGTGCTCAAGCGGGTCCCTGAGGTGTCATCTCACACAGTGATAAAGGTTTTGAGTTGAAAAATGCAAATTCGCCGCAGTGGTCCCATCTGTGCTTGTCATGGGACGTGGCCATAATCATTCTTTGCTTTTATTTCTTTCGGGCTTCAATCAATCATCCAATCAATGAACCCAAAAACTATCCATTGTTATAAACAACCACCAACCGCCAACCCTCCATATGGCGTCAATAAATAAATCAGTCAGCTAATACTCCCACCCATGAACGGTCAGCTAAGCAAATAGTCCGTGCATCCATCCATCCATCCATCCATCCACCAACCAACCAACCAATCAGTCAATCAATCAATAAATGTGCCTATCCAGTTATGGTAAGGCGAAACTTTTTAAAGTGCCATTATATTGGTAGTTTTCTACAAATCGAAATAATTCATTTTCTTTATAAAAACTTTCAAAGGTTCACCTATGACATCAAGCTCCAAAACCATGTTGGTTCTAATTGGAACCTTTATTTTTAGTCTGCTAATTCCTTTGTATTTTAAAGACGAACTAACAATAGTAGGGTCATTTACTGCTGGTTTATTCCACATTTGTAGTGCAGGTGACTGGGCGTCTGTCAATGTGGCAAAGTGGAACTGCTTAATGAAACACATCACGACATTTACTAATCCAGACACTTCACAACACCATTGATCTAATCCAGCCTCACATTTCTCTGGAAACCTGCCGTATCCCTGGCAAGAGTTCCCAAGCATCTATACTGCCATTGTTTCCTGACGCAATCATATGGACACTGGCTGTAAAGAGACAGATAAACTGATCTCTCCACACATCATGCACAAGAGTAATTGAAAACACCCTCAGTGACTCCAGTGCGCGCACAGGTTTCATCCCTGAAAATTACCACTTCCAAATTATCTCTCAAATCAGACACAGTGCCTTCTGGTGCTTTACTCCCTCCCTCAGTCACCCAGAAATCAATATCGCCCTCTTCCCCCCTGACTTAGAAAGACAAACACGGCTTGTCCACTCCCAAAGGGAATTTGGTACTGCATAAAACCATTACAGGATGTGTTGACATGCGAAGCGTGACTACGCTCCATCATCAGGTGAAAATTAAGAGAAGCGGCAGCAGGGAGAAATCCACACATACAGGGAAAGAAACAGAGAGATAGATGGTAAAGAAGAGGTTGTCTTTTATAGACAATAAAGATAGATTATTCGTATTCATCTTCATGAATACATATTGCATGTTGAGTCACCGGCAGTAATTAGAGGAGCGGTAGGACTCATGGGAATATCTGTCAGTGAAAATGTTGTTTCATAAATAACTGAGGATGAATTCAAAGAGAAAAGACAAATTAGTGACAGTTGGAAATAAAAATAAAAGTTCACCCCAAAAAAACGTGCATGTTATTCGCCGGATAAATTAAACCCAAATAAATGATTTTCTCCCAAGGATCACAACAATCAGCATATAGTGCAATGCATACAGTGACTGCAAGCTGATAAAAAAAGTCTAATGCAAATAGTTTAACTATAGGTTTTGTTTTTTATCTCCACCATAGCACTAAATCCATGTACCTAAAACTGCCATGTCGCATTCAGCTATAAGGTATAAGAACCAATGCCATCATTAATGTCAAGCGTGGCACAGTACATGCTCACACCATTGCGATTGGGATGATCAAATAATCAGCTAATTGTAAATTATTGTGAATCATATTGCTAAACCTGTTGTTAATAAAATGGTCCAATTCTCTAGATTGAACCATGGGCAGGATTTACATGAAATATTCTCGGGGGTGCCTCAGGGTTTAGTTATCGGTCCTATTCTCTTCTCGATATACACAACTTTTTCAATCAGGTTTACATTTGATATTTGCAATTTGACATTCTGTAGTCTGAGCTGTTTTTTGCAACCAACCAGAGCAACGAATGTGAAACAGAGCTTGTTGATAGAATAAACATTCGCCGTATCCGGTCAGCAAAACTCCGAACACATCTTCCCTTTTTAAGAATGACTTCAGTGCCGTTCTTTGTTCTTTTCTCAAAGAAAAGCTTAACTCCAAGTCTTCCAGAGTCGCAGTCAAAGCTGATTCGAAAGACCGCCGTTCGCCAGTTTCTGTGTTTACTAGAAGCACGCAAACGCTACTCGGCCGTCGTCATTATGGCCCCGCCCACCGACTCTATACACGATGGGATTGGCCCGGCAAGAGTTAGGGGAATACAGTGCAGAAGGGTATTTAGAGTTCCTAGACGACACTCGCGGGCAGATTAAATTTGCTGCCGCTAGGGTGCGTCTAGATTTCTAGGCTATCAATATACTGTATTCGGCACAAACTGGGCTACCATAATATGTGAGCAATATGTATGTAGATGGGCGTGGCCGCATTAACACTAATGAAGAGGCTTGCGAACAACTGGCATCTCTCTCTTTTCACACAGATTACATAAACACAGGATATTTGTTTTGATTTACATTATTTAATACCCGACAAGTATTCATTAAGTTACAGTTCATTTTCTGAAGACTTTTTGAATAATTGTCATTGAGAGAGAGGCTGCACATTGCGCATCATGTTTGTTTTCTTTATTTACCAGAAAACACAACATGTGGTTTTTATTGTGAGTTTATACAAATAAAAGTAGATACTTAACAGATTATAATTATGTATAACACTTGCCCCAGTTATAAAAATCAATAGATATTTGATTCTCTTTGGCACTGATAAGAAAAAAACAACTGAGGCTGTCGCACCTGGCGCGATCATCAACCTCTAGGGATTAACAGAATTTAATTTAAAATGCATATGTATGTGTAGAACTGTACAGCATGCATCTGTGTTTATCTGTTATTTATTTGTTATTTTTTTAAAGTATACTAACGGTCAGCCACTAGTTAGTATTACACTGAAATTACGTCTTTAAATATAAATACTCGCTAAGGCAAACCAATAGGCCTCATTCGTTGTTATTCTCTGGATGGCTTATTTCATTTTATCATTCTGTCTCCAGTGATGCACATTTTTATTAATACGAAATATAGTAAATGAAAATCTGTCATGTTCACAGACAGCATATACACAAAGAGTTTCACCTACCCTTTAATAAACTGTTGTTGTGAAGGTCAGTGGGGCAGAAACTTCACAGCTCTGCCAAGAAAATCCTTTAAATTCGAATGGATGTTTTTAAGCCATATATTGTGCTTGACTTCAGATCATTTATCAAATGGGTGACAACATGTCAACATGATGTGTGAACAGCTTCAGCCCTAGAAATAAAGTTGGTTTTGATTATATTATTGCTTTCATAGTTGGACTATAAAATCACAATTAATCAATTAATCTAACATAAAAGTCTTGTGTTTACAAAATATGAGTGTGTGTGTGTGTGTGTGTGTGTGTGTGTATACATATACACACATATAAGTATTATTCACAGTGTATATGTATAAATGTACAGTATGTGTTTACATACAGTATACACACACACACACACACACACACACACACACACACACACACACACACACACACACACACACACACACACACACACACACACACACACACACACACACACACACACACACACACACACACACACACACACATGTTGGTCTATGTGGTTTACAGGGACTCTCCATAGGCGTAATGGTTTTTATACTGTACAAACCGTATTTTCTATCCCCTTACACTGGCCCTGCCCCTAAACCTACCCATCACAGGAAACATTCTGCATTTTTACTTTTTCAAAAAAACATAATTTAGTATGTTTTTAAGGCCATTTGAATTATGAGGACATTTGATATGTCCTCATAAACCACATTTAGTTTGTAATACTAGTGTAATACCCATGTAGTTATACAAATTTGTGTCCTCATAAACCACATAAACAGGCTCACACACACACACACACACACACACACACACACACACACACACACACACACACACACACACACACACACGTTATGTTAGATGTGATTAATTGTGATTAATCAATTTTACAGCCCTGTTTCTTAGTTGTTTTTTTTAAGCTTGACAGCCCTTGTTGTCATTCCCTTTCATTATATTAAAATTAGTATCCAGAATATTTTCAACTGGGGTTCTGGAAAGCCTCTCAATTATATTTAAGATAAATCTTAATGCTACACCATACAGTAACATTCTAGAAAATGAACTAAATGGCAGCAGTGTTGGTGCGCTTTGTTTTTGTTTTTGTTTTTTTCTCCAGCATGGCAATGCCCCTCTTAGTAAAGTTAGGTCTATAAGAAAGATTTACTGTGAACTTTAACTGGCCTATGCCAATTCCAAGCCTTAACTCCACTGAACACCTTAGGGATGAGAGCCAGACTCTTTCATCCAACAACAGTGCCTTTGTGTTTGAATAGGAGCAAATCCCCACAGTCATGTTCCAACATCTAGTGGAAAGCCTTCCCAGAAGGGAGAAATCAATTAGGGCCAAGTCTCTATAAATGCCTATGATTTTGAAATGTAATGCTTAACAAGCACAAGTGGTGTTTTGGTGTGCACAGAATTTTGAATTTAGGCCATATACACACTGCAGTTAAATCAGTTATGGTTATCAGTTAACCTTTTAGTGCTTAATCCTGTTTTGTACATGAAGGCCTGGTTTCACAGACAGGGTTTAGATTAAGCCAGGATTAGGCTTGAGTTTCAATTAGGACATTTAAGTAGCTTTTTTAAACGTGCCTTAGAAGAAGAAAAAACAGCACTGTTGGCATCTTGAGACAAAACAGTGACACTGACATATTTTAAGATATGTCAGAGCAAGTTGCTTTCAGTTAAAACAACTCAAACAACACATTCTCACACCCAACGCGTCACACATTGACGCTTGGTCAGGACCTTTGCATACATTTTTAACACACAGGGTTTAGCGTCATTTTTCGATGCGCAGGGTTTGTTAGGGTCATTTGCGCATGATTATTTGCCTAATGCGTCAGATCAAGACATATTTAATTCTTTGCATTTGTAAAAGTAGACATTATTTAAAGGGGTACTTCAGCGCTGGGAAGATGAATCTGTATTTAAACTGGGTCATCAATGTAGTAGAAATGTAAAATTATTTTTGAATTTGGTGTCTTCTAGACTGAGAAAGGACAGAAAATGTATTTTTGTCTCATGGGGATGAAAGACTACAATTCCCAGAATGCTTCGCTGCCCTGTGAGGCCATTCCCAACACCACCAACTTGATTACTGTGACTGAGTTGGAGAAGACACTTCAATTAAAAACTGAACGTGTCTGTTCAATATAATGAGTGAGTCACCGCGCGAGTATCACAGCACTGAGCACTAACTGCACGAGTGATGAGAGCTGAGGTAATCGCGACTACACTTGCGGCATATATTCACAATGCGAGTTCAGTCTGGCGCGTTTCAGTTCATGCCTTTGCAAGCTTAACTTTCATAGAAATGAATTTGAGAAGTTAAAAGACTTACATTGCTCAATATAGCTCCGTTTAAATGAGTGCCTGTAGCTGCCAGCTGAGCTCTCTCTGCGAGCTGAGTGTGACCGCCCATCCCCCATGCGGAAATGGCTCCCTCTGCTGGCTGTAGTCTTTAGCCTTTGGGCAAACATTCCTCCTATGATGCAAAAATCGTCAATTTGCATCATAGGAGGATTTTTTTCCAGAAATAAAATGCATAAATCTCTTGTCTCAGGGGGCTGTGAGGGGGGAAAGCTCAATCATTTGAATATACTCCAGGGTTTCTACTGATACAAAGCCATATGCTAATCGCTGAAGTAACCCTTTAATAAATATTAGGCTACTTTTATATTCTAGAGCAACTAACCCCATACCTACTTTAAACCTACCCACTTCTCAACAATATAAATCTCTCACAGGTATTTATTTTAAACAAGTATAAAAGTTTTAACTCATGTTGCATTCCAAGTCTTCTAAAGTCACATGATATCTTAATGTAAAGAAGAGAGTTTATCTTAATGTTTTAATCTCTGAAATGACCCCGTCGTTCCATGAGCCTCACACATGGATCAAATCTCATTCAAAAGATCCACCCGACTCTTTAGCAGGATGCAATCGGTCACGAGAGCCAATTAGATTTCACAATCTAAGCTGGCAAAATGACGCAATTATCACGAAACATACGAAAGCAGCGCAATTTCACTATCAAAGTTGACGTAACATTTCTTCGAGTGGCAACTTTTGAATGTGTGCATGATCTTCTGCGGATGGAACGCTTGGTCTCAAGACACTTGAATATTTGTACGTTTTGAATAAATTTTGCCTGCAGTCGTATCTGCCTATTATAGAAATTAAAATAAAAATATATAAAACGATGCCAACTGATTCAATTGAGAATCACACTCCAACATGTCATAAAGATACCTTGACTCCTGCCAACTCTTGCTAAATAAACACAGAACAAGAACAAATTGAAAAAAATTATTTGTACTGCTTGTTCAAATTGCTTTATTAAAATGAGCTAAAGCAACACAATTGCAATACATTTTGTCCAAACTTAATTTGATTGTGTTCAATCCATTTAAATATAAAGTCAAATTGAAGTTTACTTAATCCGTTTGTGTTGTTGCATGAATGATTTGTGTTGCATTAACTGAATTCAAAGTTCCCAGCATGCTAGATAGACTGACCACAATAAGGTATAAATTAAACCGTTAAAACCATGAAATCGTTTAAATGTGAAAGTAAAAATTAATTGCATACCCGCTGAAAAAACGAGCGTTCTATTGCCTATAAAATAGTGTTGCGCGACTTCTTAACAAATTACACATCACTATGATTGATCTCGTCATAAATGATCGGGAAACCCGCACAGCAATGATCAACTTCTCTTACATTTTGCTTGGGAACTAATGTGGTCGGAACCAAAGTTTACAGGCCTGCGTTCTCTGGATTTCTCTCAAGCGGAGCACTTCTACATTCCAATTGGTTGCCGCCGGTTGCCACCGAACCGCGTCATAGCACATTACCATAAAGTTGAGCTGATTTGAACTCTCCTTGACACCCAAATCGTCCAAGACACGCCGCGCCGTGTGTTAAAGTGTTACAAAATTGTGGCTTTTTTAAAAACTGTAGAACATAAGTCTTTGATTGCTATAATATTAATTTGGTGAAAACTAGTGGAAACCAAATATGTGAGATGCCAGAACATTGCTATGGATACTACAGAGTTAGTCATAGGATTTTCAGGGGGTGAGTCGTGTCCTGTACACACAGAATAATAATTTAGGGTATTCACTCCATATTTAAATCTGTTTTGTGTCTCCTAAAACTTTACATGGACATTTTAGCTGTTTGAAATGATCAAACTGAAAAATTGTATCTTTGCTCTGACTCATTAATCACAGATAAAGCAGATGAATCCTCATGAATAATATAAATAGACCATTTGAAATACTGACCTTTCATATTGCTATGTTAAAAATGCCACCCAGTCCCCTTTTATGTTCTCTCTCTTTGCAGGATTTCCTTGGCCAGGCCTTCTGTACATTGGGAGAGGTGGTGGGTTCGCAGGGCAGTCGATTGGAGAAAGATCTTGGGTAAGAACCACTTTGTTTGTTTTGTTTTACTCCATTCACAAAGTTCACATCTTTCCATGTTTCTTTGTTTCTGTTTGATATAATTTATCATCTATTAAATAATCTATTAAAATACCGATATGTTGGTCTTTAAGTGACCGAACCTGCTGCTGCCATGTATCTCGCTCCCTCATTGGCTGTAGGTCATTGCAGATGTAATTTTAAGTCAGAACACATTTCACACAGCAGGATTTTGAATTGCCGACAGGTCCACATATTTAGCGTGCCAAATATCTTACGGGAAACAGTAAATCGTCTGAAATTCTCTTAAAACGCATATTTGACACAATCACACAATGTGTGATTAACAATTGTGTGAATGAGCACTGATTTGCCTAAAATTCTGGCCATTTGTCTGCGATTTTCATAAAACCTGTTGGCGAGTCAAGATAGGGGCTAAAATCGTATAAGAGATTGCAACCCCAACCTAGACAAATCTGATGCAATAAAGCCACTCCCCCTCTTGCTCCAAATTAAAGCAGTTTATATTGATAACATTTTAGACACAAAATTGTCATATCTCTATATACACAAATATAAATATATATATATATATATATATATATATATATATATATATATATATATATATATATATATATATATATATATATATATATATATATATATATATATATATATATATATATATATATATATATATTTATATTTGTTTTAAATGGAAGCTTGTTTCCGCCCCAAAATAAAAAGGTAATTGTGTCTTTTTATCTGACAATTCTGACATATAACTCACAATTTTGGCTAAATAACTTGCAATTCTGACTTTATATCACACAATTCTGAAGGTTTTTCCTAAGAATTGGATTTGATAAGAGAAAATAAGTCAGATTTGCGAATTTATATTACACAATTCTGACTTTATACTCAAAGTTCTGACTTTATAACACAAATGCGACTTTATATCCCTGACTTTCTGGCATTTGCGACTTTGTATGACACAATTCTGACTTTATATCTCGCAATTCTGACTATTTCTCGCAATTGTAAGTTTGGATCTCACATTTCTGACTTTATAACTCACATTTGTGACTTTTTATCACAAATCTTTCTTAACTTTCAATTGTGACTTTGTATCACGAAATTGCGACTTTATGTCTCTTAATTCTGACTTTATAACTTGCAGTTGTGATTTTATATCACACAATTCTGACTTCATAACTTGCAATTGCGACTTAGTATCATGCAATTCTGACTATTTCTCGCAGATGCAACTTTATATCACGCAATTCTTACTTTATTTTATCGCAATTCTAAGAAAAAAAAGATAGAATTGTGAGATTTTAATTTGCAATTGTGAGACAAATAGTCACTATTATCTTTTAAAATGTTTTATTCGGTGGCAGAAACAAGCTTACATTCTTTTGTGCTCTTTGTGAACCCATATACGTTATTATTTAAATTCAGTTGATACACATAGTCAGATATTTTTGAGCGTCGTGAGCCTGCTGAACCTTATCTAAACCAGGTTGAATTTGTGTGGTTTTGTCAACTCGAAACCTACTCTGAAACTCTTCAGTTGTTCAACTAACTTCATGCAACCTCAAGTCTTCTTGGCTGGTAAAGGCTTAAGCAAAAGGTTTATATAAAAATACTTTTTAAATGTTGCTCTGCAGAATATATATGATGAAATGAATACTGGGGAACCATGAGGGGGTTATAACTAATCAAACTGTGACATTGAAAGAAGTTTGTGTGTTAAATTGAAGGGTATAAAGTTCATTTCGACTAATGAGCTGCTGTTCGCTATTGCTGCTCTTTAGTCTGACTCTGCTCATTAAAGTCTTTAGTCCATCTCATCTGCACAAACAAACCTTTGAGCTTCCTGTATCCATCCCATCAAGGTCATATTGTCACTCAGCACCTGAGCAGAGATCAGTCAGCTAGCATTTTTCTTCCGGACTGAAAGTCCATTTAGGTGCTAATCTGAGTCTACATTATTGTACCTCAGCTCTTTCTCGTGAAAAGGAGGTAAAGCCCTGCCTCACATACATTTTCTTCTGTGGCTCGGTTATCAAAGCAGGCTCATTAGATTGTCAGTGGGAGCTCGGTGTCTCGCTGCGTTTGGGGGTCCCTTCACTGTTGCTCCATTAGCTAAAGCAGAACCTCATGCCAGCACACTCATTACATCCAGCTAAAGACACACCACTGCTGTTGATCAAGAAAATGAAGAACAAGGTCATGTGAGGTTTGTACATCCCTACTGTTTGGGGTACTTGTAGCTTGGGATGTATTTATAACTAATAAAACACAAATGTCCAACTGTTGAAGCTAGACAGGTGTTGAAAGCAGAGAAAAAAAGGACAGAAAATGAAAGCTGAGAAAATGGCGTTTTTGTCAAAGACTACATCTGGATTTGATTCAGAACAATAATCAAAACAGCAGTTTTCAATTATATGCATGCATCTGCTTATATGTGACCCTGGACCACAAAACCATAAATCGCACGGGTATATGTCATAAATATCTATCACAGGTATAATAGTAATAAATGGCACGGGCATATTTGTGGCAAATTATCAATTTTTTATACCAAAATCATTAGGATATTAAGTAAAGATCATGTTACATGAAGATATTTTGTAAATGTTGTACCGTGTATATATATATATATATATATATATATATATATATATATATATATATATATATATATATATATATATATATATATATATATATATATATATATATATATATATATATATATATTAGTAATAGACATTTGTAAGGACTTCATTTTGACAACTTTAAAAGTGATTTTCTCAATATTTTGCACCCTCAGATTCCAGATATTCAAGTAGTTGCATTCCGCCAAATATAGTCATCCTATATATATCCTAACAAACCATACATCAACAGAAAGCTTATTTATTCCTGCTTTTAGATGATGGATAAATCTCAATTTCAAAAAATTGACCCGTATGACCTTATGGTCCGAGGTCACATATATGCTACCGCTTGTTTCTGCTTCATTTTCTCCTGTATTTTGATCCAGAGATTCAGTAGCCTACTCTTTCGAAAGATGTGTCATAGCGAAACCCTACCATATAAGAGTAGAAAGCTAAATCGTCAGTGGCGATTCAGAGAGTACACTGTAAACAAATGCTGTAAAAAAACAGCCACATTTTGACAGTGAAATGCTGTTTTCCATTAAAACAGTTATAGACTCTAGAAAATAATGCATTCTGGGTAATATTTGTCATTGTCGAGAAAATAGCCAACAGTAATATACTGTGAATTAACACGCTTAAAGTCGACACTCAGAGGCTGTGTTCAAAATCACTCCCTATCCCCTTATTCACTATTCCCTACACTAGTTCACTAATATAGACCACTCGACAGAGAGAGAGGAAAGAAGAGAGTAAATTCAGACACTGATGAACACCTGCTGTTATCACTGAAGGAAAGAGAAACATCAACAGAAGAAAGTTGATTTCATCAACTGAAGATAAAGAGAAGACATTAAATCTCTAAAGATCTCATCAGAGGATTAAACAACTCCACAAACAGCATTACCAGCTTCACACATTACTAACCAGACTGACTTTATTTCTGTCAGACGACTAAGCTCTTATTGAGAATTAACAGACGTAGTTTGATTGTTTCTTCTGACGTTACCATTATGGTGATCAGTGTTTGCTTTAGTTGGGCTCTTGAACATTGACACAATAACATTCGTTTTTCTCTCACTGCTGTAACGGTGTGTTTTCAATACATTTGTTATAGCAAGCAAAGCTGAGAAAAAAACATGAGTAGGTTATGTTGACTATTTAATAATGGTCTAATTCACTAATAATTTACTAGTCTTATCTATAAATGTATAGCTGATGCTTATTTTTTTGTAAAATTTGACACCCTATAATTTTATAACATCATTGTTGTAACATCCAGATAATTTGAAGAGCATGGGAACAGCTTGTGGTCAAAACAGCTGAATCAATCTGACTCACATAGACATCAAGAATCGGCGTATGAATCGCAACCATGGTGACACTCAAAACTCCCAGCATGCATTGCAGCACGAATATATTATTGCTGCTGAATAGCCTGGTTATTTTCTTTAATTCTTACTTTTTGCCTTTATTTTTGGTGCTGTTGTTGTGTTGACTTTAAGTAGTGTTTTGTGATGTTCAGAGTTGATCTGTTCTTTTTTTTTTAACTGATTGTCACCATTGTTGAGATTCATGTGCTGATTCTTCATGTCTATGTGAGTCTAAATGACAGCAGAGAGCAATCTATTCTTGGAAATCAGGAGTTTAAAAATCATTCATAACTGTTTCCCAATCACTGCTTAATATTTTCAGAAGTGTCCCAGTTAAATAACATAAATTAAGAATAAATGTATGTGTTTTTGAAAGAATGGGTTTGTTTCGGGAAGAAACACTGGACAAGACTAACAACCTAAGGATCCTATTACAATTATAGCAAAGCATAACCAATAACTTCTGACCATTTTTTTTCCTTAGCTTTTTTGCTACATAAATGTGTTTAAGAAACACACAATTATAGCAGACAAAGAAAAACTATCAATACAAAGTCAAGGGCCAAGATCCCAACTGAAGCAAACACTGATCACGATAATGGTGACCAAATATTTTCAATTAAACATCAACACCTAAAGATCTGATAATTCTCAATAAGAGCTTCTGTAGTCGTCTGACAGAAATAAAGTCAGTCTGGTTAGTAATGTGTGAAGCTGGTAATGCTGTTTGTGGAGTTGTTTAATCCTCCTCTGAGATCTTCAGAGATTTAATGTCTTTTTATCTTCAGTTGAATTCATGTAAAGCTGTGGCTGAAGTCAGTTGTAGTTCTTGTGTTTTTCTGTTCTTCAGTGATTCTTGTTAACAGGTGTTCTCAGTTATCACTTAATGAATCCCTTAATTATCTCATTAACTTCATCAATGCTTCAATTACTCTAACACTCTGTAGTGTGTACACTCTTCAGTGTTCATTTAAAACTGAAGATTTTGCTGTGGGGTTAAAAGGGTTAAATGCGTTAGATGAAAAATCCCACATTGGGAACCGTAAATTAACGGTAAGCAACTGTAAATTCATTTAAGAAAAGTTCTGTAAAAAAACCCCGGCAATTTACTGGAACCGGAGCTGCCAGTAGATTACCGTTAAATCAAGGAAAAACAGTAATATACTGTAAAACATAACAGTCAAATTTACCAGATGATTTAAGATATTTTCACTGAATTTTAGTGCAAGTTAATAGAAAAAAGTTGTGCAAAGTCAGCAACTGATAAGGTGAGTAAATATTAAAATGACCTGTGTTTATGTGTTGTTGCACAAGATGATATAGAAGAGATCTTTCAGTTGAATTCATTAGTTTTGTGGGTTACCGTTGTGCTGAAGAGTAGAGCCTGTGCTTCAGTCCAGGATGAGCACAGAAACATTGATGATATGTTGCCTGATGCTTTATTTAACGGCAGTGACTGTGTTTGCTGATGCAGTTATGAGCCGTTTGTTGAGTAATTTATCACATGCGTGTGTGCTATTGCTCACAATGAACCGCAAAGATTGAAGTTAAAGTCATGTTTCTAAATCATTTTACTACTACACCTTACACATGTGAAATGACTCAAATGAAACACGTTTACGATACAAACACCTATAAATACTAGTTTTAAAATGAGAACTGTTTGAAGCGATCAGTTTTCCAAATGAAAAGTTACCTTTCATGGTATTATTACGGTAAAATACTGTAAAAAAGGGAGCTGTATATAAAGAGTAGAGGGCTATAAATTAACAGTACATTGCTGGCAGCACAGCTGCCAGTAGATTACCGTTATTTTACGGCACAATTTTTTACAGTGTAAATGAGCAGTTTAGAGCTTGGTTATAATATCAGATATATTATCCAGCAGCCATATCACCCTGGACTGGTTTCCTACTGAAGCCAAGCAGGGTTGAACCTGGTCAGTACCTGGATGGAAGACCAAGTTGGAAAACCAGGTTGCTGCTGGTAGAGGTGTTAGTTAGGCTAGCAGGGGGCGCTCACACTGTGGTCTTTGTGAGTCCTAACACCCCCGTATAGTGATGGGGACACTGTACTGTAACAAGCACTATCCTTCGGATGAGGCGTTAAACCGAGGTCCTGACTCTCTGTGGTCATTAAAACTCCCATGGTACTTCTCGTAAAGAGTGGTATAACCCCGGTATCCTGGCCAAAATCCCTCCATTGACCCTTACCAATCATGGCCTCCTAATAAACTCCATCTACTGAATTGGCTCTATCACCCATTCTGATCTCCACCTATCTCTGGTGTGTGTGTGTGTGTGTGTGTGTGTGTGTGTGTGTGTGTGTGTGTGTGTGTGTGTGTGTGTGTGTGTGTGTGTGTGTGTGTGTGTGTGTGTGAGCGCACTGGCGCCGTTGTACTGTGGCTGCCATCACATCATCTAAGTGGATGCTGCACACTGGAGGTGGTTGAGGAGAGACCTCTGACATAAGTGTAAAGTGCTTTGGATGTACAGTAGTACATATGAATGCGCTATATAAATGCCTCATTAATGAATAAATGAATGAATGAATGTTCATTCATTCATTCATTCATTCATTCATTCATTCATTCATTCATTCATTCATTCATTCATTCATTCATTCATTCATTCATTCATTCATTCATGTCTATTCCACAAAATGGCTAACACTGACTGAACTCGCCAACTCAAATCTGTTTGGACGGCTGCTATGTAATGCCCCTTAGTCATGGTGCACAGGTTTCTAACAGTCCATGCGAAGTTATATAGCTGGTTTGGACAAAGTTTGCCAGGTTATTGGCGTTTAATGATTTAATGACACTTTTTGTTTGATGCTTTACCATCAGTGGGCTTCTGCAATGCCGACAAAATGTCATGCACTAAATCCCAGTTTACTAGACATCTAATCACTTTATATTCTTCTTCAATCACTCCTGCTTCTTCTTCAACCACTCCTGCACTCATTTACATTGTCAACACTTCTCTTCACATGGGAACCTTTCCCACAGCATTTAAGCAAGCTCGGGTAACCCCACTGCTTAAGAAACCCTCTCTGAATCCAGCACTTTTAGAAAACTAGAGAAATCCCTTCTGCCTTTCATTGCAAAGACACTTTAGCGAGTTGTGTTTAATCAACTCTCTGTGTTTCTTGAACAGAACAACCTCCTGGACAACAACCAATCTGGCTTCAAAAGCGGCCATTCGACTGAGTGTTTGTATCGCTGCCTGTCTGACAGACATTTCTGACTGAATGAAGGAGCATCACCTTCAACTTAATCTTGCAAAGAAATAATTTCTTGTTGTCTCAACCAACCCAGCACTTCATAAACATCTCTCCATTCAGCTCGGTTCATCAACCATAACTCCATCCAGGACAGCCAGAAACCTTGGAGTTGTGATTGACCATTTAAACTTCACTGACCACATTACTGCAACAGCCCGGTCCTGCAGATTTGCCTTATACAACATTAGAAAGATTAGACCCTTCCTATCAGAACAGGCTGCACAACTCCTGGTTCAAGCTCTTGTTCTCTCCAGACTGGACTATTGTAATGCTCTTCTGGGTGGGCTTCCAGCATGCACTATCAAACCCTTGCAAATAATCCAGAATGCAGCGGCGAGAGTGGTCTTTAATGAGCCGAAGAGAGCGCATGTCACGCCTCTCTTCATCGGACTGCACTGGTTGTTAATTGCCGCTCGCATCAAATTCGCCCGGGGTCGGTGTGGGTCCTAACACCACCAGTATAGTGATAGGGACACTGTACTGTCAAAGAGCACCATCTTTCGGATAAGACGTTAAACCGAGGTCCCGACTCTCTGTGGTCGTTAAAAATCCCAGGATGTCCTTCGATAAAGAGTAGGGGTGTAACCCCGGCATTCTGGCCAAATTTGCCCATTGGCCTCTGTCCATCATGGCCTCCTAATCATCCCCCTCTCCTGATTGGCTTCATCACTCAGTCTCCTCTCCACCATAAGCTGGTGTGTGGTGAGCGTTCTGGTGCAATATGGCTGTCGTCGCCTCATCCAGGTGGGTGCTGCACATTGGTGGTGGTTGAGGAGATCCCCCCTTCTATGTAAAGCACTTTGAGTGCCTAGAAAAGTGCTATATAAATGTAACAAATTATTATTATAATTATTATTATTATTATTATTATTATTATTAGTAGTAGTAGTAGTAGTAGTAGTAGTAGTAGTAGTAGTAGTATTAGTATTAGTATTATTAGTATTATTATATTAATACATATCAATAAAAATGGCCAGGGGAATGGTGTGGGGGATGGATGGATGGATGGATGGATGGATGGATGGATGGATGGATGGATGGATGGATGGATGGATGGATGGATGGATGGATGGATGGATGGATGGATGGATGGATGGATGGATGGATGGATGGATGGATGGATGGATGGATGGATGGATGGATGGATTATATAAATATTTATATAAATATTAACAATTTGAATTAAAATTATTCATTGATTAATTGTATAACTAAATTAAATTATTTTGATTTTTAATGATTTTTTTCAAAACGTAAATCAGATTAAATTATATTGTTCACCAAATGTTTTCACCCTTTCAAACCACAATCCATGTTACATGGATTACATTTACATGTATGCATTTAGCAGACGCTTTTATCCAAAGCGACTTACAACTCAGGAGTACAGGAAGCGATCCGTCAAGAAGATGCAAAGAAAATGCAAAAGGTGCCCTAAATACCAAGATTTGTATATTACTCAGAGTAGCAAAAAACAGAAAAGGGAAGAAGAAAAGAGAAATAGAGGATGTCTGCAGATGTCTGCAGAATTTTGCAATAGGTTCAAGTTATTAACACGGACTCACCATGTGGAGAAAAGCTAGGATTTTAGATGGTGACTTCTTGTGAGTTGTGCGTCATATATCGCTAGACTATTGAAAATAGACAAGGCCTTTCTTGTGAAATTACACCACAAACACACCCAAAAGTAGCACATTAGTATATAATAATATATACCTCAGTAAAATTTAATTACAGTTGCACGTAGCTGTACTATGATGACATGGGTTACAAAAGCTGTTTTGGAGCCATTAAAACATGGCGAAATCCCACACCTGTGCCTGAGGCCTGATGGGGGGACCTTTAACAACCCTAATGACTGTTAATTACAGCTAATTACACAGTTCAATCACCCCGCCAATCGTGTTTGGGAGACGCTGCATGAAAGGAAAAAATGTTACTATTTCAAGCACTGTTGGTGGAGAGCTTGGGTTTGTGTTGTGGGGGATGCTCTATTTTGTTTTTAATGTGTGTTTGAATAAGAAAAAAAGACTTTTGAGTTAGTCTATATGTCAGTTTAAATGAGTGTAACACGTTTGCACTTATACAATTGAACATGCATGTGTGTGAGAAGTTTTTCCAGAGAATAATATATTCATGTCTGACCTGACAAATGATGAACATTTCATAAGAAACACCCTTAAAAAAAGGTTGGACGTATGTATATACAGGTCCTTCTCAAAAAATTGCATTTTGTGATAAAGTTAATTATTTTCCATAATGTTATGATAAAAATTAAACTTTCATATATTTTAGATTCATTGCACACCAACTGAAATATTTCAAGTCTTTTATTGTTTTAATACTGATGATTTTGGCATACAGCTCATGACAACCCAAAATTCTTATCTCAAAAAATTAGCATATCATGAAAAGGTTCTCTAAACGAGCTATTAACCTAATCATCTGAATCAACTAATTAACTCTAAACACCTGCATAATATTACTCAGGCTTATAAAAACTCCCAGCCTGGTTCATTACTCAAAACCACAATCATGGGTAAGACTGTCAAACCTAACTGCTGTCCAGAAGGCCATCATTGACACCCTTAGCGAGAGGATAAGACACAGAAAGAAATTTCTGAATCAATAGGCTGTTCTTAGAGTGCTGTATCAAGGCCCATCAGTGGGAAGGAAAAAGTGTGTCAAAAAATGCTGCACAACAAGAAGAGGTGACTGGACCCTGAGGAAGATTGTGGAGAAGGACCGTTTCCAGACCTTGGGGGACCTGCGGAAGCAGTGGACTGAATCTGGAGTAGAAACATCCAGAGCCACCGTGCACAGGCGTGTACAGGAAATGGGCTACAGGTGCCCCATTCCCCAGGTCAAGCCACTTTTGGGCTACAAAGAAGCAGCACTTGACTGTTGCTCAGTGGTCCAAAGTACTTTTTTTGGATGAAAGCTAATTTTGCATGTCATTCGGAAATCAAGGTGCCAGAGTCTGGAGGAAGACTGGGGAGAAGGAAATGCCAAAAGGCCTGAAGTCCAGTGTCAAGTACCCACAGTCAGTGATGGTCTGGGGTGCCATGTCAGCTGCTGGTGTTGGTCCACTGTTTTTTATCAAGGGCAGGGTCAATGCAGCTAGCTATCAGGAGATTTTGGAGCACTTCATGCTTCCATCTGCTGAAAAGCTTTATGGAGATGAAGATTTCGTTTTTCAGCACGACCTGGCACCTGCTCACAGTGCCAAAACCACTGGTAAATGGTTTACTGACCATGGTATTACTGTGCTCAATCGGCCTGCCAACTCTCCTGACCTGAACCCCATAGAGAATCTGTGGGATATTGTGAAGAGAAAGTTGAGAGATGCAAGACCCAACACTCTGGATGAGCTTAATCGAAGCTATCGAAGCATCCTTGGCCTCCATAACACCTCAGCAGACTGATTGCCTCCATGCCATTTTTTTGTATTAAAAACACCTTTCTTTTATTGGTCGGATGATATATGCTAACTTTTTGAGATACGAATTATGGGTTTTCATGAGCTGTATGCTAAAATCATCAGTATTAAAACAATAAAAGACCTGACATATTTCAGTTGGTGTGCAATGAATCTAAAATATATGAAAGTGGAATTTTTATCATTACATTATGGAAAAAAATGAACAATATGTGATATATATATATATATGGGTTTTCATTGAGAGACATTGCTTGTGCTAGCTTTAGATTGCAAGTGCACAACTTCATTTTTTCAAAACAGATTGTCCTACACGTGAAAATTTTGTTTTGGGCTTCTCGTGATTTGTTCATTTTTGAAGTTTACTTTTGCCTGTATGGTGATTAGATAATTAGATTCAATGTTTTGGACTGCCGCCTTGAATGTCGGACATGCCAATTTATCTGTGACATGTCCGAAAGGCTGCGGTACTTCTTGTCTGCTGTGCTTCCTGTTAATGTCCGCCAGAGCCCTAGGAGACACATTCAACTCATTGGACAAACTTTATTTAATTGAGGGCAGGTTTTTCATCCAATAAATATGTGTAGCCCCGAATCACAAAAAAAAACTATTTCATCCAATGAAATGTAATTGAGTTCTTCTAACTCAATTTGGGACAATGTAATTGAGTTAATACAACTTAATTTTATCAAATACAGTTTAAATTATATTTATATAATTATAACATGACTTTTTATTATACTTGTCAAACTTAAATTAAAACATTTCATTGGAAAACCAATTATAAGCAGTTTCATTCCTCATCATAATACACAAATGTATATAATGAAAATATAAGAAAAGACTGGTGTCACTCCAGACATTAGCAGAGATGAGTGCTGATCACTCTTCAGCATAATGGTAACCAAACAATTAGAAACCATTACAAAAAACTGGGGTGTTTTTTTTTAACGTTTAATAGCCGTCCAAACACAGCCCAGACATCTCGCCTAAAACAAAGCAAATTTGGGGTGTCAGTGAAAAGGTAATAGATGTCTAACCACAGCCAAAGTATAGATTAGTCATCTAGCAAAGGACTGCGGGTGAAAATTAGGATTGAACTAAATCCGGTAGAATACATGAAATTGAAAACATTTATGTTAAAAATTGTACATGGTCCTTTTTATAAATAAAGTAGAGTAGAACATAAATATTGTCACATAGAGATAAGGAAAAAAGGTGCGAGGACTCAAGTGCAGATAAATGAAGATTTATTAACACAAAAAAAACACAAAAAAAAAAAAAAAAAAAAACACAAGGGGGCAAAACACATAAACTAGAAATAACAGAACACAACCAAAACATACCAGAAAGGAATCACCGGGAAGACGGGAGACGTAGACATTGCAACGATCTGACAAAGACTGACAAACACCAGGAGCTTAGAAAAGGGGACAAATGTGGCAGGGAACGAGGGAACACAGGTGGGAGAAATCAACACTAATTAGATAACAAGGGGGGAGGGATCAGACAATGACAGAAGCACAAATGACCATACTGACAAAACCCACATGTGCACACAAGACAGGACAGGCATGTGACAAATATATATTAAGGAAATAAGACCAAGCACTTTGTATTCACTGTTGACTTTGCTTACATGATGATCTCTCTAGTTATTTTGGCAAAAAATCAACATGCAATCATATTGAAGATTATTGTGGCTAGAAGGGGGTTACTCATGGATATATTACGGCTACTGCTTGCTGGGTAGTAACCATAGACAGTAAAAGAAATGGACACAGCATTGCTTCAACAGTTGTAAGTCTTCTAGTAGTTGTGGAAAGTGAAATCTGAATCACGTTGTTTAAACGTTTTGCCCGTTGCTTTTGGGTCACTATGGGCTTCTCCACATTCTTCTCCCTTGACTTTATCAGACTTTGTGTCTCCACGTCCCCCCGACTGCCTCATACACATTAAAAAATTGCCTGCGAGCGTCTCCTCCTGTCTAAACGGTCATTTCTCAACTGTGCGACAGAGTCGTGTTGGTTATGACGCAATCGTTAGCCTGTTTTACAAAAACAGCTTCTGCGGGGCGTTAGTGTAAGAAACAAGGCAATGGAGCCTTTTATACATTGTCGTGTTTCTTTAGAAATAAACAATGGACAAATGGAGTCTTTAAATGCCTCAGATGTAAAGTTATTCACTGTCAAAGTGACGCAAAAATGAATGGGAGTCAATGGAATGCTAACAGCAGGTGATGGCTTGGTTAGCAATGGCCGCCCCTATGGGTGGTACGCTTTCCGTGTGCTAGATTACACATTGGTAGTAACTTTAGAAAACCACTAGTGAGCAAATGTCTAGTGAGCAAAAAAGTTAATGTCAAGCCCTGTATATTGTTGTTGTTGTTGTTGTTGTTGTTGTTATTGTTATAAAGATTTATTTAAATCATTTGACAGCTATAATAAGTTTATTTTACAACTGCTATTTATGTTTTATGCAGCAGCAAGTATTCTTAACGTAAGTAGTCGCAAGTCGGTATAATATCAGTATCACATCAGCTTAAAAAAAAACTATAAAAAACGAATCTTGTTTAATAGTCAAATATGTGATGAAGAACCTCACTTCCTTTAGAGAGATCCAACAATCAGTAAACTGGTTACTGTACCATAGAAATGTAAATTGTCTGATCACATCTATTTTTTTTTTAGCTGGCCAAATTGAATTTCTGTGAATTAAACTGCATCAATTTACAGAAATTCAATTTGGCCAACTGAAAAATGTAGATGTGATCAGTCACTACAACATTTTCAATTGGAGACCTGAATTTATTTTTACAGTGTATATAAATACATCCTACATTATATATTTGAAATATTCATATAATTAAGAAATACATTGTGACAAATGAATATTGTTTTCATCACAGTGCTTTGTGAAATTAGTAGTTTATTCCCTCAGAGGAAAAGTTTTTAATGATTCTTTTATTACCTTCATTTACCTTCAAAATGGTCATAACAACTCTGGCTCTATTATGAAGAAATTGAACCTGAAAAAGACAAAGTAGGCAGTCACGGCTGCGCTCTACACATCAAATATGTTCCGTTTGGCTGTGATTTTCAGTGTGGACAGACAACAGCCACTGAAAACGTGACACAATGTCCCGGGTTACAGCAGCGCGTTGGTGTCAAGAAGCTCTGGAGAGAATCAGAGTTTGAGTGATGAGCTGAAGCACTGCAAATAATAACCGCTCGACTATTATATTTGTCCCTTTCTGAGAATATAAAGCAAGGGTCATTTCTTAAATGCATTTCTATAAATACATTTAAAAAAAAAAAACGAAGGAAAAAGAAGCAGCACTTTACGGGTTGATTTTAATGATACTTGTTATTTCATTCAGGTCTCTGTCGACCGAGGGGAGGTAATTACACACACACAGACAGAAAAAACAGCCATTGCACTGCTGTGTCGCCAGTACTTAATTACCTTTTGCTCACTCGAGATGCTGATTGCGAATGCATGCATCTTGATTGGGACTTACAGGAGGGACTAAATGTAGAGAATAAAACAAAAACAATAACAAGGTATGAAAGCATTTCTCTGTGTGTTTGATTCAGTGTTTGTTGCAGCATCCTGGATGAGGTTTGAAAACGTAATATTAGAACAATGTTGCTTGTCACGAGGAGACCAAGACACTGAAAAAGAACATTGGACAACAGTTTACATTGAAAATTAGTTTTACAGAAGCGAGGGATTGTTTGAAAGCAGTGTTTCCGCACTTTTTCTGCCCCTCACAGCTCCATTAGCAAGGCCTTTTCCAGGCACAATACCAGAAATATTTTCCGTTTTCCACTGGACATCGTTTAACGTTATCATAGTATTGAAATGTGATGATTTAACAAACTCATTAATCAGCATACTCTTGAAAAACTAAAGTAGTTTTCGAAATACAAAATATTGAAATTCTTTAACTTGTTTAATGATGTTGGGGTAAAAAAAAATGACAAACTGCTTCACTGTTTAATTTATGAAAAACTGTGAAACTTTCTTCCAAAGTCTCCATAAGTCTTCCAAAGAATCATAAAATGCTAGATAAATCCCCTTTTTATGACAAGATAAGGTTAGGTAATGTGATGTGACTTTCCACGTATGTTATATTCCTTTATAATAATAATTATACAGCGATCAAGCATCACATAATGATGCAGGTGAAGTGAATAACACTGATTATCTCTTCATTACGGCACCTGTTAGTGGGTGGGCTATATTTGGCAGCAAGTGAACATTTTGTCCTTAAAGTTGATGTGTTAGAAACAATGGAAAAATGGCCAAGCGTAAGGATTTTAGCGAGTTTGACAAGGGCCAAATTGTGATGGCTTGACGACTGGGTCAGAGTATTTCCAAACATGCAGCTCTTGTGGGGTGTTCCTGGTCTGCAGTGGTCAGTATTAAAAGTGCTCCAAGGAAGGAACAGGGGTAAACCGACGATAGGGTCATAGGTGGCCAAGGCTCATTGATGCACTTGGGAAGCGAAGGCTGGCTTGCGTGGTCCGATCAATCAGACGAGCTACTGTAGCTCAAATTGTTTAATAAATCAAAGGGTTAGGCCTTGTCCACACGAACACGTGTGTTTTTATAACCGTGAGTTTTTTTTACACGGTTTGGCCATTCGTCCACACGGAAACACAGTATCAACCCCTACCAGGGTGAGGATTTTCAGAAACGGCAGTTGCAGTGTTGTCCTGTGGACAGTAAAAACGAGTAAAACCGGCATTTTTGCCTTGCGACGTCAGAGTGTGCGTCGTTATCCACTGTGTTTGACGTCAGATTGTGCGTCGCTGACTGCTTTGTTGACGACCCTATGGTTGACGATTCTGTGCAATGGCGGACGTAGCCCACATATTGCTGATAGTAACTGTGCTAACAGGGCTGCTTGTATCATGTACACAGATACATGCTCAGGTATATTATTATATTGCGGAACAGAGGCGTCAGAATAAAATTCTAGGCTTCTGATTGGCCAACATGCCTTAACGATTAGGATGATATTGCCGCCTGCTTGTGTGGCATGCTCTTGGCAGCGCTTGATAGCGGGTTTTTGCGTTTTAATGTAGACGGAGATTTCTTTAAAACCGAGCATGTGTGGACGGGATTTTTTTTTTAAACGCAGGAGGAAAAACTCTGGTTATAAAAATACCCGTGTCCGTGTGGACTAGCCCTTAGTTCACTCAAAAAATTAAAATAATTTCTTTAATTACTCACCCTCATGTCGTTGGACACCCGTAAGACCTTTGTTCATCTTCGGAACACAAATGAAGATATTTTTGTTGAAAGCTGATGACTGAGAAAGGCTTCAGAAAGGGCTCCATTGGCATTCAGTATATTTCCACTGATCCACTCACAAGACCCATGAAAGGCCCTAAAGACTTCATTACAAAGTCCATCTCGCTACAGTGGCTGTACAATCATTTTACTAAGCGATGGGAATAGATTTTGTGCGCAAAAAAAAATCAAAATAATGATTTTATCCGCCAAGTTATTGTTTTCTGTGGAGATCTCGGACATGAACTCAAGCTATAGCGGCGATCCTCCTCTTCTGGGTCATGTATCCAAACGGCGGATCTGTGTCATATTTTCGCGCATGCGTTGAGTTCACGTCAATTACTTGGTGGATAAAGTCGTTATTTTGATTTTTGTGCAAACAATAACTATTTTCGTCACATTGTAAAATTATTGTAAAGCTGGACTTTGTATCGATGTTTTTAGTGCCTTTTATGGGTCTTGTGAGTGGATCAGTGGAAATATACTGAATGCCAATGGAGGCCTATCTGAAGCCTTTCTCAGCCATCAGCTTTCAACAAAAATATCCGATCTTGCTGCCAATGTTCCGAAGATGAACGAAGGTCCTACGGGTGTCCAACTACATGAGGGTGAGTTATTGGTAAATGATAAATGGACTGCATTTATATAGCGCTTTTAACAGACACTATGGCCATCCAAAACGCTTTACATTTTGCCTCACATTCACCCATTCACACACCGATGGCGATGTCAGCCATGTAAGGCGCCATCCAGCTCGTCGGGAGCAGCTGGGGTTAGGTGTCTTGCTCATGGACACTTCGACACTTGGAACCGGGGATTGAACCACCAACCTTTCGGTTTGTAGACAACCTACATGAACCACTGAGCCACTGCCGCCCCAAATGAATTAATTAAATAATTTTCATTTTTGGGTGAACTAACCCTTTAATGCTGGTGCTGATAGAAAGGTTTCAATACACAGCTCATCGCAGTTCGTTGCGTATGACGCTGCATAGCTGCAGACCAGTCAGGGTGCCCATGCCGAACCCTGTCCACCACCGTAAATGTAAAAAGTAGGCACGTGAACATCAGAACTGGATCACAGAGCAATGGAAGAAGGTGGTCTGGTTTGATGAATCATGTTTTCTTTTACATCACGTGGATGGCCGGATGCATGTGCGTTGCTTGCCTGGGGAACACATGGCACCGGGATGCACTATGGAAAGAAGGCAAGTTGGCAGAGGCAGTGTGATGCTTTGGGCAATGTTCTGCTGGTAAACCTTGTGTCCTGCCACCCATGTGGATGTTACTTTGACACGTACCACCTGCATTGTTGCAGACCATGTACACCTTTTCATGGAAACAGTATTTCCTAGAGGCTGTGGCCTCTTACAGCAGGATAATTTGCACTGCCACAAAGCCAAAATGGTTCAGGAATGATTTGAGGAGCACAACGAGTTTGAGGTGTTGACTTGGCTTCCAAATTCCCAGTACTCAATCCAATCGAGCACCTGTGGAATGTGCTGAACAAACAAGTCTATATAATTATATTATAACATACTAATAATAAGAATAATGTTTACCTTAAAATATTAATGTTTACTAATTCACAAAAATGATTAATACAATTAATAAGGATTTAGATGTGTAGTTGCGGTATGAGGAACACTATTTTATTTTTATATTCTTACAGATTACAGATTGTTGAATTTAAACTTTTTTTTAAATGGTTTGACATGGGTTTATTTTGAGATATTTGGTAGGATAAAAAAATAGAAAGTGAAATACATATATCATGTGTCATCCAAAGAATAATAATAATAAAAAAGTGTGTTAGTATGAGGGTCACCTATTAAATATAAAAAATATACAGTGTGTGAATAATAATAAAATACATTTTAATTCATAATTATTAGATGATTTATCCTATGTGTAGTTTATGTGTCCATATGCTTATTTTACTCTTTATAATTTCTGTTTTAATACAGCAAAACAGCAAAATGGTCCCATCTGAAAGTGCTTTGCACTATAAACTTACTTGTGGTTGGGAATTATAGATGTACAGTATAGAAGTATATAAGTGAACTTCATCAGTAAATCTCCAGTTACGTCAGATTCACAGTCAGCGCAGAACAGTACTCAGCTTTTAAATATTTTTTTTTCAACATGACCAATTTCATTATAATGTTACACTTGAAATACAAAAATAATCTAAATTACTCCTGCTGAAATATGTATGAGATGACATCTTAGTCATATTTAGGTCTCTGCTGGGTCCCTCCGTCGCACAGGTTGGGGTTGTCATGGTGACAGCAGGGTTTCTCACACTTCATGTCTTCCATTTGGACCAACTTATGCTCACTGTAATGTTTTACAGCAAAAACGTGTGTTTCAGTCAAAAATCAGCTGTCTTACACTTTGACATATAAAGCAGAATGCGTGAAAGCATGATTGCCTCTTTACACAGGTTTTTTTTTTTTTTTTTGTTAACCTGCAACTGAGCTATAACAAATAAACAAATTTAACTTAACTAATTCATACATTTTAATGAAGTAATCGTGTGCTGAGTCTCACGAATATTACGTGTTAGATATAACAGAAGATATAATGGTCCAGCTTTATTTTATTTATTTTTTTAAAGCATTTACATTGTTAATTTTTTGTAACAATTTTAAATTCTTTTCTTGCGTTACTTTTGATTAACTGCCACTTACAAGTTTGACATTTAGATATTGGAAACCATTAAATGTAGCAAATAACCGGTAAAGATATGGAAGCCAGTTATACTTAAGTCAGAGAGCTGTAGTCCGTGGGTGATTCCATTTGAAAACTATTAACAGTTGACCACTTGGGTCAGGGTGGAAGCTATCTTGAAATCTCCTTCTCGGAGCGTGTAGGGTTAGTTCAGGATAATTGGGACATCCCCCCCCCCCCCCCCCCTAGTCATCTCATGGGCAAATGCATGTGTCCCAATTTACCTGAATTCACCCTAGCAAAAAAAGTACAATTCTGTCATCATGTAGTTGAGTAAATTAAATGAGACTGAAGCTGTACCATAAATGCTTAAAAAATATCCAATATACTATACTTAAATCATTGGAAGCTATACAAAATCTTTGTGTGATAGTTAATGATTATTCACTAAAAATGCCCCCCTTTATTGAAGCTTTGAAATGTAAAAAAAGAAGAAAAAATAGAAATTGACTACATAACCAAAAAAATGTTTTATCAGTCTCATTTAGCACCAGTGGCGCCTTTATTTCTTGTGTATTTCATGACTGACACCTTATTTTCTGATTTCAGAACTACAGCATAGGCGAAGATTTCAAGTTAATAGTGACGTAAAGTCCCCCTGGCACATAGTCAACAATTGTATCCCTTAAAACTAATTTACATATTTCAATTACATATTTCAAAGTTTTTTCCTGTGAAAAAAATAATGTCTTCATGCCTTGAAATAGCTTGAATGTAACTACACCCATGCTTCATGTGGTGTAAGTGGATCCAATGAATATGCAAATTAGCCCCGCCTCCACTCACTCACACCAGCTCAGAGATCCCAGTCAACTTTACTGTAGTAAATGGTATCGCTCTTTACAATGTCGGACACATAACGGTAATTCATACGATTAGCCTTTTGCCTTACGTTATCATACAGCTAATAATATGATGCTAAAGTTACACAAACCATGTTTGTCATCTCAGTCTGCCTTCTAAAAATCAGGACACAATGTTTCTAAGGGCTTAGAAACGCTTTGAATAACTTAGAACTTCAGTGGAGAAAGGCATATAGTTCATCATAACATCACAATATAGATCATACACAGAATTAACACGCTATATTGCTAAATGTACCAGTTTACAGAAAAAAATTATCTTGAGACATGCCTACTTTTGAGCAAAGTTAATGATATGCTAAATTCCACCTACCAATTGACATGATTGGTTACAAGGTAGTTTGTGGCGTAAGAAACGCCAGAGATTTCAAACTGTGTTTTTGAAACTGTGTATTTTTCGCTGTAGTTATGAGAAAATACTCAGCAATGGCGTTGACTTATGAATTTGCACATGGTTTGTCTTAAAGCATATTAAAAACACCACATAGACACATAAACAACATTAAAATCCTGGGGCCTATTGCACAAAACTAAGGGATTAAGCCGGGTGAGCTTGGTGATCTTGTCATCTATATGCAAAATGATTACACTGCTGTTGTGTAAATGTACCCTGAAGGCACACTCACACCAAGAACGATAACGATAAAGAAAGATAACTGTATATTAGCGGATAAATTGAGCCAGGATCACCAAGATATCCTGGCTTAGTCCCTTATCTTTTTTTTTCTTTTTTTTTCTGCAATAGGCCCCTGGTTTTCGCCACAGGGGGTCTTTAAGTTTTGGTCTGTTTATGACACAAAGCTGGTCACAAGTGCACCAGTCCTCCCTCACTGCTGCACTCCCTCGCTCACACTCAAAACTACAATTCCCAGCATTCCTCCTGCCTAATCACCAGCCATCATCTGCGCATGCCCCTGATTAGCACACTCTTCACCACAGTAGCTGTGTCTCATTTCTTTACATTTCGAAGGCTGCGTCCTCCGGAGGACACATCCTGTGTAGGATGCGGTATACGGAGTGTCCTCAATCAGAATTAAACGAGATGTCCTTCGTAGGACACACAGGCAGGAAGTATCACGTTGCTATGCCAACACGTTCAACCTCGTTGCACTCTCTAATTATTTATAACTTGAAAATGACTATGAAATGTTTCTTGTCTTGACAGCAATGTTCTAAACGTTTAAAAAAAACACTAAACAGTTGTAATCCTGTTTACCACAACAATCTGTTTGAGATAATGGAGCTTAAAAAACAAAAACAAGCTTTAACTACTTACATTTAAACACCACACATACGCTTGCATGTACATCTGGCGGTGGTGCCATTTTTTCATATAATATAAAAGAAAATATGACGGTTGTTAATGGCGATGCAAAGAATTGTGGGTTATCTCCAGCCGTGAAGCATACACCACATGCACACTCCTGTGAAATTCCTGTGAATTCCTGTGAAAGAAGGACACATTCGAAGATCGCATTTGGAGTGTCCTTCTCACTTTTTTGAAATGAGACGGCCTTATGACGTATGTAGCCTTCGAATGCGACCTCCGGAGGACACAGCCTTCTGAAATAAGACACAGCTAGTATTTCAGAAAAAAACCCTCTGTCACACACATTGGCTGAGTGCCTGAAATTGCATACCCTCTTGAGTAGGTACTTATTTTCAATAAGTAAATAATTAATTAATTTACAACCGCAAAAGAAAATAAAGTATATTCTATATATGAATGTAATCTGGACATGCTACATTCGCCATGTCCTTATCACATGACCTAACAACGTCAGTTATGCTGCTTTATGGCCTTTCACAAAGCCTTACTCGTGGCCTCATGGGATAGTAAAGTGTCCATTGTATGCGCACTTCAAAATCTCGCCAGAAGAAGTAGGTCCTCCAGATACTTTTTGCTTCTGTTTTATGAGCGCTGTGGATTCGTACATACTACTTGTGTCACATACTTGTGTCACATACTGTACTATAGTAGGGAAATATACGACTTCGGATGTAGTCATTGCCAGGTCTACGACTTGGATTACGGATTACTTCCCTGTGATTTTTCTTCAAGTTCCTGTTCTTACCTTGCTTGTTCTCCAGCTCCCGCATCCCTCCAGCATTCCCGTTATCCATGTAAGACATAGATATTGTTTGTTATTCAGTGACTCAAATGGCAACCGAAAGGTGTGAGTGAGGATTTTCTTACCTATTGAATTTACATCCTCTATTGTCACCTGCCATCCTAATAACTGAAGAAAAATGTCTTGCACTGCTCGTTTTTGGTCTAGATTTGCCTGTTTTGGACACTATTCAATAAAGCTGTGTGTTGTTATTAACCCATCTCTCTCTTTTGAGGCTGAATTATTATATTTTTTGTTTTGTTTTTTGGGACAAGTCATTTACGTCAAGCCTTAAACCGGCCACTCCTTCAATCACTTCGGGGTGCAAATCGGGCTTAAAATCTTGTGGCCAGTTTAGATGGGGGAAAAAAGCAGCCATGATATTCTTCAACGTCACCTTTACCAAGCTCACATTAAATATAAAAATTCTCTCATTGCTATTATGTATATTTGAATTACATTGTGTGACTCATTATTCAAACAGCAGAAGGGTATGGTTTTAGTTGAACAACTTTAACTACACTGTAAAAAAAAAAAAAAAAACATGTTGGTTTTTGTTGGTTTAACTTAAAAAAATAAGTAACCTGGTTGCCTTAAAATTTTGAGTTTATTGAAATAAAAAATTTAAGTTGATACAATGAAGGAAATGTGTTTAAAAAAAAGAAACTCAAAATATTATTGTATCTAAACCACATAAAAAAATTGACAAATCATGAAAATAGCACTATTTGGCATGTTTCACTGCGTCTCAAAATCTCAAAAAAGTTGATTGTATTAACTCAAAATTTTAAATTTCAATGAACTCAAAATTTTAAGGCAACCAGGTAACTTTTTTTCTAAATATTTTTTTACCGTTGTACTGTATATCTATCATATGTTTGAAGTAATATATTTGTTAATTTCGGGACTCCTAGATCAAGTCCAGTTCTAATAAAGTACTCAGGCAATGCTCACTTTGCTATATGACAGCTCGCTTCTGCCCAGAGCGCAATGGCACAGCCTCAGTCCAATTACACTCACTTTAAGACTGTACACATGAGAGAGCGTTCATAAACCTTAATCAAGACTTTATCCACCGAGCTGTCTGTGCAAGAGTCAGTTCATTATATTAACAACAGCAGAAGAAACCATCAGAGATCTACACAAAACACGAAAGGGATTTTCTTGCCATATTTTCACAATTAATTAATATGAAGCCTGGTGGTTTGTAACCTAATTAAAGGTTTTATTTTGATTTTTATTTTGTGTTGGTGCGATGGTAATATTGTGTTATTGTTAATATTACTATGAATGTATGTAATTTATAGTATAGGTAATACCATGATGTTCCATGGAGTACTATTTTAATACCTTACTGTAATTCATACAAAAATTGTCTGTGTGATGTATTACAACAGTTCATCTATTCATTATTTATTTACACATTTATGACCTGAATTCTCTCGTTTTGTCATATGCAGGGGGATTCCAGGGAAGAAATGTGGGAAAATTATTGTGAAGGCTGAGGAGCTTAACAACTGCAGGGTAAGAGCTAATATTGATCATTGTAATTCAGGTTTTTTTCTGTATCCCGAGCTTGCTTATGCTCATTTAAGCTTGGCCAAAATCACTCACGGCCAGTTGCCTACCTCTAACATGTATACTCATTTGCCATTTAATACACAAGTATAAACAAAGATATAAAAAAGGTTAATTTTCTAATGAAATTGTGTGTGTAGAGCAGTACGTTTTTAGCTTAGCAACATGCTAACATTAAACTCTATTGAAATCAATTATGAGCAAAGTATCATGTGCGCTTCTATCACTGATTTTATGATTTGGATTTCTGATATTGAAATTTTGTGTCAAGAGTATGACATTGCTTGCTAGCTTAGCGACATGCTGATGTCAAACTGGACTAAAATCATACACTGATCAGGCATAACATTATGACCACTGACGTGATAACACTGATTATACGTGGTGTGGTCGTGATCGTGTGGTTGGATCAAACAGATAAGCTACTATAACTGAAATTACTCAAGAAGTTAATGCTTGTTCTGATAGAAAGGTGCCAGAATACACAGCACATTGTACTAATGCTAGTTGCAGACCACTCAGGGTGCCAATGCTGACTCCTGTCCACCGCTGAAAATGCAAACAGTGGGCAAATGAGCATCAGAACTGTACAGTGCAATGGAAGAAGGTGTTCTGGTCTGATGAATCGTGTTTCCTATGACATCACGTGGATGGCCAGTTGCATGTGCTACACTTACCTGGGGAACACGTGGCACCAGGATGCGCTAGAGGCAGCCGGTGGAGGCAGTGTGATGCTTTGGGCAATGTTCTGCTGGAAAACCTTGGGTCCTGCCTGTTACTTTGACAGGTACCACCCATCCAAGCATTGTTGCATGCAACCATGTACACCCTTTCATGGAAACGGTATTCCCTGGTGGCTGTGGCCTCTTTCAGCAGGATAATGTGCGCTGCCACAAAGCCAAAATGGTTCAGGAATGCTTTAAGGAGCAAAACGAGTTTGAGGTGTTGACTTGCTCTCCAAATTCCCCAGATCTCAAGCCAATCGAGCACCTGTAGGATGTGCTGAACAAACAAGTTCAATCCATGGAGGCCCCACCTCGCAACTTACAGGACTTAAATGATCTGCTGCTAATATCTTGGTGCCAGATACCACAGCACACCTTCAGGGATGGAGTCCATGGCTCGATTGGTAAGGGCTGTTTTGGCAGCAAAATTAGATTATGGTCATAATGTTATGCCTAATGGGTGTATATTAGGGTGACCAAACGTCCTGTTTTCACAGGACATGTCCTGTTTTTAAGTCCTGCCCTGGCTGTCCTGGTTGTTTTTTAGAAAGTGATGAAAATGTTCTTGGTTTTCATTATTTTCCATTGTGCCATTAAATTGACCGGCACTCGAGTATCAGTTGCAGCGTCTGCGCTCCTACCACGCACATGATGCATTCGATTTGGGTTAGAGCAACCTGCCTGCCCACCCATACGTTATGCATCTATCTACAAAGTAATGAAGAAGAGGCTGCGCTACGTAGAAGAAGAGACAGCGCAACCCCCCGCCTTATGAGCCAAGTATCCTGTGAAGTTCCATCATTGATTTTATGATTGTTGCTAATGAATTATTATTTTTTTTTGTGCAGTAGAGCATTTGTTACCAACATGTTAATGACAAACTCTAATGAAATCATTTCTGACTAAGTCCCCTGTGTGTTTTACGCGATGAACGCTTTTAAATCAGTTACTCTGTGGTTCCATTTCCGAATTTGCTGCCTATAGCCCTATAGTCAGGCGAAAGCTAATTTCATTTGACTTCTCAGCATGTCTGTTATAGTCTATTCATTGTATTTATCTTAGTTGTAAAACACAGGATTCAGTAATAGCACACACGATGTGCCAAGAACTCCAGCTGTGCTCACACACACACACATAAATACAGAAAGGCCTCCACGTTGCTAACAGAATTTGTCTTTCACAACAGGGACCAATAGACCTTATTCCATTCCCTGCTGGAGCATTGCATCTCACACAGACAGTGAATGTGTGTCTACATAAACGCTTGTCAAATGGATTTCTGATTAGGTCTTTTAGCCTTGCCATCTGGGTACAGTAGTCAAGCAAATATAACATGCCAAGCTATTTAGCATTTGCATAATGCTAGCTATCTAGAAACCATAAATGGTAAATACTCAGCTCATTTATACTGATATACTCCAAGGTCTGCCAAGTGCTCTAAATCCACATGCACACTCCCATTGCCCTCTTAACCTGCTTTCTAAAACATTCTCGCCCTGCAGGAGTCTGTGATGATGCAATTTTGTGGCAACAAGCTGGACAAAAAGGACTTCTTTGGCAAATCGGACCCCTTCTTAGTGTTTTATCGCAGCAATGAGGATGGAACGTGAGTAACACAGACACACGAGCGGATTCTTGTCAGCTACACACACCGCTCACAAAGTTAATCTCATCTCCAGGCTCTGTGTTGGGGAAATGGCTTTCCATTGAATTCCTTTAGGTTCATACCCATAGTCATTTGCCCCTGGATCAACAGGGGTTCTCCAGACATGGAACAATCACTTCTTATCTGGCTTATTCTGTTCTTTAATAATTCCTTCACTCGGAGACAAAGGGGATATTCAGCTTCTCCTGAAATTGCAGAATAAGTGTGCCTTTGTTTGTGTAGATCAGCTACAATATTTTTTTACAGCATTGAAACTGTATCATGTATACATTTAGTAAGTGTTTCTTTATCTTCTCAGTTATGTTGTTAGCTTAGCGACATGCTAACATCTGTCATGTTGTTCTAAACCTACATTTACTTTCTTCTGTAGGACATATAAGAAGATATTTTAAGAAATGTCAATACAATGGGAACTAGTGGTTTTGTGCTTTAGTTCAATGAATAAAGAGTGAGTGAGTGAGGGTTCTAAATCACTTACAAATGAGGTTCCATTACATACAATATGTAGACAGTAGACAGGAAGGCAGCTCGCTAAAAGCTAATGTTGACTAATGGCTTTATGAGTACAATGTGGTTATAACCATAAATTATCAAACTCTGACAAGAAGTTATATGTGGCTATTGATTTTTTTTTTAGATGGAATTACACATTCATTTACAAAAAGCTGCTGATGCTGTTTGACTAGCTGGCAGAGATGGATCATTACTTGGCATTTCTTGGTATCAGCCTGAAACAAAGCGAAGCTAGTCTCACAACAAAGCATATTTTTGCGATAATTTATTTCAGCAACACCACACTGTTAAAAATTATTCAGAAGAAAAGATACCTGGCTGCCTTAAAATTTTGAGTTCATTGATATTAAAATTTTGAGTTAATACAATGAAGTTTTTTGAGATTCGACAACCTTTATTAAAATATTAAGATTTTTTAAGCATATTGGGTAATTGTGTGTTTTATTTCTGATGAAGCAGTGAAACATGCCAAATAGTGCTATTTTCATGATTTATCAAATGTTTTATGTGGTTCAGATACAATAATATTTTGAGTTTCTATTTATTAAACAAATTTCCTTCATTGTATCAACTCAATTTTTTTTATTTCAATAAACTCAAAATTTTAAGGCAACCAGATTACTTACTTTTTTAAGTTAAACCAACAAAAACCAACAAAAATGGTTTACATGACAACAATGTACTAAAATCAGAAGTTTTTCCTTTGTATTTTTTGCATACAGACAACAAGTTGTCAAAACGTTCTGCGTTCACACGGATCAGCAAAAACGACTAAAAACACTGTATTATTCATGTCAGACCTCTAGTTGGCGATGTCACTTTGTAAAGAAACACTACCTGCTAGAACACTATATGCATGGAATATGCATTAAGCACTCTATGTGCATGTAATATGCATGAAACACTATATGCATGTAATATGCATGAGAATGACGTCACAGTTTTCACAAATTCACGTTTTTGTAGTTTACATAGACATCACATAACTTGTTTTCAAAAGTTCCTGAAAACACTATCGTCATGTAAATGAATGGCCACAATGCATACAAAGTTTGATGTATTTAGTTGAAAATGGTTTCATGTAAACAGCCGCTAAAACTCACAGACACAAACACTTAGCAATAGATACTATTTACAATAGGTGCAAATAGTAAATGATTGTAAAAATAGCAGTATTTTCTTTGCTATAAGTGTAATTGATGATATTTACACTTATATATAGTGGCAGATACTATTTGCACATCAGTGTTGTATATTATTAATAACAGAGTGTAAATAATTATATTTATTAAAATGTATTCATTTGTATTTATTATATGGATACCACCTTATTGACAATAAAGCCCTCCCTAAACCTACCCCTAACCGATAAACACACATTCTCCACTTAATATCCACTTTTTGAATATTTTCTTAATTTTTACTGAAAATACAAAAAAGTGAGATCTCCACGCTTGAGCGCTATTTAGATTCTCAACGCCTCATTTTGCTCATGCCGTTCTAAAAACGTGCCACTCCCATTGAAAACAATTGGAAAAATACAGCAGCCGTGTGAAAAAAACGCTTTAGTGGACACATGGCCTAAGTGTAAATAGACACTCCGAAAAAAATGTGTGTGCAAATACCAAAAAGGCTAGTATTGAGCTGTGTACTGAGCCCATAACTGAGCATCTATTCATGTATCTGTCCTTTAGAGAACAGAGTCTGTTTTTAAAGTAAGTCCTGTAATGATTTGAGGGAGTTTTCGCTCAATGGCCAGCTTCAGAAAGTCAAACAGAATATGTCCAACTATTTGTTCAGTTTCTGAAAACAGTCCTGTTGATGCTTAGCAATAAATCCAGTACAAATTCCCAACAATAATCACTTTTTCTTTTTTTTCTTTTTCTTTTTTTACAGTTTTCAATATGTTTGTACAGAGATTATTTCTGTATAGCTTCACAGTGAAGTCTGCCAAATAAAGTGTGATATCAGCTTACTCAAACATGATATTCTGCGATGGTTTGTACTAAAACATAAGATTTTGGTTACTTACATTTTACAAGTGTTAAACTTGCATTTGAGACATGTCTTCAAACTAGTTTTGTCAGTTAACAATGCTTACAAAGTGAAATTTCGACTTCATCAAGTTGATGACAGCTGCATTACTGTTTTATTTTCAACTATTTGCATTTATCTTACAGATTTACCATTTGTCATAAGACAGAGGTGGTGAAGAACACACTGAACCCTGTGTGGCAAGCCTTCAAAATCCCTGTCAGAGCCCTGTGCAATGGTGATTATGACAGGTATGGAGTGTTTTATACTGGGTTATGGTATTTTAAGGTTAATTTCTTCCCATTTGAACCACATTTAAAATATAGTTAACTGATATACTTTCACATCTCGTTATTTGATACCTGTAAACAGCATACAGCTGGACCAAATGATGAAGTTGTCACCCTTTAAAAAAAAGTTGAAATGTTACAAAGTGCCCCTTATATTATATTTTAAAGGCTTCAAATGTAGTTTTTGGAGGTATTTAGGTTTAAATGTTTAAATGCATCCCAGAACCCAAGGTCAAAAAGCACTTTAAATGTATCTTAATATACATTGTATCATCTACTCTGCTTTGATTGGTCAAATAGACCAGTCTGTTGTTATTGGTCTACTGCTTATTACAAAATTTGAATTTGAATGTCGCTTATTATTGTATTTAAATTTCAGCTCTGGAAGCTTCCTGAGTGCTTGATACACAGGGATAAGAACATTATTGATCACAGGGGTTTTACCGTCTCATTTCCAATGCGAGTCCTTATCCTTTGTAAGTGCATGCGAAATGGATTTCCATTTGCAGTGTAGAAAACATCTTTTTGACATGTCGACAACACAAAACAAACTCTTCCAGGCCTCACTACATCCTCAGTGTTTCAGAGCAGGTCAGAGTAGACTTTGTTCGCATGCAACCAATAAAGACGAAAGGCTGGCATAAGGAGAATTTGTTAGAACCCTACACAGGTTCATGACGGAAGTTAGACTGGAATTACTGACAACTTAACAACTCGGGCAGTTCAGAATAGATTCTTTCTTTTGAGAGACTTCATTTCTTCACTGTGATAACTACACTTTGATTTAGTTCACCTCAAGGTTTAGTTCACCCCAATTCTGTCAGTAATTACTCACCCTCATGTCATTCCAAATCTGTTCCAAACCCAACTTCACAACACAAATGAAAATACTTTTGATGAAATATGAGAGCTTTCTGTCCCTCAATTAACAGCTCCGCAACTCCCACTTTGATGCTTCAAAAAGTTCATGAAGAGCTCGTAAAAAAACAAATCCATATGAAGAGAGAGTAAAACACAATTCCACATGAATTGAGTGTTTTGGACCAGCTGCAGCTTATTTCTTAAGCGAGCAGGGCAACCACCCAGTAGAGCAATACATTAATATAGCCTTGAGGTCATGAATGCATGAACTAACTGTTCAGCATTTTGCATTGAAGGCATGTGCCTTAATTTAGATATATTTGATGGTAGAATGCAGTTTTACAGATGCTAGAAATGTGGCTTTCAAATGAAAGATTGGTATCAAAGAGTCACCCAGGTTCCTCACTGACGACAACAGCTTGAAAGTCAACATTTTTCACATTTTTCAAATGACACTATATGATCAAATTGAATTTAGGCTTTTATTTACATTAACATTCATCCACATCAGTTGTGGTAAACCAACAAAAGCTCAAGCTTATTCACTTGACGTGTGAGAACCAAGGAGGTTCATTCTCGTATGTTACTCAGCACGTTTGACCTTCCACAAGAACCAGTGAGGTTTGTTCTCGGGCATCAAGCAAGTTTAGTTGAGCTTATGTCTATGTTCACTGATCAATGTTTTCCCTTTCTGCACACCACACATTTTGGCAAGTGGGGCGTAAATTAAATTCCCGAAATAAAAAGGTTGCTTAACCAACGCATAACCAACATATATTTAGAAAGCTGACACTTTGGAGTTTACAGGTCAAGATTCAGAATGTATAATGTATAAAAAAATAATATGTGGATGTGGTATAACAACGTATAACCACAATTAAAGTGAAGTGAACACAACAAATAATGTTAAGATAACTCCCCTGGACTCTAATGTCTGGTGTGCAGAATTGCCCATTTACGATTCTATTATTCTATCTTGACTAATGTTAGCACCTCTGCCGGTGAGACTTAATCTTCCTTATTCTTTTATCGTTATTTTTTTAGTTTGTATTCAACCATTATTAGCCTTTATTCTGGCATTACATTGCTTGCCCATCCACACTACTTTCATCCAAGATTCGTTATTTCACCTTAAAGGCCCTTTCATACCAGACGCGAAGCGAAAAAGCGAATATTTCATGTGCGAATAGTTCATGTCCAAACCATTCCCATCAGCCGCGATGCAAATATGCAACTTCTGTGATGTTTCAGAACGCTTCCAAAACATTTGTGACAACAGCTGAGAAAACATGGACACTAAATAATCTAGTGAAGACGAGCTTTTCATTTTCTTTAGAAGTCAGAAAAGAAGGTTTTGGGTGCACCCAGTCTTAAAAGAACAGAGAGTCTGAAGGGGAATATCTTGTACAGGAGCTAAAACTTTATCATGGCCGGTTCCGCACTTACTTGTGTCCGTGGGACAATTTGAGCTCCTCCAGAGACCGTAGCACCACATCTGACGAGACAAACCACACATCGATTCGGAGCAGCTAAGTTTCCAGCTATATTTCCAGTTGAGTGACAATGTAAACAATGAAGTGCCACAGTCGTACTGACGGAAACGCATTCACTTTCCATAGTTGCGGACACAATTAGGTTTTAGACAAAAATCTACGAGTTTTAACTGAAAAGATGTGTTATTGTTGTTTTTTTTCCTAAAGTGGGCAACTACAGCTGTAATCTCGTATGAAATGGTTAAAGTCCATTGAATAGCTAGAGACAGCTACTGGACATTTCGTCACCTTTGTTTTTCTTGTATGTGATTGGAAGCACTCTTTACACAAACAGCTGATCAAAAAATAAAACCTTTGTGTGTAAAAATCACGTCCAGTGTGAAAGGACCTTAAGTCTTTCTAAAAAAAAGAGGAAAAAAACTTGCGCAAAACACTCTGATCGCTCTTTAAGCTTTTCAGGTTGCATAATTCAGTGGGAAATTAATAGTAATGGCATTGTGTATGATGAAATATTTTGCAAATGTGGGAATAAATCAATATTTCTCTCCAAATATGCACACTTTTGGACTAAAAGCCCTAACGAAGGCTGTTCAGCGTAAACCGTAGCAGACATGACTAATTATTAGTGCGTGTTTCTATTCTATTCAGAATAGTGTAAGTTACAGATTGATTATTTTGCACTCCAGACATAAATGTAAAAAATACTGTCTCTGCAACTGAGTTTTATCATAAACAGTGGTCAATTATTGAAGCTGGAGCCTTTAATCTTTTTAATAATGCACAGTGTGTCTATATAACATTAAGAATGTGGTTATGATGTGTATGAATGTCTATAAACTGCAAAAAAAAAAAAAAAATACTTTTCTTACTTATTTTTGTCTTGTTTTAAGTCCAAATATCAAACAATTCTTACATTAAGAATTATTTACTAGTCAAGCAAAAGTTTTTGTCTTGTTTTGGGAGAAAATAACTCAAAATTAAGAGAGATTTTGCTTAAATTAAGAAAAATAATCACCCAACGGGGTAAGAAAAATTATCTTAATTCAAGAGGAAAACAAGATTTTTTTTTACCTCATTGGCAGATTATTTTGCTTAATTTAAGCAAAAACTCTCTTAATTTTGAGTTATTTCCCACCAAAACAAGACAAAACTTTTGATTGTCTAGTAAATACTTCTTAATGTAAGAATTTTTTGATATTTGGACTTAAAACAAGACAAAATACTAAGTAAGAAAAGCATTTTTTGCAGTGTAATCTGAGGCAGTGAGGGCAATGAGGTAATGGTAAAGGGGTTAAATGAGAATAAAAGCCTGCATTAAATCTGTTTAAAACATCAAGCGATTTAGTCTGAAAACTGTGGACTAACCTGCTCAGAAAACTCTCAGATTTCACCAAAAAAAGATCTTCATTTGTGTTGAAGATGAGCAAAAGACTTATTAGTTTGGAACGACATGAGGGTCAGTAATTAATGACAGAATTTTCACTTTTTGGGTGAACCAAATCTCAAAGTCTGCCTCAGTTGAAATCTTGTTCTGGTTTAAAATCGGTTGAAAACCCCTTTTTGAAAGCCAGGGAACCCTAGAATAATTGCCACCTTTCTCCTCTCTAGCATTGACCCTGCATACAACACAGAACATAACTGATTTGTACACTACATTTGGAATGAATAAGAACAAATACATAACCAATGAGCGCAAGTTTCTTAAACACCCCCATCTAAAAACAGACAAAAAATATATTTTATGGCGATTCAACCAATGGTGTAGCCTCAGCATATTAAGTTAAGATAAGATCAATTATTTTCAAATAATCACAGGCTGTGTTGACATAACATTATCTGAGACATAAGATAGTCAGACATATCCAACAAAGAAGAGAATCCCAAACGCAACGCTGTATCCCAGAATCCTCCATCATGAGTAGCTCATACGGAGCTCTTGCTGTGTGGCGATAAAGCAGGAAGCTTCCTCGCGGCAGCGGCACTCACTGATGAGCATCGATCGGTACCGCAACGCACTCTCCCACACAATGCCTCAGCTTTATCTCTGATTGAACATGTGGGAAACGAAATAGAGAGACAGACAGACGTAGAGGAAGAGCACCGGGCATCCGGAGGAGTCTGGGACACGAGATAAGCCCGTGCAGGCGCTCTAATAAAGAAGCACGGAGTGTCTCGCAGATGATAACACTGAGAATGGGCGCTAAGGGATGCTGCGGGGATTGGGTTGTTGTTAGCATGTGTTGCGTTAAAGCTCTGTGTAATTGACAGAGCTGTTCTATTTGAACCGTGCAAACTCAACACTCTCCTGTCACGCCACAGACAGCAGAAGTTGTAATTATTTTCTGTCAAAACACACTAATCTGACCCTCTAACCCTAGTATGTGAATAGAAACTGCCATCACTCTCTCTCTCTCAAAAAAAAAATGGTTCATTGGAGGTACAATTTTGTTCCTCTGGGAACAAAATGTAGAACTCTACCTTTAAAGGTACACAATTGGTCCTTAGGGTACAATTATACCATTGTTTTCCTCTATAAATGTGACTCTATTCACCAGTGACGGCCCCTCATATCTAAAAAGGTATATTTATATCTAAATTTTTAGATTTAGATATACTCAATTTTTTTTTTTTTTTTTTTTTTGATGAGTGCATGAAAGGAAGAGTAAATTGATTTTAAGTTCAGTTGTAAAACTGATATTTCAGGTTCTAAAATATTCTGTAAAAAAATAATAATAATAATTATATATATATATATATATATATATATATATATATATATATATATATATATATATATATATATATATATATATATATATATATACATATATATATTCTAAACCATATCCACATCTTCCGTTTAAAATCTATATTCACTATTTTGATCATTTCAACCATAAACAGCCTTCACACACAGCACAGTATGCTGAAATTCACACAATTTATTAGTTGTAATAATTTTTCACTGATTCAAATTGAACATTTGAAGTTTTTGTGGTTTAATTATAGCCAATGTTACCTGATGTTCTTTCTTTGTTCTTCAAGGTTTCGAACAAGAATAAAGAGGATAATTAGTGCAATGATTTAAGTATTTATCTGTCATAAGCAATAAAGCCATACACTTTTTATTTCTTTTCTTTTTTTAATGCGATGAGAATTACCATGGAAACAAATCATTTTTGACTCCAACTACATGAACAGTTCTGTAGAATCTCAGAGTTGTCTTCTTGTGAATATGATAACTCCAACATGACATGAACACAGTTTAAGGCTAATGAACTATATTATTTTAGAAAAGTTGATGGGAAATGCTTTCTAATGCAAGCATCGCTATTACTATTGGTTCAACATTGGCATGCAGCATTTGTGCTATGGAGTTTATTAAATGAATGATACATAATGAATTAGAATTTAATCTAGTAGAAAATTAAATGTAAACAAACAAAAAAAAAAATCTGTACCCACTTTATATTAGGTGGCCTTTACTACTATGCACTAACATTTAAATTAATAATTTGATACAATGCACTTATTGTGTGCACACGGTTTTTACATTGTACTTACATATTTAAAATTACATGCATGTATTTAATTTCTGTAGTTACATTGTAATTACACAGTTTACACTTCCCTTACACCCAACACTACCCTTATACTGACCCACACCACCACACATGTCCCTAACTTTACCTGTATCCCACCTCAATATCAGCAAAATCGTTTTGCAAATCAATATGAACTCAATTTTTTGATGTAAGTACATAGTACTTAAGGACACCACCTAATATAAAGTGGGACCAAAAATCTTTGAGCAAACGAGGAGAAAAACCCCCACAAATTATTGTGTAACTCGACCAAAACCATATCCAGATTTGTAAAAACAAAACAAACGCTATAATAAACATTTATGTGTCTTTCGCGTGTCACACACATACACACACACACACACATATGCTATAGACATATTTGATTACGTGAATTATCGTGGCATGGAATAACTTAATTCTCTTCTCATGGATGGAATCATATTTCAGCTGTTGATGTGTGATCGCCCTCTCCATTGAGAAAAAAAAAAACCCTGTTGAAATAACACTACAGTTTATGTTCAATTTGGACCAATTCTCTGTCTCTCTCTCTCTGCCTCTCTCACAGAACGATCAAGGTTGAAGTGTATGACTGGGATCGTGATGGCAGGTAATGAACTGTAAACTGTCACATGAAGCTTAAAATACTCACCTGACACTCACTGCATACATCCAATAATTATATGGTACAGATAGCTAAAGTCTTCTCGGTGGGACACAGGAATTGAGCATGAAACAAATGAGAATAAAATATTTGAAAATGTAATTGTGATGTTTTATCTCACAGTTGCGGATTTTTCTCAGAATTATGAGACATGTAAACTCACAATTGCGAGTTAAGTCAGAATTGAGATATATGGTAAAAATCAGCAATCCTGACTTTTTTCTCACAATTGCACATTTATATTTCGCAACTCTGACTTCTTTTTTCATAATTGTGAGATATAAAGTCAAATTATATGGTGGAAATTAAGGTTTAAGGTTTATTTCTCACAATTCTGACTTTAAAACATGCAATTGCGATCTTATGTCACGTAAGAAACAAAAGCCAGAAGTGTGAGATAAAGATAATTTTTTCCTTTGCCACATTGATCCATATATGCACAATTGATCCATCAATTGTACGGAGCCTCTAAAAGGACATGGTCAGATGGGAGGATTTTTTTTGTTTGTTTGTTTTGCAAAGAAGCACAGAAGCATTGAAATATCCTTGTTCCCACTCTTTCATATTTTTTTCCCATAACCATGTCCCCTTAAGGGCTCGTGTTTCTTTCCAGTATAAACCATAACTGCATGTAAATATTCATAGACACTTTTGTAGATACATTTTTGACTGGGGTTTGTTATATGTCTTTGTAAGTATTTTGGGGGTTTTTATGGAACCCAAATAAAGCCTGATCAGTCCATCACACACATATAAATTAAATTATAGTGATTTAAAAGGATTTGGTGGGTGCTTTGATCTAAAATAATTCATCTTTTAATTCATATCATGATAAAAGGCTGTGTACTCTCGAAAATTAGAGAGCTAAATGATGTAAATATGCCACACTTTAGTTTAGGGTCCAATACTAAAATATTAACTGCGACTTTTCCTTCAATAAACACTTAATTGCTGCTCATTAATAGTTATTAAGGTAGTTGTTAAGTTTAAGCATTGGGAAGGATTAATATTATGGTCATGCAGAATAAGGCATTAATATGTGCTTTATAAGTACTGGTGAACAGCAAATATGCATGGTAATGTGCAACTACTGTAGATAATAATGTGAATTTGACCCTAAACTAAAGTGTAACCTGGAAATGTAAAGCTCATAATAAAACAAATGTAATGTTCTCCAACAATGTTCTGACAAATCTTTGTAAACGTGTGTGTGTTACAGCCATGACTTCATTGGAGAATTCAGCACAAGCTATAGAGAACTGTCAAGAGGCCAGTCACAATTTAACGTGTATGAGGTAAAATACATTTTAATAATTTGCAGAGCTCATTAACATGGTATTTTTCAGAGTAAGTGTTCACATTATAACAAATATAACTTGCAGTATACGACTTATAGGCTGCAACTTCTGAATAAGTGAGAAAATCATGGCACTTCCAGACAACCTGTGAAAGGAATTCCAGTTTGTGTCTACTATTCTCTACGAAAAACCAGAAAAGAACTTGACGGACCTTAAGAATTATGGATAACTAGAAACACATAAAGAAAACTGAAGTGTAGCTGGTTTCTTCAACACAATCAATTTTGACATGAAACATTGTTCTGCTTAATGTACAGTAGACCTGCATATGAAAGACATTTGGCTCTGGAACATTTAACCAAGATTTATTTATTTATTATTATTATAGGTGGTGTTTTTTATTAGTTCACATATAATGTTAGTGAATGAGCTTGTCATGATAATTTTCCACCTTCTTTATGGGCACAATAACATTTACTGATAATACAAATCAATAACAATAAATATATTTGAAGTGAATTGTTTGCAGCAGCCTTTTCAATGCGTGGGACTTAGATACACAAACACTAGATATTTATATTATCCATTTTTGCTGCTTTATCTTTAATACCTTTATGTAAACGTTCTCTTTACATGTGAAAAATTCACAGTCATTCACAGGCAGTGTTTTATTTTTTATTTATATCATTTTAAACTGCCACATCCTTCCATATCAGTTACATTATGGAACATTTGCAAAACAATCCAAGCTAAAATATGCAAATATCAGACAGAAATGATCAGTGATCTTGTTAAAATTAATCTTCAGATGCCCGTTTCTAACATTACAGTCCTTCAGAAAGATATGCAGAGATGTACATTCTAAAAAACGCTGGGTTAAAAACAACCCAAGTTGGGTTGAAAATGGACAAACCCAGAAATTGGGTTGTTTGAACCCTGCACTGCAAAAAAAAAAAATGCTTTTCTTACTTAGTATTTTTGTCTTGTTTCTAGGCCAAACCTCTAAAAATTCTTAAAACAAGATGTATTTACTAGATAAGCAAAAGTAATTGTTTTGTTTTGGGAAAAATAACTTAAAATTACGAGAGTTTTTAATTAAAATAAGCAAAATAATCTGCCAGTGGGGTAAACAAAATAATCTTAAAAAAAGATTAATTTGCTTATTTCTTACTTAAAACAAAACGTTAAAGGGCTTGTCCTTTTTCAACCCAACTTGGGTTGTTTTTAACCTAGCATTTTTTTTTTTAGAGTGTAGGTGCTACACACAGCCAGGAACATCAGGGTTTTGACTAATTTCTTCTGCATTTTACTTTCTATAATATAGTGGTAGTTCTTCTAGTGTTCAATACACACATTCATGGATCTTGGAGTTGTTTTTTGCAGCTAGATTCATTAAATACTCCTTTTGGAAGTTTTGAGTTCTGAAAGTTCAAGTTTTCGTATGACTTCTTTTATCTGAAATGATGAGGGAATATGTGAATTTTCAGATAACAGCATTCAATGCATATTGCTTATAAATGTACCCATTGTTTAAGTTAAAAATAAATGAACCATCAAAAAATATAACCATTGCTGAAATAACATGATTAATGAAATATTTAGTCAATCTTAGATAGCATCTAGCCCTGAGACTGTTGCCCCTATCAAAATCTAAATAACAAATCTGAGAGAAATTCCAACTTTTGATGAAGGGGTGAGATAAAAATGGCAAAATCAATGCTTTCTCAATTAGAGTGAGTCATTTCACGCTGACATTTAAGAGAAACACTCAGAATTTACAGATCTGGAGATGTTAGCAAATGATCTCACCCCTCGGGCTCTGCATTTGTTCATAACTCATTCAGCATTGGTGTGTGGGAAGAAAAGATCATTTATTTTATGTTTTCATATACGTGGCTCATATGTCAATGATCATCAGTATAATCTCAGTCTTTTGTTGTGTTTGGTCTCACATCATTTTCTACCCTCTTGTTTTGTTTTCCCTTTTCCTCTTTCTCCTTTTCTTACATGCACATATACACTCCATGGTGACACTTTTTTATATATCAGTAAGGACTGGAATGTACAGTTGTGGTTCCAATTCAACTTTATAACAACATAAGGTTTTTAAAGTGAAAAAGAAAGAAAAAACAAAGAGTGAAGGAATCAATTATAAATGTATTCATTTAAAACTAAAAAAAAATTAACTAGATAAATCACTTTAAAATTACAAATAGAAACTTGTTAACTCTTTATTTAATTAATGTTTAAAATATTGATTAAATGTCACAATAAAATAATACATTAACAAAACATTTTTGAATGCTATTTTTGAATTGCATTTGTGGAAAGTATTGAGCAATTTATTTTCTTAATCTTTACTTTTTGTGTAATTTGTTAATAATAATATATAATTTTCCTTTCACAAAAGATGAATTCGATATCCGGAGTGTCTTTGTTGGCACAGGCTATTTACACCTACTCCGCCCAATGACGTATGGTTGGTCCAGACAAAATGACAGAATATGCTAGATTAAAGGCACAATATGTAGTTTTTTCACCACTAGAGGTCGCCTATTAAATACGAAGGACGTCGAGATTGAGCGCTGAATCTTGGGAGTTGTTGTCTTCACCTCACAGCCGGTGGAAAAGTATCGGGAGAGGACAGAAATCATGTTCATGGATGAGATTATTAACGTAGAGGAGGGCTGAGTGTTGTGAGCTGAAAGAGGCCGCTGAAACGATTGCTAATTAGAGACGAGCGCAACATAGCTATGGCTCGACAGCAGTGGGACTTTTAATATGCCACAGTTGCCGCTTAAGCTTCTTCTAGTCAAGCTTAAAGGGTTAGTTCACCCAAAAATGAAATTGATGTCATTAATGACTCACCCTAATGTCGTTCCACACCTGTAAGACCTCCTTTCATCCTGTAAGACCTCCGTTCATCCACAGTTTAAGATATCTATTTATTCCGACAGCATATCTAAGTGTATGCACACTATACTGTCCATGTCCAGAAAGGGAATACAAACATCATCAAAGTAGTCCATATGAGACATCAGATAGTTAGAATCTCTTGAAGCATCGAAAATACATTTTGGTCCAAAAATAGCAAAAACTAAGGCTTTATTCAGCATTGTCTTCTCTTCCACATTTGTTTTCAAACCTCACAATAAAGAAACAAACGGTCATGAATCAGCATATTGATTCATGATTTGGATCGCGTGTCAAACTGCCGAACTGCTGATATCACGTGACATTGGCGATATGTTGGAAATATGTTTTAATGTTAGTCTGTGCATTCGCTCCGAGGCTTTTTAGACACTAGTAGCACTAAGCTTGATCCATATTACAATATCATATTATTAATAAATGCTGGATGTATGGCTTCTATTGCTAAATGGAACGCATTCATTTTAAAACATATTGTATGATGGTTACTGGTTAAAAATTGTTTATTTCTCTGGATTTCAACCTTCTTGGAAACATCTAGGATAATGCAAGTTTGTAAAAATATATAACACTGTACAAGTGGTTTTTAGAAGTTTTAATCCAAAAATCGTACAACAGTAGCAGTGTAGGGGTATGCCGCATGGCAGAGTCCTGCACGGGTCCATTTTTTGGAGACCCATCCCCGCCCGTACCTGCAAGGTTTAGCACCAGACCCAACCCGTGACCCGTGAAATTATCCAAATTAAATCCCGCTCAGACCCGTTAATATTTGACCCGTTACCCGACCCGTGCCCGCGATAAATCACACACGCTAAAATCATTCCAATTAAAATGCTTTATTTTTTTTATCTTGCACCTCTCTCAACATCACAACAGCATCATGACTGGGCTAATGAAACAGGCTGGGCCTTTAAAGATTTGTCATCAACAATTTTATATACTCTCTACTCACCAACTTTACTTTTACTTCATCCATTGCTACTCCTGCAACGCTCGCTCCATCTGGGATACGAGAGGCACAAAAGTTGCACTGTCGCAGAGGTGGTGATGTGATGGCTCAAATGGCATATCATTGTTGCGTGTATGTGTAATGGTAATTTGGACATAGAAATTGTAATACAGAATGTCCGGGGGAAGAAGGAGGCGGGAACCGTCGAACATTTAAAATACTTTAACCAAAAAAAAACGAAAGTAACGTAGGCAGCCTCTCACGGACAACTGCCGCACACACACAAATAATAAAACGTAAACACAACTCAACGTCAAATTCAGGTCTGGTGATATCTCGTCCTATTGGTGTCGCTCGTCCATATGCCTCCGAGCTCCCTCATGAGAGGACTCGAGCTGTTTGACTCGCAGGTAACGTTCATTTGCCATCACGCCCCAGTCTCGCTCACTCTCTCGCTCGTCCCCCTCGCCACAGAAATATTGCACATATTTTCATCCGTGCTACTACCCGCCCGCACTGAGTTATTTATCCGCCTGCATCCCTGCCTGTGAATTTTATAAATGTCACAATCCACCCGTTTTAGCCACTTTTATGTGGGTACCCGACCCGTTGCAGGACTCTGCCGCATGGTGGAACGTTTTAATGCAAATCGACCCAAGTTCGAATCTGCCTGTTGCCGAACTTCAACAACTTTTACTTTGCAACTTTTCCCATCACATATCAGATTGGAAAGGCATTTATTTTTCAATAAAATTGAAGGATATATTAGAAAACTGGTAGTAATGTGTCTAATGCATGTTTAATAATAAAGTGTTCGGTTATATTTAGTGTAAATAGAATATAGTTGCTGTTTAGAAGTTTTCTACACTGAGTGTAGAAGGGCAGTCAATACATCTAAATTGTGTAGCGTTTGTAGTCATTTTATACAAATTCTGTTATTCTTTAAGCAATTACATTCACTCATTTTTTCTGCACAGGTCATAAACCCTAAGAAGAAAGGCAAGAAGAAAAAATATCTCAACTCTGGAACCGTAAGCAAACATTTTGCATTCTTGCTAGGTGTGTGATTTTGTTCCTTTTTCTGTGTTGGAGAGAAACTAAAAGTAACATTGATGCTGGGTAATATGACAAAAATTGTATATCACTGCATGTGTACATTTATTTCACGATACACTGTCAGAAAAAAGGTACATTTCTGTCACTGGGGCGGTACCTTTAGGTTCAAAACCTAAAAGGTACTAATATGTACCTTTAGTTTAAGGTTCTACTATTTACCTTTAAGGTACTAATTTGCACTCTTAAAGTACTGATATGTACCTTTTTAAGGTACTAATATGTACCATTTGGGGGTGAGTAAGGTACAAAGATGTACCTTTTCACTTTTGTACCTTAGGGTACCACCCCAGTGACATCTGTACCTTTTTTTCTGAGAGTGTACCGATATACATCACAATATAGTTGTTTTTGCTGGAAATTGGGTTTTTCAATTGTGCGAAAATTTGAATGACAATTTCACTGTTGTCAATCTCTGGCTAGCTTGTAGCTTGACAAGATACAGTTTCAAAGAAGTTTCCCCATCATTTTTAGCTGCTGTTTTGTTGCGTATGCTTGAGGCAGTCTCTTTACTTAAATCAGTTTCACTTAGAAGAATCAGTCAATCGCTGATATAACGACATGACAGCACAGGGAATCACAGGGAATCATGGGATTTTCTTGTTTCCAGGTGACACTGCTATCATTTCTTGTGGATACTGAAGTCACCTTCCTGGACTACATCAAAGGCGGGTAAGTGACGTTTTGCTCATTTGCAAACACTCTTCTTTTACAATCTGCTTCTGAGGTGGGAACCCCAACAGACAACACATGCTCCTGGAAAGCAAGTGACTTTAAATTCTCACATTACCAGTGGTGACAACACAGCAGGATTTGGCAGTACTCCCAAACCGCCCAGAACGTAGCCTGCGTCCTCAACTGCAGGTCTCGACAGGTTCTTGAAGTCCGTTCTGAGTGCTTCTTGGTAATTACACTGGCAGTATAGATGAAAGACATCATGCAAAAAAGCCGGACACCATGACTGATCAAGTCCATTCATGGTAGATGATAAATGAGGTTGGGTTGCTATTCTTAGCACAGGTGTTTGCTATGTGTGTGCGATTACATGCGAGGGGTAGGCAGGGTGCATCCATGCATGGCAGATCACACGCCCACGTTGAGCGACGCTTTTCATTATGGTGGCAAGAGGGAGGCTGACGGTCACCTCTGCTCTGACACGACACCGCCAGACGTCCGTTTTAATGGCTACTCCTTCCTTTTAGTCGGAGATGTTGTGGTGAAAGGTCAGTGCGCTTGAGATGAATTTGTCTGCAGTCTGCATGTGTCTCTAGCACTTGCTGTACTGGAATGTCCAGCTCATCATTTATCGATCCCATCCAATTAGAAAGCAGAAATCATAGAATGAACACTGCAAAAAAATGCTTTTCTTGCTTAGTAATTTTGTCTTGTTTCTAGTCCAAACATCTAAAAAAATCTTAAAGAAGTATTTACTAGACAAGCAAAAGTAATTGTTTTGTTTTGGGAAAAAATAACTCAAAATTAAGAGAGTTTTGCTTAAAATAAGCTAAATAATCTGCCAGTGAGGTAAGCAAAAGAATCTTAATTCAAACTTCATATGAGTTATTTTTTCCCAAAACAAGACAATAATTTGTACTTGTCTAGTAAATGTTTCTTAATATAAGTATTTTTTTGATATTTTGACTAAAAACAAGATAAAAATACTAAGTAAGAAAAGCATTTTTTTTTTTTTGCAGTGAAGAACTTGACCGCTAATAGAGAATGATGGTTGGATGGAATAATTTATTAAACTATGTTGTAATTATAATTTCAACAAATTGTGGTAATTATTATAATTGTTATTATTATGATGTTCCAAATCCATAAACTGGTATACAATGCACTTTTTGACTCTTCACATGCAAGCTTTATAAGAGGTGAAGATAATCAGTGAATAATGAAACCACTGTGAATTACAAAGAAAGAAAGAAAGAAAGGATGAACCTTGTAAATTCCTTTTACCAAGTGATTAGAAGTGTACTTTGTATTCATGCTCATTTCAGGTTTTATTTGGTAAATGTATTTTTTGGTAAATATTTGACAAGTCAAAGCTGCTTCACAGTGTTAACAGCAAAATAATGCAACAGAATTTGTTTCGGCTGTATAGCCGTTCTGGTGAAAACGGTGATGTTATCAGCTCATTTCAGTTATAATATAGTGTCAATGCGGGCAGATTAGTAATATAGTTGATTATTTGGTGTCCCAAACTAAGCAAACCAAAAGCCAAAGGGAACAGAGGCGATGGTGGCAAGGAACCAAAACTCCATCAGATGACAGAATGGAGAAAATGGGAGAATTAGCCTCCGTCGGGGTGCCAGTTCTCCTCAGGTCAACGAACAAACAGTGTTTGATTCAGATTCAGGCAGCATTACAAGTCAGGAGTCAGACTAGATCGGAACATTCAGAATATTTGTCCTGTTCTATCTGGTCGAAGACCGGAGTCATCACGAAAGATACAGTTTTGTTGAGGATCAGTGCCACTGGATGTTATGTCAATGAGGCCTTCACAGAGGAAAGTCTAGTTGACACTGCCATTTTCATAACACAAATTAAGATATTTCTGATGAAATCCAAGAGCTCATTTACCTCTAGACAGCAATTTAATGAACACTTTCAAGGCCTAGAAAATTTATAAAAACGTGGTTAAAATAGTCCATGTGACTCAAGTGGTTCAACCTTAATTTTATGAAGCAAGAATCCTTTTTTTGTGCGCAAAATAACAACTTTATCCAACAATTTATTCATGTCTTTGTTAGTCTCCTTAGCTGTCGACGTACTAAATACACTCTTAGAAAAAAAAAGGTTCTATATAGAACCTTAAAACTGTCACTGTCCCGCTTACATTTACTTCACTATATTTCACTTAAATCCTAATGTAATCATGACAAACTATATATTGTTGGAAAAGTCTAACACTCCTGAGGAGATATGTGTCCATTGTTTTATGATAAAAATTACATGATGACAGTAAAATAGTAATCTTGACAAAACACATAATTTCTTGACAAAACACATATCATTTGAAAGGAGTCTCAATGTTCCATATTTGGTAAATGTTTTGTGATGGAAGTGAAATTTGGGGAGAAATTTACAGGAAAATACATCAAATAAACAATCAATGGAAATTAAATGACAACCGGTGGCTATTTTTGGTATAGCGCCTAAACACAATCTTATGGGGACTTCAATTTTTGTGATATCAACTTCAAATTTGGAACACAATTTGGTTAGACATATGGCTTTGATTTGATAGTAATTTTAGAGTAAAACTTTTTTGTAAAATATTTATTTTATATAAAATAAAAAAATATTTAGTACTGTATTTTCAATAAATTTAAACTTCCATAACTTTTCTATTATTTTATATTTTGAAATGCTTTCACTTCAGCAATAATCTGCTGATTGTCATCTTTTAATCAAGACCAAACTTAAGTCTTCTAAGTATTCCAAAGCAGTCATGAATTACAGCCCTTTAAGTTTGGATAGTGCATTTTCATGACTATTCCCAAAAAGGGGGGTGACAGTTAAGGGGTTAAAAAAAGGTTATATCGTGTGTACGTATTTGGAACCTCTTAAAGGTTCTATATATAGATCCCTTTTTAAGAGTTCAATCAAAAGAACCCTTTAGGGTTATTTGTAACCAGGAAAAAGGTTCTATATGGAACCTTTTAGGGGTTCATTCATCATTATCATTGGGTTTGTCCTTTCCAGAATAAGTATTTCATATTATTGACAAACATTTCACTGCATTATTCAGTGTATTCAAGTGCATTATGAATGCATGTGAATGATCACAACATTCAAGATATGGGGGTTAGAAAATGTATATATTTTTTTCTAATTTTATGTAGTTAATCAATATCACAAAAAGATTGTCATGTTTTTTTTTTTTGTTTAGATTTTCTCCTCCAAAAATCAGCATGATTAAAATGTGATTTTAGGTTACTGCAACAGTTAAATAAAAAATAATTTAAGTACAACTACAAAATATTGCAGAGTAATGTAATATATGAATGAATAATAGCCTAAAGAACCTTTATGACAAAAAGGGTTCTTTCTTGTCATTATAGAACCTTTTTAGCATAAAAGGTTCTTTGGAGTTGAGTAAAGAACCCTATGGTTCTATATCGAACCCCAATGAACCCTTTTTTCTAAGAGTGTACAGTGCAGCGCTTCTGCGATACGTCAGAACTACGCCAGAATGCCGGTTTACCATTGGTCAATGCTATTTAATTGAGCACTACGAAGTGCATGCGTCCAACGTAAACCACACAGGACTGATACAGGCATGAAGAAATAGATGAATGAAGTCGCTATGTTTGTTTTAGTTTTTTTTTTTTTGCGCACAAGAAGTATTCTCGTCGCTTAATAAAATTAAGGTTGAACCACTTTAGTCACATGGACTATTTTAACAAATAGTTTCTGGGCCTTGAAATTGTTAATGACATTGCTGATCAGAGGTCAGACAGCTCTTGGATTTCATCAAAATATCTTAATTTGTGTTCCGAAGATGAACAAAGGCCTTATGGGTTTGTAACTATGGAGTTAGAAATATGACAAAATGATCTTAATTTGAATTGTATAAATCAATACACTTGTCAAATTATTGACAAGTGTAATCTAACAAAATTGAATATTATGTTGCCTTTTACATAGTTCTTAATTTGAATTTTTAAATGTTGAAAATTGAACATTTGAAATTGAACACATCTGAAATGTTTTTATGTCGAAATTGTATAGACATGTATTTATCAAACAGCAGATATTTTGTTCTGAATGAATAGACTGGAAATATTCAGTTTTTGAAAATACAGATTCAAGAATTCAGATGAAGAAGAAATTCAGAACATCACATTCAATATTCTAAAATTCAAACCGCAGAAATTCAGATCTTACAGAAAGTAGGCCAGAGGTCATCATCAGGGAAGAGTAAAGGATGTCAGAAAAGTCAAACGGAGCACCATCATTTCATTTCATGTCCTATTTGTAATGGAATAAAGAGAAATTATCAAACGGGCCTTTTATACTTTTTCGTTTAGTTTAGATTAATGCATGGAAAATGAGATTTTGGCTAGATTTCTAATTTTTCGTGTGGTTTACCGCACAATTAAATAAAACAGGCCGGGTGCTGATTAATATTTCATATATCGGATACACATTTTTTTTCTGTGAAACGCATTAAGTTGCACTGAAAAGTTCCCTGATCTAGGACCTGCCCTGTACAGTTTAAGAAGTGGTAGCCTACTACTGCTATAAGACTATTATAACTTTGACTACTATTATATTAGACTACTATAACAGACCTGTGCTGAATCCGAAATCGCCCCCTATACCCTCAAAGAGGGCATTATTTGAGGGGACAGCTATTATCCGAAAACATGGACATGTTCGAGTGCACCCATTCAACCCCACACCGCAATAGCTATACAGCCGATGTACACTCAACGGCTGTCCGACTTCATGCACTCGTTTTCATTCACTCTTTCAATTTAACTGTGTTAGTGGACTAAAGTAAGGAATAGTGAATGAGGGTTTAGGCGGCGATTTTGGATTCAGCCCTGGAGAACGACAGGTGACGTCAAATGCGGAGATTTTCTTGACTAATCTGTGTTTTGTAAACTATGCACGAAAAATTTGAATTAATCTAAACTACCGTAAACAAAAAAGTATAAAAGGGCCGTTTGATCGTCTCTTTATTCCATTACAAATAGGACATGAAATGATGGTGCTCCGTTTGACTTTTCTGACATCCTTTACTCTTCCCTGATGATGACCTCTGGCCTACTTTCTGTAAGATCTGAATTTCTGCGGTTTGAATTTTAGAATATTGAATGTGATGTTCTGAATTTATTCTCCATCTGAATTCTTGAATCTGTATTTTCAAAAACTGAATATTTCCAGTCTATTAATTCAGAGCAAAATATCTGCTGTTTGGAAATACATGTCTATACAATTTCGCCATAAAACATTTCAGATGTGTTCAGTTTCAAATGTTCTATTTTCAAAATTTTTAAATTCAAATTCAAAACTATGTAAAATGCAACATAATAACCAATTTTGTTAGATTACACTTGTCAATAAATCAGATTTATACAATTCAAATTCAGATCATTTTGTCATTATTCTAGCTCCATATGTAATGACATGAGGGTGAATAATAAATGACAGGATTTTCATTTTTGGGTGAACTAACCCTTTAAGTAAGTAAACAGAAATGCAGGCACGTGCAAATACAGTATGCGCATTTATATATTTCATCTTATTTTTCAGAAGACAACTCCCAAAGCGATGTTAATGGCTGCTGTTTTTCGATGCATGTCATTGTGTGAACAGCTAGAGTGGAAAGTTATGTAGGGCTGTAAATGGATTTTGTCGAGAACTCTCTCGCATTACGTAATGGCAGCCACGTTTTACGTTTCCCTATTTATGCACATTTTTTTCCTCTGCCGTGATAAAAGCTTCCCTGCACCTGTTGGCTGTTGCAGTCTGAAACACTGTTAGTGTAATTCTGCATGACAGTGTTTATGCTGTAGCCCACAGCAAAATATTCACTAAATGAGCACACTTACTGGTTTGGAGCAAAAGTTGGTACATCTACCTTGCTTGCTCAATACCACGTTGAGATAGTTAGAGAAGTTTTCAATAGGTACAAAAGTTATATTATATTTTAAAATACTTTTCCGCCTCTCGAATCTAGTTGTGAGAAACACGTTTGAAATCTTTGTAAAGACACTTGTGACCGTACAGTATATCAACTGAATTCTATATATTAATGCTCCAAGTTGCTTGGCAACAGCAAACTGCCTGAAAATAAAAATCAGTAATGCACTATAATTATTTGACATGCTGTCTTGCCTAACAACCTGCTTATGTGATTTTGTTTAAATGTAAAAAATATATAACATAATTTTTCCACAACCTGCAGAGGATAAAGTGGTTTGGAGAATGAATGGATTTAACTTTTTTAACCAATCATAATCCACATCTGCTTCATTAAATGAAATATGTTTTTTTTGTTGTTGTTGTTGCTGTTGTCGTTTTAGATGTATACATCATCTGAAAGCTTTCCATGATGTATGCTTTGTTAGGATAGGACAATATTTGGTCGAGATACATCTATATGAAAATCTGAGGGTGCTAAATATTGAGAAAATCGCTTTTAAAGTCGTCCAAACGAGGTTCTTAGCAAAGCATATTACTACTAATAATAAATGTTTGATATATTACGGTAGGACATTTAGAAAATGTCTTAATGGAACATGACTTTTCTTAATATCCTAATGATTTTGGCATACAAAAAATATTAATTTTGACCCACACAATGTATTGTTGGCTATTGCTACAAATACACACAAGCCTGGTTTCGGGGACAAGGGTCAATTTTTACATTTAAATTAAATGACTCAAGATGGCTTAAATTAAATATTTATTTCATTTACTTCCGTAGACTTTTTATATCTAACTAATATCGACTGTATTTAATATGCCATATTTTTGACCTGCTATTAGGCCTAATGAATGCTTTACTGTGATAAACAGCTAGCGTTTCTCCCTTATCTTCTCGCTCTTTTCTCCTCTTATCTCTCTCGTCGCCATCTCTCTGTCATCTGTCTTTTTTGTGGCGTCCCTGAGCAGTGATTGACACTAGTGTGGAGTGCACCTCATTAGCTGCGGGAGATGAAGAGCACAGCGCTCTAGAGAGACAGCCACTGTGATGAAGAACAATCCAATCAGTTAATTGGTATTAGGGAGCCCTCAAGGAGAAGAACTCCGCAAGCATCTGCAGTCGTAAATTACAGCTTTGTGTGTGGAGTTATCTCAAAGGACAGCTGTTGTCAGCCATGTTTTTGCGCGTTTGGTTGACGATTTTGCTCCCCGGATTGAGCCACGCTAACAGCTGTCTTTTTACATCATGAGAAAAGCTCCCCAGATTCATTAATTATTTTATGCTGTTGCATGTTAACTTGGCTCTTATTTGCTTTAATCTAATCTACTGGGAGTTCAAATGGCAGAATGGATTCAGTACATCATCAGTATTCCGTCTGTTAGCTTAACAACTAATGAGCTCTCACGTGCCACAAAATAACCTAACCAGCATATATGATGTGACGGAGCACGTTTACACGCACACCAGTTCACCGATAACTTACAAAAAACCTGTTTTATGTAAACTGATAACCAGGCAACGCAATGACTCTGGGCCAGATTTACTAAACAGGGCAAATTAACATGAGAACGCAATTCCAAAAAAGCGAGGGTGGAAAGCTCTCTGTGTGATTTACTGGTGACGCTCAAATTAAAGAACCCAGATGCAGCTGGATAATTTCCATAATGGCCAACGCAATATACCAGGAGCAGCGCAAATTTTAACTTGGTTTAAAGGTGCCATGTGTAAAAATTTAGGTAAAAATATCCAAAAAATGACCTACACGCATCAAAAGAATGAGAAGAAATAAGGGCGATGATGTCATTAAAAAAATGCTGCAGAGATATCAACCTTAATTAGCAGTAGCATTACTAGCCCCGACCCGTCAGGTATTGTAAAACCAGTCTCGGCCATGGGAGGCGGTATGCGGGCAACATAACCACCAGCCAACCTGGCGTACTTGAACCTGATGTCAATCGTGTGGAAAGTACAGTCCACTACTTAATTTCAGTTCAGGGAAGAGAGCGGACAGATGGCCGAAGCCCATGGCCCCTTAAATGTATCTGATACGATAAAAATTGCTGTTTTTACCTGACCGGAAAAAGCGGAAGTGCGGGCGCCCGGCGACTGTGTTCCTTACCGTCATAATAAAAGTCCGGTACTCGCGAGCCGTTTAGAATAGGCACCCTCCAGTGGACGAAAAGTTGCATAGTGCACCTTTAAAGACATGCTTTTGGGGGGCGGTAAATCACCTTGCATGATTCATTTCGATACTCTCCTCCCATAAATGTTGCGTCTGAAAGGGAAACTCCTACAAATGCAATAAGGTCATTTGCAAAAATAACTCTGTCCATGCCTTTTCAGCGCTAATTTTTTGTTGCGTGTCTTTAGTAAATCCTGACGGTAATGGAAAAAAGGGGTTACGTTTGGAGCAAGGTGTTAGTAAATCTGGCCCTTTATTAATGAATCAGGTTATTTCCTGGTAGTGATTTCAAAAACGTAATAATTTACGTATCTGACTCTGAGACTCTGACTCATTTGTTATGTCGGTTGGGATGTAAAATAAAGCAATAAAACCAGAGAAGAATATTGCAACATGTCAGCGGGAAACTTACGATCAAGCGGCAACCTCCCGCGATCTCTCTTGAAGCCAATACGGAAGTAATGTAAACTAATTCCTTAACTGGCCACTAGAGGCAGGCTCCAGAAGGGAGCAGAATCTCATTGAGCCCCATGTTAAAATTCTCAACTTTACAGCAGAAAAAAATAACATGTTTACAGCCTGGGCTGTAACAAAGCCAGGGTTGGGTCTGCCTCCTCCGAAGGCAGCGCTTGCAGGTTCACCACCTGATCCCGGAAGGGAGTGGTAGGAACCTTGGGCACATATCCGGGCCGGGGTCTCAGGACGACGTGAGAGTTACCTGGCCCGAACTCTAGGCACGATTCGTTGACCGAAAGTGCATGCAGGTCCCCTACCCTCTTGATCGAGGCCAATGCCGTCAGGAGCACTGTCGTCATTGACAAGATTTTCAACTCACAAGACGCCAAGGGCTCGAAGGGAGGGCTCTGAAGTGCTCGGAGCACTAGAGCTAAGTCCCAAGAGGGTATCGAGGATGGACGAGGAGGATTTAGTCTCCTCGCACCTCTGAGGAACCTGACGATTAGGTCGTGCTTCCCCACGGACTTACCTTCTACTACATCATGGTACGCTGCTATTGCTGCAGCATATACCTTGAGGGTGGAGGGAGACAGCCTTCTCTCCAACCCATCTTGCAGGAAGGAAAGCACGACACTGATCGAACACCTTCGGGGGTCTTCCCGGCGGGAAGCGCACCACTCAACGAACAGGTTCCACTTCAGAGCATAGAGGCGCCTCGTAGAGGGGGCTCTAGCTGAAGCGATGGTATCTACGACAGCTTGTGGTAGTCCATCTAGAACCTCCGCGTCCCGTCCAGGGACCAGACATGAAGATTCCAGAGGTCTGGACGCGGGTGCCATAGCGTGCCCCGTCCCTGAGAAAGAAGGTCCTTCCTCAGGGGAATCGGCCAAGGAGGGGCTGTCGCGAGGAGTGTGAGTTCTGGGAACCAGGTCCGGTTGGGCCAATACGGCGCAACTAACAAGACCTGCTCCTCGTCCTCCCTGACCTTGCACAGAGTCTGTGCAAGAAGGCTCACTGGGGGAAACGCATACTTGCGTAGGTCCCGGGGCCAGCTGTGCGCCAGTGCATCTGTGCCGAGGGTACCCCCGGTCAGGGAATAGTACCACTGGCAATGGGTCGAGTCCGGAGAGGCAAACAGGTCGACCTGTGCGGCTCCGAACTGGTCCCATATCAGCTGGACCGCCTGGGGGTGGAGTCGCCACTCTCCCGGAGGTGTCGGCTGACGAGAGAGCTCGTCGGCTGTCTGGTTCAGCACACCAGGGACATGAATGGCCCGAAGCGACCTCAGCTGCTTCTGACTCCACAGGAGGAGGTGGCGGGCGAGTTGGAGCAGACGACGGGAGCGTAGACCACCCTGACGGTTGATGTACGCAACGGCCGTGGTGCTGTCCGTACGGACCAGTACATGCTTGCCACGCAGCGGCCCCTTGAGGCGGCGGAGTGCCAGATGTACTGCCAGTAACTCGAGGCAATTGATATGCCAAATGTCCACAGACCAGCAACTGCATGCCCGTTGTACGTGGCCCCCCAGCCTGTGGTGGAGGCATCCGTGAATAGCACAGCATGCCTGGACACTTGTTCTAGGGGCACCCCGGCCCGGAGAAACGAAGTGCTGGACCACGGGCTGAAGGTTTGGCGGCAGTAAGGAGTCACTGGGACCCGGTACTGACCGCTCTGCCACGCCCACCTCGGGACTCGGCCATTGAGCCAGCGTTGAAGCGGTCTCATATGAAGCAATCCGAGCGGCGTGACCGCGGCTGCAGATGCCATATGCCCCAGGAGCCTCTGAAAGAATTTCAGTGGGACCGCTGTCCTGCTCTTGAACATATTCAAGCAGTTCAACACCGACTGGACTCGCTCCTCGGTGAGGCGCGCCGTCCGGTTGACCGAGTCCAGCTCCATACCGAGATAAGAGATCCTCTGTGTGGGACAGAGTTTGCTCTTCTCTCGGTTGACCCGAAGGCCCAACTGGCTGAGGTGACTGAGCACCAGGTCCCTGTGTTCGCACAACTGGTCCTTCGACTGGGCTAGGATCAGCCAATCGTCGAGGTAGTTGAGAATCCGAACGCCGCGTTCTCTGAGTGGAACAATGGCTGCCTCCGCGACCTTCGTAAAGACGCGGGGCGACAGGGACAGCCCGAAGGGCAGGACCTTGTACTGATATGCTTTCCCCTCGAACGCAAAGCGTAGGAACGGTCTGTGTCGAGGGAGAATAGACACATGGAAGTACGCGTCCTTCAGGTCGATCGCTGCAAACCAATCCTGGGGACGGATGCATTGGAAAATGCGTTTCTGCGTCAACATCCTGAACGGGAGCTTGTGCAGGGCCCGATTCAGAACTCGCAGGTCCAGGATTGGCCGTAACCCACCCCCTTTCTTGGGCACAATGAAGTAGGGGCTGTAAAACCCCGTCTTCATATCGGCTGGAGGAACCGGCTCGATCGCGTCCTTCGCCAGTAGGACCTCGATCTCTGACCGCAAGACTTGAGCATCGCTGCTTCGCACGGAGGTGAAGAGGATGCCCTTGTACTTGGGTGGCCGGCGTGCGAACTGAATCGCGTAGCCGAGTCTGATGGTACGGATGAGCCAGCGAGACGGCCTGGGGAGACCTAGCCAGGCCCCCAGAGACCGTACAAGCGGGACCAACGGCACCACAGACGTGCCCGGGGTGGGGCAGCGAAGCGGAGTACTCTGGCCCGACTCGGGAGGCCCGGAGGCGGCCCGTAGTGTTGCCTGAGCACTCCTGGTTTGGACAGAGAGTGGGTGAGAAGGCCCGGGGGCGTCCTCGGAGCCCACTCTGCTGTCCACTGCCCGGAGGCAGGGAAGTGAAGCACTCAGCCCCGACCCGGAAGGCCCGTGGGCGGCCCGGAGTGTTGACTGAGTGCTCACAAGAGAGGCAGTGTGTGGGTGAGAAGGCCCGGGGGCGTCCTCGAGGCCCACACAGCTGCCCCCTGGCGACGGGAGGGTAGGAAAGGAGTGACAAGGCCCGTGGGCGTCGCACACTGCCAACCTGACCCTCTTGGGGCCCAGAGAGAGAGGAAATTGCTCTTTTGGTGAAAATGTGGGTACCGCTGGACTCCGGAGAGCCAGCGGCAGAGATGTTGTGACCAGTGTTGCCCCCCCGGTCCTCCTCCGGGGGGGTGGGAGGGATGCGGACATCATCTCCCTCAGAGCAGCTCCTCTTCTCCCTGGGCTGCCCGTCTCAGGGCCGCTTCCCCTTACGCTTGCCGGCAGGTTTGGCGGGCCCTTGGACGGGTTGGGCGGCCCCCTTGCGTCCGGCGCCCTGCTTCGCGGGTGGAGGCTGCTGCTTGGGCTTGGCAGGGGCGGAGGCGGACGCTGGAGGACGCCCTCGGCGACGAGCAGACTGGGGGGCTGCCCCGGGCGGCTGGGTGGAGGCAGCAGCGGGCCGCCGGGGCAGGATGTTTTTGATGGCCTCCGTCTGCTTCTTGGCCACCGAGAACTGCTGGGCAAAGTCCTCGATGGCGTCGCCGAAGAGGCCGGCCTGACAGACAGGGGCGTTTAGAAACCGAACCTTGTCCGAATCCCGCATGTCTGTCAGGTTCAGCCACAGGTGGCGTTCCTGGACCACCAAGGTGGACATCGCCCGACCCAGGGAGCGGGCCGTGACTTTCATCGCCCGGAGGGCGAGGTCCGTCGCGGCTCGCAGTTCCTGCATAACTGCCTGGTCGGAACCACCCTCGTGCAGTTCCATGAGCGCTTTGGCCTGGTGGACCTGCAGGAGCGCCATGGCGTGCAAAGCTGATGCAGCTTCTCCGCAGGCTGAGTAAGCCTTGCCCGTCAAGCCGGACGAGAACTTACACGCCCGGGAGGGGAGACGCGGGGCGTGCCTCCAGTCCGCAGCGGTCTTAGGACACAGGTGCATCGCAACCGACCGCTCGACTGGAGGGATCCCCTCGTAACCCTTAGCTGCACCACCATCGAGAGTAGTGAGGATGGAGGAGTCAGTCGATCGCTGGCGTGCGCTGTACGGCGCTACCCAGGACTTCGTGAGCTCCTGATGCACTTCCGGGAAGAAAGGCACCGGGGCGGGACGCTGAGAACCAGCGCGACCCGTCCCGAGAAACCAATCATCCAGCCGCGAAGGTTCGGGACGTGGTGGAGGGTTCCACTCAAGCCCGACACTTGCGGCGGCCCGGGCAAGCATAGCCGTAAGTTCCGGGTCAGACTCGGGCAACGCTGTCACACCCGAAGGGGGCAACGCAGCCGAGTCTTCATCCTCGGAACCCATTAGCTCATCCCCCGATGCAGCAACCGACATCTGGTCCTCCGCCGGAGCCCCAAAAGAGACGACTGGCGCTCCACGTGGGAGGTCAGCGCGCCCTTCCGGAAGCTCCACCGGTACAGTGGAGGGGGGAGGGGCCCGAGGAGCCGTGAGACCCGTCGGGTTTACCCTGACCGACACCCTCAGGTCCCCACCAAGGTCATCAGCCAAAGTAGTAGCCCTCTGCTTTGCAGCTGGAGGACCACTAGATCGGGGGATGGACGATGGTGTTCCACCTCTTCTGAGGTACTGGAGACGGGACCGCAACACTGCAATGGACATATTCCCGCAATGGGAACATGTCTCATCCACGAACGCAGCCTCAGCGTGCTGTGCGCCCAGACACGAGAGACAACGAACGTGTCCGTCAAGCGGAGACAGAAATCGACCGCATCCAGAAACACACGGCTTGAATGACATCTTGAAAAAGACGCAGGGTCAAACCGTGTTGCTCTTTTGTGAATGGAAGTTGCTCTTTTAGTGCTGAAGCACTCAGGGAGATGACCGCGGCTCCACGCAGTTCGATAGTGCAAGCCTGCGTGAGCTCTCAGTGATATGTATGTGTGAGCGCCCAGCGAACCAACTGTAATGTGTGTGTAAGGAAACGCTCAGCGAACCAACAGCTCTTTGTACACTCTATCACTGAAGTGGACGGTCTCTCGCTGACGCGCCGTATCACCCGCACTGGCAAACTCTTTCACAGGAATGTTTTTGACTCGTAGTCAGAAAGCTCTTCGTAGAAACAGCAATGAAGACTGTTCGGCTCCGAAGTAGAAAGCGCTGATCTACCATTCCACTTCCTATTTATACCCGCGCTGCGGGGCGGAGCGTGGAATGCGTGATCGCATGCCAAATTTCATTGGCTCGTTGTTAGATGCTCGAAGTAGGATTGGTCTCTAAAGTAAGATCCCATTCGTCGGTTCAGTTCTGACGTACGTCGAACGTGACCGACTGAAAGGGAACTCTTGCTCTGTTTGTATGCGCTTAAAGGATTAGTTCACTTTTAAATAAACTTTTAGAGATAATTTACTCACCCTCATGTCATCCAAGATGTCCATGTCTTTCTTTCTTCAGTCGAAAAGAAATTAAGTTTTTTGTTGAAAACATTCCAGGATTTGTCTCCATATAATGGACTTCAATGGGCCCCAAACAGTTTGCTCCGTTCTTTAATGCAGGTTTTTTGACGTCACGTAATTATGCAATTAAGTTGATTAGGTCGCGCTTGACCGAGTCGGAATGTCTTTGTGTCAGTTTATCGTTTAAAACGTTTTTACGAACTGACTCGGTACTTTCACCTACGTCAAGCGTGACCTTTTTGACGTAAGTGCGTATTACGTTACATTACAACGTGCATATGATGCATTACAGAACAGAGCATTTGTGCTTAAAAAACTTAAGCTTTTACATTTTTGGTTTAAATGACAGATCGTTTCGCTAGATAAGACCCTTATCCATCGTCTGGTATCGTTTAAAGCCCTTTGAAGCTGCACAGAAACTGTCATTTGGACCTTGAAGCATTTGGGGCCCATTGAAGTCCATTATATGGAGGAAAATCCTGGAATTTTTTCATCAAAAACCTTCATTTCTTTTCAGCTGAAGAAAGAAAGACATGTAAATCTTGGATGACAAGAGGGAGAGTATATTAAACATCCTCACTTCAATAAACCGTCAGAAAGCAGGTTAATGTGTTTACATGCTGGGTGAAAATCTAGCTGTGACGATTGGTTTATGCGTAAGCAGCTTATGACCTTAAGGGGCGATCACACTTCCCTTTTCGATCCATTGACTTCCATGCAAATGCATACGAATGCATCAGACCGGAAACGCAAGCTAATGCAAAAAGTTTCACATTTCGCAGCTTTCCATTCAGTTTGGTGAATTCTGACCTGCGAATTCACATCATGTGAAGATGTGTGACCAGTAGAAGATTGATACGTCACAGCATGACCTCTTAGCTGAATTAAAATAATGGTATATTGCATTTAAAGTCGTGTAAATTGTATATATTATTTTACATTTTTGAGTGTATTACTATTTGTTATGTTGAAATGATGTTTATAAAAAAGACACTTTGGGGAATAACGTCATATCAAGAACATTGCAGTGTCTGAAGAAACTTTGCCTGCTCAAAGTCTAGTGCGACCTTGGCTTTTCTCCGATAAGAGAAAACATGTTAAAAATCTGTAAAAATCAATTGAAACATGTATTTTTTAGTTTTTGTTTCATGCCTTAAGTAAGTTACATTTTTGTTCTTAAATATGACATGATCATGTTCATGTATTGACACGGCTGGTAATTCATAATTCATATCTCTGACATATCTTGTAGCTTTCCTGTAGCTCAAAGAGTAGAGCATGGTGCTAGCAACGCCAAGGTCATGGGTTCAATTCCCAGGGAAAGCAAGAATTGACAAAAATGTAAAATGTGTACCTCGAATGCATTGTAAGTCTTCAATGTACGTGCAAAAAGTGCAATGTACTTTGCATAAAAGCGTCTGCCAAATGCATAACTGTAAATGTAAATATCTCTGCCACTACTATAAAACAAGTTTCATAATCAGGTTAAGAATAACCTGTATGTAGCATGTAAACACACTTACTGTAGAACAAAGAGAATGTCAACCTACTTCACTTCCATATTTGTGAGGGAATCAGGATATTCAGTGAGAAAAACAAATGTAGTTGGACTTGATTGGATCCATTTGGAATTGATTGGATCATGAAAAGTGGACGTTCCTTACGAGAATGGAGGCAAATGTGAACTTGCTAATGGTAAACACTATACAAAAGAACAAGGGCCTAGGTGTCATCAGCGGAATAGGAGTGTTGTTTTAGAAGTGGACAAGGTATTATAATTTGGCAAAAGAATACAAACACAAACATAATTTGTTTCTAATACAACCAGAATTGTGTATTAAAGGGAAAGTTCACCCAAAAATGTATATTACCCCAAGATTTACTCACCCTCAAGCCATCCTATGTGTGATTCTTCTTTTAGATGAATAAAATTCGAACAAGTTTTATTAAAAAATGTCCTGGCTAAACCAAGCTTTATAATGGCAATGAAAAAAGCACAGCTGGCACAACGTATGGCGTTGGACAGCGAGAGGTGTTACACTTTTTTCGTAAGATATTTTAGATATTTAATATTTTAGATATTTTACTTTATAAAGTTTTAAATATCGATATTTTTCTTACACAAACACATTGCTCCCCTTCAGAAGGCCTGTATTAACCCCCTGGAGCAGTATAGGTTACTTTTATAATAGATGAATGCACTTTTTGGGTTTTCAAATTGTGGGCTGCCATTCCCAGGCATTATAATGTTTGGATTAGCCAGGACATTTAATATAAATGTTTTTATTCGTCTGAAAGATAATGTCATACACACATAGGATGGCTTGCGGGGGAGTAAATCCCGGGTTTTTGGGTGAACTATCCCTTTAAGAATGCAACTTTTCAAATTTGATTTCATGCTGATTTTAAGTTGGTTGAATCTGTCAGAATTCTCTCGTTCAATTATGACGACATAATTTGTTGTACAATTGTTGGCTAATTCCTGTGCAGCAGTTGGTTTAGGTCAGAGTTAAGATGTAACTCCCGTGAGCTCATTAACATATGACACTCACATTTAAATATCAGCACCTATTCAGAATTCAGCAGCTTGTTTTACACTGATGATGAATAACTGCTGCTACACAGAAATTAACCGAAAAGACCAGAGATTGTTTACATATGAAGTCTTAAAGGTATAGTAGCAAATTACCTAATTCTAAGGTATGAAATAAATAAATCAAATTCAAATGTGTGACTTGTAATATATTGTAGTTAGGTAATGCAGCATTGACAAAATTGCTTCATCCCCTGAAGTCCCTCATCTCCAGATGGACAGTGTCCCCTCACCTCTAGTCAACAACATCTGTCGTCTCCCGTGCTTATGTCACAAGACATTTCTTCAGCCACCAGTTCATGCATACAGAGCACCTCATCAGCTTTCATGAGACCTTGGAAAAAATAACAAAAACTCCACTTTTATTAATCATTCCATCAGACCAATGGAAAGCTGTCCCAACGTGATGGCTTTTGTCTACTTTAATCCATCTTTGTCAGGGCTCAACAATAATAATGTTGTTTTTTTTTTTTTGTTGTTTTTTTTGCGGGCATGGTTAGGCCGGAAATTCATAATTCATATATCTGACAATGTTTTCTGGCTCTACTATAAAACAAGTTTCATTTGACATTCTCTACACCACAGAAAAAAAGCTTCGCAACATAATTTATAAGGTTTTAATTTACAATTGTGGCCCCCTTTTATTTTAGGTGGCCTTATTATTTACTTTCATAAAAAAATAAGAATAATTACTGTGTTCAAATTGTATTGCAAAACACTTTTGCTGATATTGAGGTGGGATAGGGGTAGAGTTAGGGACAGGTGTGGTGTATGGGTCAGTTTAAGGGTAGGGTTAGGTGTAAGGGAAGTGCCAACTGTGTAATTATAAATGTAACTACAGAAATTAATTACAGACGTAATTACATGCAGGTATTTTTTTTTTTTTAAATGTAAGTACAATGTAAAAACATGTATGTACACAATAAGTGCATTGTATCAAAGGATTAATTACAATGGTAGTACATAGTAGTTAAGGCCTCCTAATATAAAGTGAGTCCACAATTGTTTCTACAAAATGACGCCTTTCCTAGATGACGCCATTATGACATCACAACAACAAGACAGTTGTAACGTAGAAATCCACTGGTGGCGATTGTAGATGAACCCAAGTGCAACATTTATTAAATCCAGAACATGAACAGGAATACAAGGAACACTGATTTGATTTGACTTGACTTGACTAGCATGAACTCACCAGCAATGGTACAGGAAACAATACTCGACAAACTGACAAGGCAAACATGAGGACTACATATGAAGACCTCAGATGCAAAAGCCTCTAAATCCATCTGACGTTTTTCTTTAAAATAAGCATTTTTGTCAGGCTTCCATGTATAGGTTTCTACCTAAATACTGGTACTTCTGAATTTAGAAGTTTGATTTAGAAGTTTGAAGTTAAAGTATTTTATGAAAACTATATGCAGATAGCATTCACTAAGTATCATTATCTCATTTTTGACCGAAGTGGCTTTTAGAAGCTTTTGCATTTGAACTCTTCATATACAAAGACTACGGGAACACATGACTATGACAACCAATGAACAGCCAGAATTCAACCACATGACAAGACAATAGCTGTGTCTCATTTAGTTAAATTTCGAAGGCTGCGTCCTTCATCCTGTGTAGGATGCAGTATACGGAGTGTCCTTAATCAGAATTAAACGAGACGTCCTTCATAGGACACACAGGCAGGAAGTATCACATTGCTATGCCAACACGTTCAACCTCGTTGAGCTCTCACGCCAGTTATATGAATGAAAATTATTTATAACTTGAAAATGACTATGAAATGTTTCTTGTCTTGACAGCAAAGTTCTAAATGTTTAAAAAAAACACTAAACAGTTGTAATCCTGTTTACCACAACAATCTGTTTGAGATAATGGAGCTTAAAAAACAAAAACAAGCTTTAACTACTTACATTTAAACACCACACCTACGCTTGCATGTACATCTGGCGGTGGTGCCATTTTTTCATATAATATAAAAGAAAATATGACGGTTGTATAACGGCGATGCAAAGAATTGTGGGTTATCTGCAGCCCTGAAGGATACACCACATGCATACTCCGAATTCCTGCGAAAGAAGGACGCATGCGAAGGTCGCATTTGAAGTGTCCTTCTCACTATTTTGAAATGAGACAGCCTCATGACGTATGCAGCCTTCGAATGCGACCTCCGGAGGACACAGCCTTCTGAAATGAGACACAGCTAAAGAACCACTGAGAACTATGGACACATGACTAGAACAACCAATGAGAACATGACACAGATACAAGGGAACCAGTCAGAACAAGACACTGGGAAGCACATGATATGATCACATAATGGCAAGGAGGTCACATCAACGTCAACTTGAACCAAATGCTAAAACTAACCGTAACAACATTATTATTTTCTTATACAAGATATAAAGGACAGATATTATTGAGGACAAATGAAAACTATAAACTGATGACAAATTACACTTTCAGGAACACCTGGAATATGTCTTAATAAATGTTTGGTTCATGAACAGTTTTTCATGTTCAAGCACCCCATGGACAGGGCAACATCAGTCATCCTTTTTAAAATATGAGTTTAAAATTGTATACAATTTATTAAGATATGGATATGAGGATTTGAGGGGGGCATGAAAATGCACTGCACTGTGGGAATGATACAGCTGTTATGTACTGTACTGGATACATTTTTAATAATGAAGTATATGAAGTGGCTGATATCCATAAGACTTCATTTCCTTTTACTCACACCCATACCGTTCATATTACCCACAACCCTAGAGGCAGGTGTCTTTGGGATTTAGTCAAATAATGAAACCTGATATTCTTACGGATATTCTCTGAACATCTGAGTCCCATCTGCAGCAGAGGCAGCCCTCATCTTCCAACTCTCATTTTCTCAGACACCGAGTTTCACACCTGCATTCACAGTAACCACCCCCATTACAAACACACTACAAGATAGCAGGTACCACAGTTGCATTCTGCTGCCACAAAGCTCTTAGTAATAACTAAGAGCTTTGTGGCAGCAGCATACTGTAAGTCATCCCCTATTGGATGGAATATATGTGGTATAATGGGGTGCATGGCTATGATCTTTAACCTTTTAACCTCCTGATGGATGCTTTTCGCTCTTTGGATTTTTGATTTCACTATGAATTGGTGGTCAGGTACCACTGACATAGATACAGATTGGTTTTCAGCTCGCTTCGGGAAGCAAATTGGGACACGAAATCCCAGGGGGTTACAGCAGAATGAAATATGAGGTTTTATATGAGTAAGCCTGCGGTGTAATATAGTTGTTATGTGTTCTGTGAATGACTGCCTCATTGGTTTGTCCAGTGCACCTTGATCAACTCTGCCTATTTGAGAGAAAACTGAAATATCTGCAGAACTGTTCTGCGAAGTATTTTTTGGTAGGTTTTGATGTTTGATTTTGGAGCACTCTGTTGAGAAACTTTTGGGGCCTGATGTTTATAGTCTAGACTGACAGGGGTGTCGGTAGTCCAAAGAGAATGTGTTACAACGATTAAGACTGCTCATTCTGTAACTGTTTAAATAGTTATAAATACATATCAATCAAACATTAAATGCCTGTCACACAGGCTTCATTTGATTTGCCTTTTTCATCAAGTACCTAAACCAGGGGTGTTCAATCCTGCTCTGTGAGATCTCCTTCAGAACCCTGCTCTGACACACCTGTCTGTAATTTCTAATGAGCTGCAAAATCTTGATTATCTGGTTCATGTGTGTTTAATTAGAGCTCTAAACTCTGCAGGAAGCTAGATCTCCAAAAGCAGGAATGAGATGGTGTCCCACAGGGTTCAGTGTCAGGCCCGCTTTTTTGTTTCTACATCAAATCCCTCTTCTCTTCACTCTTCTCACTGCTTGGCTGATCACATACAGGTGTACATTTTATAACGCTTTTTTGTAAGAGAACAATGCATCCTCTCTGATTTATGGACAGAGGCGGACATTAGTGAAGTATTTTTACTCTGCTTAAGTACATTTTTTAAGTGCACGTACTTTATTAGAGTGTTTTTCTTTGGAAAACTTTTACTTCACAACATTCCGAATGTATGATCTCGTACTTTTTACTGCACTACATTTCATATTGAATTTAATTTAATAATTAAATTCAAAATCTTGTGCTTTCTTACTTTACATTTACTCAAGTAAATGTAATTCAAAGTAAAAAAGTACTATGTCTTTAATGTACTTAACCCCGTGGAGTTGGTCGCCGCGTGTGCGCGATATACTCGCTTTTTTCCTATCAGTGCCAAAGAGACTTGAATAAAGTCCGTAATTCGCATGCGAAATTTACACACATCAAAAAATAAATTCGACCTCACGTTATGTCAATCACGCTTGCACACTGCCTCTGAAACTTTCGTCCATCAAAAACAAATTAGGAACAGGTTTGATTTTCTGCGTTTTCGCATCCGTAAAAACTTATTTTGAGAGACGTTTTGACAACTCAGAGCCACCATACATATTATTCTAGCAAAAATACCACAAATATTATTATATCACAGCTATAATTATAGCACATCAAGTCTCTGTAAAGCTGTGTGTGTGCATGTGTGTGATCGGATTCATAGACAGACTGCCAGGTGTTCGGGATCAATTGATTCACGGAAATTAGTGGTCTTCTTTTTAATATGTGACTCCAGTATCACTAGCAAAGCTCAAACTGAGCCACTGACACTGAAACTTTGAATCGGTCGGTCTGGATAATCCCGCTGGATAAGGAGGGGAAACTCTCCTCTCTACGCGATTGCAGGAGTGGATGAACACAATCTCCTCAGGACAAACAAATCATCCTCACTAGACGCCACTTTGTCTTGTTTTGTGTTTTTTTCCCGTGACGCATTCATTAATCCGAATTGAACTCGTGTGCCTTAACTCCTTAAAGAACTTAACTCTGTCGATTTTTACAATTCAGACAAGTGTTGTACATCATTACAATCTGTTAAGTTATATTTTTTTGTGTACAGTCACAATAAAAATAGTTTGTTGTGCTTTTTGCAAAATAAAGAATACAAGCATGATGCGCAATCTGCAGCCTCTCTGTCAAAGATGTTCTTTCAGAAAATCTTTATAAAAGAAACTCTAACTTTGTGAACACTTATCACACAAACATGAGACATCTGTCTAAAGAAATGTTGAAATGGCAGGTTTTAAATAATGTTTAAAAAAAATGCAAAAACAAATATTCTGTGTTTATGTAATCTGTTTGAAAAGAGAGAAATGTCAGTCGTTCCAAATGTCTCATTATCGTCTCATTGTCCGCTTATGACCATGATTAAAAACCATGCATAAACATTATTCTTTCAAAAATACAAGCATGTACATACATGTTGCTCGCTCACATAATATGGTAGCCCAGTTTGTGCTGAATACAGTGTAATTACACTTTTTCCATGAATGTGTTTATAAGAAACTGAAAAAGCACAAATGTCAGAGCATGTCAACATTTGTAAAGGGCCCCAAAATAGCTCAGGTAAAAAAGTTTGATACATGAAATGTAGTAAAAAGTAGTTTAAAAGTATGACATGCTTTGGAATGTAGTGAAGTAAAAGTTTTCCAAAGAAAAACACTCTTGAAAAAGTTTACTTGAGTAAAGTAAAAAAGTAAAAGTTGAGTAAAAAAATACTTCACTACTGTCCGCCTCTGCATATAGACCTTAAAAACTACTCATTACCTCATGCTCAGTCTTGACAAAACTGGTATCTTCTTCCAGCCACAACTTGTTTTGCCACCCTAGAAGACCTTCTGTGGACAGCATTGCAGCAACTGTCTTGTTCAAGCCACCATAACATAAGCAAAATCAGACCATTGCCTGTACCTCAACTGTGCTCAGCTCACAATTAGATTACTAGATTTCCCAACTAGGCTACTGCCAGATGTCCCCTCCAGTGCATCAAGAATGTAGCTGTTCAGTTTGTATAAAACCCCTGGAAATACTGTCATGTTCACCTCTGCTCAAGTGCCCTCACTAGCTGTCAGTTTCTGCCAGAATCAATCAATATTCTTGCCTGCAATGGTATCAGTGGCCTGTATGATCTTTTGTCAAGCTGTACACATTAGTTCAGTGTTTCCTACAAGTTTCTGCTTCTGACAGCCCTTTATTATACGTGATATTAGTTTACTAGCCTCAACTGACTTGGTTAACTAGCCCCAAACATTCCACACGAGGAAAGGGCTTTCTCTTGGCTAGTGCAAGACGTGTACTTTCAGTATGTACAAGGCATTAGATGCTGCATTCTATCAAGAGCCCTTTATTGGTCCAAGAATCTTTTCAAGGTACATATCTATAGAGATTAAATTGCTAGAGATCGCTAAGTTGTTTGGTGGCGGTATTATGTGAACTTTACCTTTTTCACTCCAATTACTTTGCTTTTGCATAAAATTGAACTCTCAAGCTTAATCGTGCCACATCGGCAGCATTTCTCTCCCCCTTTTTTTTATTGGGGTTTTACTTTTCCCACCTGATGGAGTTTTGGTTCCTTGCCACTTTCGCCTTTGGCTTTTGGCTTGCTTAGTTGGGGACACTAAATATTCAACAATATTACTGATCTGCCCGCATTGACACCATTGTGTGAGAATTGAACTGAGCTGGATGATGACATCACTGTTTCCTCCAGAGTAGCTCTACAGCCGAAACCAATTGTGTTGCATTATTGTACTGTTATCACTGTAAAGCTGCTTTGAAACAATCTGTATTGGAAAAAAATGCTATATAAATAAAGCTTGACTTGACTTGACTTGACTTGACTTGACTTGACTTGACTTGACTTGACTTGACTTGACTTGACTTGACTTGAGTTAGATTCTTGTAAGTTATACGTAGGTAATTAGAAAAATAATTTCTTTTTTTCCATTTAACTTTGTGTTTGTCTTGTGTTCTTTATCTGGAGTGTGAGTCTTGATTTACTGAATATTGAGCTCTGCTGTCCCAAGAAGTTAAACATCCATACAGTCAGAGGTTCCTGTGTGATTCTTAGAGAATCTCTACATAAGAAACAAAGATAAACCTATGAATTTCACCTGCAGATGGAAGTGATGCTTTCACTTGTATGTCTCTTACAGGTCCTACTAAAAAAAATTAGCATATTGTGATAAAGTTCATTATTTTCCATAATGTAATGATAAAAATTTAACTTTCGTATATTTTAGATATATTTTAGATTCATTGCACACCAACTGAAATATTTCAGGTCTTTTATTGTTTTAACACTGATGATTTTGGCATACAGCTTATGAAAACCCAAAATTCTCAAAATATTAGCATATTTCATCCGACCAATAAAAGAAAAAGTGTTTTTAATACAAAAAAAAGTCAATATTCAAATAATTATGTTCAGTTATGCACTCAATACTTGGTAGGGAATACTTTTGCAGAAATCACTGCTTCAATGTGGCGTGGCATGGAGGCAATCAGCCTGTGGCACTGCTGAGGTGTTATGGAGGCCCAGGATGCTTCGATAGCGGCCTTAAGCTCATCCAAAGTGTTGGGTCTTGCGTCTCTCAACTTTCTCTTCACAATATCCCACAGATTATCTATGGGGTTCAGGTCAGGAGAGTTGGCAGGCCAATTGAGCACAGTAATACCATGGTAAGTAAACCATTTACCAGTGGTTTTGGCACCGTGAGCAGGTGCCAGGTTGTGCTGAAAAATGAAATCTTCATCTCCATAAAGCTTTCAGTAGATGGAAGCATGAAGTGCTCCAAAATCTCCTGATAGCTAGCTGCATTGACCCTGCCCTTGATAAAACACAGTGGACCAACACCAGCAGCTGACATGGCACCCCAGACCATCACTGACTGTGGGTACTTGACACTGGACTTCAGGCATTTTGGCATTTCCTTCTCCCCAGTCTTCCTCCAGACTCTGGCACTTTGATTTCCGAATGACATGCAATATTTGCCTTCATCCGAAAAAAGTACTTTGGACCACTGAGCAACAGTCCAGTGCTGCTTCTCTGTAGCCCAAAAGTGGCTTGACCTGGGGAATGCGGCACCTGTAACCCATTTCCTGCACACGCCTGTGCACGGTGGCTCTGGATGTTTCTACTCCAGACTCAGTCCACTGCTTCCGTAGGTCCCCCAAGGTCTGGAATCGGTCCTTCTCCACAATCTTCCTCAGGGTCCGGTCACCTCTTCTCGTTGTGCAGCGTTTTTTGCCACACTTTTTCCTTCCCACAGACTTCCCACTGAGGGGCCTTGATACAGCACTCTGGGAACAGCCTATTCCTTCAGAAATGTCTTTCTGTGTCTTATCCTCTCGCTTGAGGGTGTCAATGATGGCCTTCTTGACAGCAGTCAGGTCGGCAGTCTTACCCATGATTGTGGTTTTGAGTAATGGACCAGGCTGGGAGTTTTTAAAAGCCTCAGGAATCTTTTGCAGGTGTTTAGAGTTAATTCGTTGATTCAGATGATTAGGTTAATAGCTCGTTTAGAGAACCTTTTCATGATATGCAATTTTTTGAGATTTTGAGGGTTTTCATGAGCTGTATGCCAAAATCATCAGTATTAAAACAATAAAAGACCTGACATATTTCAGTTGGTGTGCAATGAATCTAAAATATATGAAAGTTAAATTTGTATCATTACATTATGGAAAATAATGAACTTTATCACAATATGCAAATTTTTTGAGAAGGACCTGTATAGATACTTTCCTCTCGGCATTCACAAGTTGAGTAGTAATATCCATTTGGATCTCTACTAGTTTGGGGCCTTTTGACATGAACATTGTTCTTTGAAAATGATTGGCAGAATGAATGCATGTATTCATTTATCCAACCAGTGAAAATCCCATGAAAAATAGGAATAATTTGCGAATGTGAACATTTTATGCAACAATTAATATGTCTGTATGACACACTGGGTGTTTTTTGTGTCGCAAATATGTTTTCTGAGAGCTGTAAGCATTATCCTAACAGATGGTATGACTGGCTCAGTTTCAACTGAATGTGAGTAATGGTGGGATATCTTTACTCAGCTGCCTCATGCTCATCTCATCTGTGAAATCACTGGTGTATACTGTAAATGTCCAATTAGTTTCAATTCCTGCAGCAACCTTTTAAAGCAGCATGAGTGACTGTTTTACAACACGATACATACTGTAGGCATCAACGCTTAATGCAATAGTTCATCCAAAAATGATAATTAATGGTGCCTATTATCATGGGCGTCGCTAGGCCCTTTTTAGGAGGGCTTCAGCCCCCCTAAACTTATGCCTCAGCCCCCCTAAAAAATATATGATTAACCTTTAAAACATATGAAACTGGCGGGAGGCTTCGACTTCGTCCCGTTTTTTAGTCTGTCTCTCCAATCCTGAGGTATGTGTGTGTGTGTGAGTGTGTGTGTGTAAATCTGAGTGTCATTGGTCTGTCACCGCTCGTCAATGTCAAAATATTTGATAAAACCAATCAGATCAGAGTAGGCGGGCTTTATGGTCACACAGAAACTGCTGAGGCTGAGTGTAAATTTTAGCAGCGCAACTCGACGTCAAGTAAGATATATGATGCTAAACTAAACATTCATGTTTGCCAGCTGCTGCTCAAAGTCAGAAATGTTAAACGAAAGAAAAACAATTTTAGGCAAATTAAACTTTGACAGGGTAATATAAAAACAGAGCAAAAGAGAGATGTGGACATAAGAACGACAAATAATCTACTGCCCAGTGACATGGTTTTCAAGCTATTGTTATCTAATTTTTTGGCCTTCAGAACATCTTAAAATGCACATATGTAGATCATATAAATCAAAATTTTCCCCGAACCACCCTAACATTTGGGATCTATAAACCTGCCTACATTATTGGGTATGATTAATGTATGTACAGTATGGCCATGCAGTAAGGTGTTAATATTTGCTTTATAAGTAATAATAAACAGCCAATATCTTCTGGGTATTCATGTTTGTAAGCTATTAGTTAATAGCGCAATTTGGACCCCAAATTAAATAGCTTTACCATTTTTTCTACAGGCCTACCCTCACTGGGGGCTGAGCCCCCCTAAAATGAAAATCCTAGAAACGCCCCTGCCTATTATTGTGTTGGACCCCATTTACTTTTTTTTTATTGTATGGACAACAGTATATTCTTAAAATATGCCAAATACCTTTAAATGCTGTCTAGTTCTTCTCAAGAGACATTTGAGTTGGTGTTTATTCAGTTACGGGCATTTCGTTCTGTAATTCATACGTTCAATAGATTATTATAATTTTTTTTCATTGTTATGTGAATGTCACATTATATCTGTCCCAGAAAATGTTACTATAGCTTCTATTGGTAAACTAGTACTTCATGTTTACTTGACCATTTTTGTTGCGATTTATGAAAATATTGGTTAGTTTTAGGCATCACGGGATGCTTAATTTTCAGGGGGATAGGACGAAACATTTGCAGACACATTTTAAGAATGTATTTTCAGCTTGTGTGTGTGCGTGCGCGCGCATGTTTTTGTTATATATGAGGACACAAATGTGTATAATGACATAGGTATGACATGGGTATTACAAGGAGAGGGTGACTTATGAGGACATTGGCCATGTCTTCACTTTTCAAAATGCTTATAAATCACACAGAAGGAGTTTTTTTTAGAAAGTAAAAATGCAGAATGTTTCCTGTGATGGGTAGGTTTAGGGGCAGGGGCAGTGTAAGGGGATAGAAAATACGGTTTGTACGGTATAAAAACCATTACGCCTATGGAATGTCTGTCCCCATATGTCACAAAAACAAACTTGTGTGTGTGTGTGTGTGTGTGTGTGTGTGTGTGTGTGTGTGTGTGTGCGTGCGTGCGTGCGTGCGTGCGTGCGTGCGTGCGTGCGTGCGTGCGTGCGTGTGTGTGTCTGCAGCTGTAACCTCTGTAATGAGAGTAGTCTAATGAGGAGACAGATCTGTACTTACGCCATTAGTTTGCTTGTCTCAGTGTCCCAGCAAACACACACTCATCACAGCTCAATGTATATCCTGCACATCTATTCTGCCGGTGATACGTTAAAAGAACAAATAAAAACAACCACTCATTTCCGATGCCTTATTATCCTCCGAAAGACTATGCGTCTCAGACTCAGTGTAGACCTCATAAGGAAGTCTATGGAACTCTTGAAGTCTACTTAGTCTGCCTAGACTACTACCCTATAAAGTAGCATCCTACCTGAAAAGTAACCTCAAAAGGTAGTGATTTGGAACACTTTACTTTCTAAAGGAGCAGTCATGCAAACCAAATTGGACTCCTCATGTGAGACTTGATGTCATATTAGAGTGAAAGGTTAGCATGTTGCTAAGCTAACAACATAATACTCTAAAGCATAAAGCGTGATACGGTTAAATGTGGTACACAACGCACAAATGCCTTGTACATCACAGCATGACATTTTACATTAATTGTATAGTTCACATTAACACATTTTAAACAATCTTTTACACTTGCATTTAAGGGTCCCTCTCAATGACAGCTTAATTAATCCATTTCCATATAAGCTCTTGAAGAGGCTGTATTTATAACCATATCCAATTCTTAATGAATTTGCTTAATGTCCACAAGATTGAAGCATGACTAAAATAACCATTACCTTTCTCTGTCTCTGTTGTGCAGGACTCAGATTAATTTCACAGTGGCGATTGATTTCACAGCTTCTAACGGTGAGTGCCGTCTCCATCAGAAAGCTGCTTGAAATTATTGAAATGTATGCAGATGAGGCATGAAAAAGAGCCAGTAATAGCTGTCCTCTATCATAATGAGTGAGGTTTAATACGATAAGAGCTCTGATCTGCGTGATTATACAGAGAGGCCTGCCTTTTAAATTCATTTGCGGATTCAAAGGGAATACCACAAAACCATCTGAATTACAGGGCCATACTTGGCTAATCTATTTTTATACATCAGTAGCTCTTCACTAGCTTCTGGATTCATAATATCAGCATTTCAGAGTATGCAGAGTAAAGAGAAGAAAATGAAAGAAGTCTCTTATGCTCATCAAGCCTGCAGGAAAAAAACATTATTGTGAAATATTATTACAGTTTAAAATAATGGTTTTCTATTTTAATATACTTTAAAATAGAATTGATTCATGTGATCAAAGCTGAATTTTCAGCTTTATTACTCCATTCTTCAGTGTCACATTGTCTTTTAGAAATCATTCTGATATGCTGATTTATTATCCATGTTGGAAACTAATTTTTTGGAACCTGTGCTACTTTTTTTCAGGATTCATTGATGAATAAAAAGTTAAAAAGAACATAATTTATTCAAAATAGAGATCTTGTCTAACAATATACTATCACTTTGTTATCGATTTAACGCATTTTTGCTGAATACAAGTATTAGTTTCTTTCACAAAAACAAAGAAAATGACTGGCCCTGAGCCTTTGAACAGAAGTTAGAAAATATTTATATTTTAAATAAATGCTTTTCTTTCTTTTTTTTCTTTTCTTTTTTAATCAAAGAATCCTGAAAAAAGTATCACAGGTTATGCAAAAATATTAAGCAGCACAACTGCTTCCAACCAACATTGATCATAAATCGGCATTAGAATGTTTGAATTAGAATGAATCATTAGAATGAATTAGAGTGATTTCTGACGGATCATGTGACACTAAAGACTGGAGTAATGGCTGATGAAAGGCTTTGATCGGCTTTGATTTTTGAAAACCATTATTTTTTATTTGTACTAATATTTCACAATATTACTTTTTTATATATATCAAATAAATGCAGGCTTGGTTAGCAATAGTAATAGTATATATACAATTTTATAGTCAAACCATTTAATGTACCTTATTATACAGGTGTATATATATAGGTATATAGGTGTAATATACCTTATGATTAGTTGTAAACATTGCTAAAATACTTCATATTTGCACCTATACATAGTTATGCTTTTCTACAGTATTATGCATTATTTGGGTTATAATATATACTCTTCAATAATGTAGCTATGATGTGTTTTAAATTGTCGGGTTAATTGTGGTTATTTTATATGTTTTAATGACATTTAAATTGAAAACTAGAATATGAATTGTTTTATAGCATTCTAGGTTTTATATGATGTGCTTTGCCAAGCTTTCCCTGTCAAATGCTTAAGTTGCACTTAAAGTACACATTTTCTTTCACACGGTTCCCAGGCAACCCAGCCCAGCCCACTTCCCTTCATTACATGAGTCCCTATCAGCTCAACGCCTACGCCATGGCACTCAAAGCTGTGGGGGAGATCATACAGGACTATGACAGCGACAAGATGTTCCCCGCACTGGGCTTCGGAGCCAAACTGCCTCCTGATGGGAGAATATCTCATGAGTTTGCCCTGGTAAGCGACTCCTAAAACACCTGTCCCGCGGCGCTAGCTTTACGCACTGTAGATATGTAGACTATCCGTTTTGTGAGGATTTTTTTACTTCAATGCTTCTAAATGTTCTCTCCCTATGTGTCTCCTGACAGAAATTTTTCAAAAAGCATTCAGTTTCAGAACAGGGTTTCACACATATACACTTGACAGATCCCTTCTTGTAAATTCAAGCCTCTACTTGTATAAAAAAAAAAATCCCAAAACTCTCAGTGTCTCTCTACTCCATTCAAGAAACAAAACTCTCATGGAATGACAAGAGTTGGATGTTACACAATATCAGTTTTCGAGATTGTGAACTGAATGATTTTGTGCAGACAGCAAAGATATAGAACAATTGATAAGTTCTGTAGACTTGCATTGAAAGATGAAACCGTGACATGTCTAAAAAAAAAAACAGGATATTATAGAGAATAGGGGGTACTTTTGACTTGGGATAAAAAGGTAACCACTTAGCGACCACCCATGACATCCCACCAATCAAATCGCAATGCAATAAACACCACTCAGAACACCTCATAGCAACAACGTAGCACCCTGGCAACCTCACAAGTGGCACTTACATTTCCTTCAAAGAAATGTAAACATCTATTTAAGTCTCTAAAATGTGGACTTTCCATTGTGAGTTATCACATCTACAGCAGATGTCTAGCTGTAGATGTCAAAGTATTTTTTTTTCTGTGTTCCTCCAGAACGGAAACCCTCAGAATCCATATTGCAATGGCATTGATGGAGTCATGGAAGCGTATTACCAGAGTCTAAAGTCCGTTCAGCTCTACGGTCCCACCAACTTCTCGCCTGTCATCAACCATGTAGCCAGGTACATTCAGAACATTTCAGAATCATATTTTGTGTTTTAATCTTCAGCAAGTCATGTTGTACATAAATTCTTGCATTACTGTTGTGGTAACAAACCTCCAAAAAAAATCCAATGAAGTCAAGATTGGATCGTTGCAGTGCTTATTAAACTTTTTCCCCCACGAATATGTGCCCTCGTGATATTGAATCAAAACATGTTAAAACTATTGTTTTCGTTTTTAATACATCGCTGTTGTGTAAGTGTACCCTTAGGTTGAAACAGCCACTTTCTATGATCCAATCGATTCACAATGGACAAAATCAAGTCCTGCTTTACATATGTTCTCATTCGATAAGCCAATTTACTTCTGTGTCAAAATAAAGACGAAAAGTTTATAAATTTAAGGGGACGGGTTACCTTTAAAAAATAAACATCTGCCAGTTTTTATCTTGTTTAACTTTTAACTAACTTGGTCAACTATACATATACATTGAGGAAAATAAGTATTTGAACACTGTGCTATTTTGCAAGTTCTCCCAATTAGAAATCATGGAGGGGTCTGAAATTTTCATCATAGGTGCATGTCCACTGTGAGAGTCAAAATCGAGAAATCACAATGTATGATTTTTGAACTTTTTATTTGTATGATACAGCTGCAAATAAGAATTTTAACACCTGTTTATCAGCTAGAATTCTGACCCTCAAAGACCTGTTAGTCTGCCTTTAAAATGTCCACCCCCACTCCATTTATTATCCTAAATTAGATGCACCTGTTTTAGGTCGTTAGCTGAATAAAGACACCTGTCCACCCCATACAATAATCCAACTACTAACATGGCCAAGACCAAAGAGCTGTCCAAAGACACTAGAGACAAAATTGTATACCTCCATAAGGCTGGAAAGGGCTACGGGGAAATTGTCAAGCAGCTAGGTGAAAAAAGGTCCACTGTTGGAGCAATCATTAGAAAATGGAAGAAGCTAAACATGACTGTCAATCTCCCTCAGACTGGGGCTCCATGCAAGATCTCACCTCTTGGGGTCTCAATGATCCTAAGAAAGGTGAGAAATCAGCCCAGAACTACACAAGAGGAGCTGTTCAATGACCTGAAAAGAGCTGGGACCACCGTTTCCAATGTTACTATTGGTAATACACTAAGACGTCATGGTTTGAAATCATGCATGGCACAGAAGGTTCCCCTGCTTAAACCAGCACATGTCCAGGCCCTTCTTAAGTTTGCCAATGACCATTTGCATGATCTAGAGGAGTCATGAAAGGAAGTCATGTGGTCAGATGAGACCAAAATATAACTTTTTGGTCATAATTCTACTAAACGTGTTTGGAGGAAGAATAATAATGAGTACCATCCCAAGAACACCATCCCTACTGTGAAGCATGGGGATGGTAGCATCATGCTTTGGGGGTGTTTACTGCACTGTATTAAGGAGAGGATGACCGGGGCCATGTGTTGCGAGATTTTGGGGCAAAACCTCCTTCCCTCAGTTAGAGCATTGAAGATGGGTCGAGGCTGGGTCTTCCAACATGACAATGACCCGAAGAACACAGTCAGGATAACGAAGGAGTGGCTCTGTAAGAAGCATATCAAGGTTCTGGTGTGGCCTAGCCAGTCTACAGACCTAAACCCAAAAGAGAATCTTTGGAGGGAGCTCAAACTCCGTGTTTCTCAGCGATAGGCCAGAAACCTGACTGATCTAGAGAAGATCTGTGTGGAGGAGTGGGCCAAAATCCCTCCTGCAGTGTGTGCAAACCTGGTGAAAAACTACAGTAAACCTTTGACCTCTGTAGTTGCAAACAAAGGCTACTGTACCAAATATTAACATTGATTTTCTATGGTGTTCAAATACTTATTTGCAGCTGTATCATACAAATAAATAGTTAAAAAATCATACGTTGTGATTTCTGGATTTTTTGTAATTTATTTTTTTAGATTATGTCTCTCACAGTGGACATGCAACTATACGGTGACAATTTCAGACCCCTCCATGATTTCTAAGTGGGAGAACTTGCAAAATAGCAGGGTGTTCAAATACTTATTTTCCTCACTGTGTATATGTGTGTATATATATATTTATAAACATATATATATAAACTGCATTTGAAGGTTTCTTCTATTGCTTAAATGAAGCAAGCAAACAATAACCTGCAACCATGCAAATTCTTCACATATTCAGAGATTGGCAACAGCCAAATACTCAAAATCTGCATAAACCCCCAGGTGCATCATCCAAACAAAGTGTGTCACAGTTACACAAAGATAATCTAATCCGAAATGGCCTCCGAGGTGTGATATATGACCTTTAAATCACTTTAAATGAGCCGTGGAGCTAGACTTGCAGAGGTAAAACTATAAGATTTGATCTTATGCTGTCCCAAATAAGATCATCCCTGGTCTGTATCATCCATCAAAGGATGAGAGGAAAACTTTAAATGGCTATCATAAATGTGGCACAATGGCATGAAAATTAGATGTGAAATTTGAAGTACCCAATAGGAATATAAAAGATGGAAGGTTAACATTTAGTCGAATTGCATGGACGAGGCCTTAAATGACGAGGCCTTTTTCACACTGTGTGTGTGTAAAACGACAGCAACATTATAATCTGAAGAAAACATGCTTTTAAAAAAACATAATTAATCAGCTTTTATATTGTCATTGTTATAAACCAAAAGAAATTATCAAAAAAGTTTGTGCTAAATATTTGCTTTGTACTGATTTGAATAAAGTATGTGCAAAACTCAATATAAAATAATAACAATTATCCCTATGATTTCTGCCCGGGTTTTAAAAAGCAGAATGACAGTGATATTTTGTGTTGTTTTGTTTTGTTTTTCTGTCAACTGAAAAAAATTACACCAAATAGAAAAAAATATGTCATTGTAACGAACAGAGCTGTATTAAAAAAAAGGTACATTCAGAAATCAATAAATGTGTACTTTCCAAATCAGCAAAAGCTGAACAGGGAAGTAGAAAGAAAATAATGATTTTAGGAATATTAATACATTTATTGTGACCGTTAATGTTATCATATTCCTAAAATCCAAGCTCTAATCTGTTGTCTTGATATATTTTACTTAGTATTTCATTAGAGGTCTGAATAAAATACCTAAGGATATTAACAGCTTGTGGGGCTGCGAGAACCTGAGTGTCTACATCTCTATCACCAGCAATAAAAGACGGAATTCATTATCTTCAATTGCAGCGCAAAGTGTCTTAGCGCATTTCAGCATCCACATAATAGCAATGCCTGCTGCATTCACCACTAGCTCTTTTCTTCAGAGAATGAACACTTTGTCAGGAAATTGTCATTATCTTTCTCTTTTTTTTTGTTTGGCATGGAAATGCAAATAGCTAAAGCACAATTTCCCCCAGTATATCACTTTGTAGTTTTGGATCCATCAATTTATTGAAAATCCGACTCAAAAGAGGCTTTCCTTAACAAATTGGATGTCTCTAGAATGAATGTCAACGTTGATATCAAGCAGTAATGAAAATAGTACTTATAGAAATGATAAGTAATGGGTAAGAAAGGACTAAAGTAATGACTGAATGTTCATTCCTTTAAGATATACTCAGCTGCAAAATATTAATGATTAAAGAGATCGCATTGAAATGCTCAGGTATCTTAAAAAAAAGTGTGTTTCCAGCACAAAGGTTTTTTTTTTTTTTTTTTTTTTTAGATAGACAGTGATGTCTAGTGACAAGCGAACAATCTTAACTATAAAAACTCCCAAATGCATATGACTAATGAGATCTTGAATGAGTGATCAGAAATTAAGAACCTGAGGAAATAAAAGGATGTTTTTGTTTTTTTCGTAATGTAACTTCTTTTCTATGTATTTAACATACTTTGTTAATTTAATTTGTTTAATAAAAAACAAACTATCCAAACAAACTGGTCGAAGTAATTGTAAAAAATTAGGCTATTAAGTAATTCATTAGTTACCTTCTATAAAAAAAAATTGAGAATATGATTAATATTGAAAAAAGATTTCTAGAATTCTAGATTCTAGAATCAAGGCTGCTTCAAGGGACAGTGTGTAAATTTTAGCGACATCTAGTGGTGAGGTTGTGAATTGCAGTCACCCACCTCACCCCTCCCTTTCAAAGGACGTAGAGAAGCTACGGGGGCTGACACAGGACAAATATGTCGTCGTCAGCAAGAGCAGAGTAGCTAGCACTCCGTAGAGCAGTTTGTCCGTTTAGAGCTACTGTGGAAACATGGCAGCTCAAAAGGGCGACTTAAATATTGCTGCCAAAATTAGTTGGATATTTATTAGCTATTTAGTTACCAATTTTGATCACAGGGATACAGCATGTTACCTTTCATACTCAACACTTTTATACAGGTGTTAGTAAATTGGTTCATATTTATTACAACAAATTACGTTTTTTACACTTACTTGTAAAACTCATTATGTTTCGTTATTGCACTTCAGACCTCTATGCTCACAAATCCCATGTTAAATCCACACTAATTAATGGTTAAAAGGGAGCCAACAGTCAGTGGACTGACACGTCCTCACACTGTGTATCTAATTATATGTCCATGTCATGGATTTTCAGAGGATGTGAAGTAAAGGACAGTCCATCAAGTCATTATCACCCCTGTGTTCCACACACACATAGTCACTGCGGTGTCCACTCATCTGTGCTGAAGACAGATCTGTCACACTGCACCGCTCTAATCTCTCTGTGTGTATTTGCCGTAGGTCGCGCCCACGCAGTTTAATAATAAACTGCTTTTATATTGCTCTTTTAAAGCTATATGCGCTGTTTGCTTGGATTTTCCACTGAGTACATTTTTGTTACTGGGGAAATTGAAAAATAATTGCAAAATTTTAAACTTATGACTGGTTCAAACTGTGTTAACAAATGCCAAAATTTCAATATTTTGACGTGTATTCAGAATATTGGGAAACTTAACCGATGTTAGGGGCAACACATAACAAGCACAATTTACATGATCAGATTACTTTTTTTAAAGTAACTAGTAATGCATTACTTTTAAATGTACTAAAACATATCTGAGTTACTTTTTCAAATGAGTAATGCAAGTTAGGCTAAAATGTTGTCCCATGTATTAAATGACGCCTCTCCTGTCCCCATGTTGAGAGAAAACGAGAATAAGTGTGTGCGCTGTTTAAACATAATGGTTTTTGTATTTCTAGGCTTATGTGAGCATTGCATTATTCATTTCATTTGCACAAAAACAGCATCAGTATCCCTCAAAATTAATAAAACAGTGAAATGCAAACCCAGAATATTACGCAAACATGCAATCATTAAAGATGTCAAATAATACAAATATACTTTATGTATTTAATTTCACTTTATTAACTAATATCTTTGCCGCTGACCTTCGATGAGCCAATTCAAACATAATAATAAGCACAACAAAATGACATCACATCACATTTGTGTTTTTGTAATTTGTATTATTATTATTATTATTATTATTTATTATTACTGAAGTAAGAATGTTGAACTTTCTTTTCCTGCGTCCTATTCTTCTGCAATCCAGAAGGGCAGCACAGCTGGTTAGTTTGCGTGAATGCATGGATTTGCTTTTCCTTCTGCCTAGGGTTTATTAATTTCACTTTGGTGTGAAAAAGCCTTTATATTTGCCAAAAATCTAACTTTTTTGGTGTTGTTGTTAAAAACAAACAAGCAATCCCGGCCTAGATAAGAAAAAGTAACGCAAAAGTAACATCAGACTCCTTTCCATAAAAAGTAACTAAGTAATGCATTTAGTTACTTTTAGGGAGTAACACATTATAATTACAAATGTAATAGATTACTTTAAAAGTAACTGTTCCCAACAATAACGTGTCAGGTTACGTATGTAACCATGGTTCCCTGAGAGGGAACGAGACACTGCGTCGGAACGCTGTGGGAACGCAGCGTTCCGACGCAGTGCGAGTTCCCTCGATAAGGGAAACACAACTGTAATTTTTACCAAGTGAATGCATTAGGTACCATGAACTAACAGTGAACAGCAAGCATGTTTTATTCTATGTTAATGTTAAATATTCAGCTGGTTACTGTAAATGAATATTCATTCATAACAGATTAACACATTTACGATTTGAAATACGATTATGTCAGACTTTCTGTCCACCACATTCCAAGACTGACAAGTGCCGAACCAACAACTGTTGGTTATTGCCGTTTGTGTTTCTGATGTTGTCCTTTTCTGGAACGTTGATGATAAGGGATTAATTGCACTGAGCTATATAACGTACATTCAATAAAATAAAATAAAATCAGCTCGTAGTTTCTGGTTATGTGTGTTTTCAATGCCCTGCAGTGTGTCCTCAAGAGGATTTTTACATCTGCACATTTTCACTGACAGGTGAAGAAATGTTCCGAGCGTTTCTGTGTACAGCCGATTCTAAATCCTCAATGGAACATTACGTTTTCAAAGCTTTAATCCACCAAAGCTGATCTGAGAAAGCAGGGGCTGGTAAACATTTGCCAGGACCATTTCATCCTTTCTTCTCATACTGAAGTCTGTAGTTGATATTTCACCACAGACCAGCTTAAAACACAAATCACAGAGAGATGAAGGAGCCTATTGGGTCAAGAATGTAGGAGAAGAGAGAGAGAGACCTGATAAACCCTGATAAGATCTGATGAACGTACTCTTTATTTTATTAAATGTGTATGTGAATTTATGTAATGTGTATATAGTTGGACTGCCAAAGTTGTGTAAAAAAAACACGCAAACATTATTTTGATGGCAACGATGTGTCCCTGGCCACAAAAATAGTTGCGATAGGACAGCATAAATCTGTAAAAAATATGTAATTCCTAAAAATGCATTCAGATACATCTGTTTAACTTTTTTTTGGAAATATTTTTCAACTACGACGGGACTTGTCAGAGGGACGACTTTTCAATGGTCGTATTCAATGGTCAATTAAACGTCCAAACGTTTGCTGGGTAAGCATGAAGGGCCACGTATGAATGAGATTGTACAAATTCAACCAAAACATAATAGTTACGAACTGCCACACTAAAAAAATTCAGTTGTTGTAGAACAACTGAAATAGTATTTTCTTTTAAAGGTCCCATGGCATGAAATTTTAATTTTATGAGGTTTTTCAACATTAATATGAGTTCCCCTAGCCTGAAAATTGTCCCCAAGTAGCTAGAAATGTTGATCGGTGTAAACCGAGTTCTGGCTGTCTTTCTCTGACTTTGAGAAAATGGGAGCCCAGACGAGCTGATCTTAAATTATCCTATGATGTCATAACCGGAAAGGTTACCTCCCCTTCCTCTACTTTGCCCACCCAGAGAATGAATTCAGTTTATCTTTACTATATGTATTCGACAGCACTGTCACAAACAGTGAGTGACAGTGTTCATTAATGCCTGATCTGTGTCAGTTATTCCTAAAGTGTAGCTAATCATTAAAGTTCACACAGACTTTCTTTCTAAATCGTTTAATACTGTCAGTCCTGCCACTGGCCGTCTTGATGCATCAGTGAATCAGGCAAGTGGCTAAAACCATCAACTTTACATCGTTTCTATTACTAGCATGAAACAAATCTTAATTAAATTAAAAACAAATCTTAAAGAAAGTTATTTAAATTATTTAACTACAGAGAGCGATCAAAGAACAGCAGCGTTACTCAGCAGCATGGACGGCGTTATGTTCGTTAACAGAATATCGCTGCAAAGGTATTTCCAACTTATTTTTACTTCAAAGCAAAAAAAAAATTTTGAAAAAGAACATCGCTGTGACTATTGGGGCCTTGAATCATGTTTAGTCTCTTGTTCGTTACGTGCATATGAGTGCGAGCACAAGCAATAAGTTAATGCCTGCAGTTCACTTAACAGCCATCGGTGTCACTAATAACAAGGCTTTTTGAATTTTACATATAGCCTCTTTAAAGCATACTCCAGTAATCTTTGTTTTTTATTTACAAAACCATTTTTGTTTTACAGTAAATAAGAGTGTATTTATTAATTGCACCAATTGCAGTTCTAACCACTAGAGAAATTGCATTTCTAAAGTCGACCGGAACACATTACTTACAGAGAGGCATCATGTAAAATAGTAACGCTCACATATTGCCACATGTTGTATTAATGTGCATTTTATAATTGGCTTGATTTGTATCAGAGGAAAGGTTTGTTACAACCACAGACAAATTAACTGTGCAGAATAAATTTGCTTGTGTCTCGTTATTACTGCTTCTGATTACTTTATTTTCAGCTGATGGAATTAATTGGGATGCCAAACCGCAGTGTAGTAAAACAGCGAAATGATATTACAATCCAGAGGCTTTGGCTGCATATCCCACAGTAATGAGATGTTTTAATGAAGGTAACAATGTGCTCTTTCGTGCAGATACGCTGCCTCGGTAAAGGACGGATCACAGTACTTCATCCTGCTCATCATCACAGATGGAGTGATATCAGATATGGCCCAGACAAAGGAGTCCATCGTTAATGTGGGTGTTCGGTCTAATACAGCACTTGGTCAACACAATTTCACTCTTAAAATAAATGTTCTGTAGTGGGTCTTTGCAAATTTCACTATATTGATTGAACTTAAAAACAATTTGGGGATTGTTTTTGGACCATGAATATTTGTTTTGATGAGGTTAAAAATGAAGAGAAAATGTGAACATTTGTGTGGTTTAAAATATATTGTTATAATTATAAATAAATACATTTATTACTATTTAAAGGATTAGTTCGCTTTAAAATAACCCCCATCTCATTCAAGATGTTCTTGACTTACTTTCTTTCAGTCAAAAAGAAATTCAGGTTTTTTTTGAGGAAAACGTTCCAGGATTTTTCTCCACACAATGGACTTCTATGGCAACCAATGTGTTAAAGGTCCAAATCAATGCAGTTTCAAAGGGCTTCAGAGACTCGGAACGATCCCAGCTGAGGAATAAGGTCTTATCTAGCCAAATCATCGGTCATTTTCCCAAAAAAACAAATATATATATATTCTTTTTAACCTAAATTGCTCATCTTGCACTGCTCTGTGGTTTGCCACGGATTGCTTAATCATGCCGGAAAGGTCATGCTAGACTTAGGCAGAAGTACCACCTCCGTGTTTACGAAGAGCACATGCTAAGATTAATAAGAATATCCTTTAGCACAAAAAAAAAGAGGTAAAGCAACAATGTTTTTGATTTTGAAGTTGATGGTGGAGTGTTCTTTGCACAGGGCATTGTTATTAGTCCTCACATGTTCGCTTGGGGTGGTACATCCGCCTATGTCTAGAGTGACCATTCCGGCGTGGTTACACGATCAGTGGCGAGCCACAGAGCAGCACAAGATGAGCTATTTTAAAAATTATATACATAAAAATGTTCCTTGAAAATGATGGTATCGCTAGACTAGACACTATTCGTCGTCTGGGATAGCGCAAAGCCTCTGAAGACCTTTGAAACTGCATTGATTTGGACCTTCAACATTTTGGTTGCCATTTAAGTATGTAATGTGGAGAAAAACCTGTTTTCTCGAAAAACATAATTTCTTTATGACTTAAGAAAGAAAGACACGAACATCTTGGATGAGATTGGGGGGGGGGGTTATCAGGAAATTTCCGTTTTGAAGTGAACTAATCCTTTAAATACATTACTATTTACATTACTAATTGAATAACCAATACATATAATATATATTTTATATACTGTAAAAAAAAAAAAAAAAAAAAAAACAGTACACTTTAAAAAATACTCAAGTTTATTACAGCTATGAATATAATCTCAAATACTATTTATGGTTTGGTTCACACCTTAAATTTTACTTTAATTTTACTTAAAAATATTCTCAAAGACAAAAACAGTCATACAAAGTAAACATTTATTATAAAGACCATACATAGTTAATCAATAGATTGTCTTTCACAACCCAAAATGTAAATTAATGTAGGTCAGTACTATAATTTTTAATTTGCCCATTTATAAAAATAAAGAATTTTCACTTAAGATCATTTTATTAGCCAATGTTCATTGTGATGTCTTATATATGCATCATATAGCTTAGCTTTAGCTTTTTTTCTGTTATGTTCTGAAAAGAAAATGATAAAACATACTTATAATATATACTTGATTATTATATTTATATACTTATATATTATACTTAAATGTAATATGGTCTGCTGTCAAACAAAAATACTATTTAAACAAGATTCTTTCTTTCTTTCTTTCTTTCTTTCTTTCTTTCTTTCTTTCTTTCTTTCTTTCTTTCTTTCTTTCTTTCTTTCTTTCTTTCTTTCTTTCTTTCTTTCTTTCTTTCTTTCTTTCTTTCTTTCTTTCTGGGGAGTGTTTTTTTGTTGTTGTTGCTTTTAGACAAACTGAACCAAACTAATTAATCCAGAACCCATTATTTTCGATTAAACAATTATAAAAATGCACTTATTTCAGTGTACATCAGTTTCATGATGGCCAGTTAATAAGTAAGCTTTTAATATTTACAGATTGAGATTTTGGGGAGATAAAAAAGGCATTAAATGTTGAATTTATATGCTTTTCTTTATTTTATTTTATTTTTCTTCACTCCAGGCTGCATGTCTTCCCATGTCAATTATTATCGTTGGAGTTGGACCAGCCGAGTTTGATGGTGAGAAGAGAAGGCTTTTAGTTAGACTCCTTTTATTGATTTAATTTTGCTTATATTTTATCTATCTTCATTTGTACATTCAACTAATTTTATCCATACAACACACACACCCCTTACCACCCTATGCTGTTTGCTTTATAGTGAAGAGCAAGTCTTGAGCTTGAGTGGATAAAAGGATTGTGTAGGCCACTACTGCGGAGTAAATGAGCATATAATGTGACAGCCGTTTCCGACAGTAATGCAGATGGCTTTAGTAATAATGAAACAAGATTAAAATACTCAAAAAACACAAAATCACAGGCACTCAGGCGCATGATTTCCAGTCATGTGTGTTTCTTATCTGTTGTTTGTGTCTGTGTCCTCAGCCATGATCGAGTTGGATGGTGATGAAGTCAGAATCTCATCGAGGGGCAGATATGCTGAGAGGGACATCGTACAGGTATAATAACACATCTGATGTATTTCAAGGATTAAAACATCAGCATTAATACAGAGACATCACAAAAAAGACAAGGACTAATTACAATTACCGGACCCACTTTATATTAGGTGGCCTTAACTAATGTACCAACATTGTAATTTATCATTTGATACAATGCACTTATTGTGTACATACATGTTTTTACATTGTACTTACATTTTTAAAAAAACCTGCATGTAATTACGTCTGTAATTAATTTCTGTAGTTACATTTGTAAGTACACATTTGGCACTTCCCTTACACCAAACCCTACCCTTAAACTGACCCATACACCACACCTGTCCCTAACTCTAATATCTCAAACCCTATCTCATCTCAATATCAGCAAAAGTGTTTTGCAATACAATTTGAACACAGTAAGTACAATGTACTTATGTTTTGATGTAAGTACATAGTACTTAAGGCCACCTAATATAAAGTGGGGCCCAATTACTATATTACAATTCTATGTTTGTGATCTATATTACTTAAAGTGTAAATTCACAGAATTTCAACCCCCTTTTACAATGTCAGTAGAATATGTAAATCATTAATGTTTGCTCTTTCTCCGGGCCCTGTCATACACCCGGCGCAATACGTTGTCAGCATCATGCTGTTTAAATAGCAAATGCACTCGCATCCATCTGATCACCCATGGGCATGCTAGTCTGAAAACAAGATGTGTTAAGGTGCATTGTTGGCGCATTGCTATTTTGAGGCAACTGAAAATGACCATTGACCAGCAAAAATTTGGTTTAAAGTCAATAGTACAGTATTTTTTGTGTTCTTTAAAGGGTGCATTGGTAATATGCATGTACACCCTGCTTATTACACACACAGGGACGAACAGCAGCACACAAACATTTTTAAATATTACCGTCTTATACCGTCATTTTTATTACCGCAATATTAATTTAAGTCTTACCGCTCGCAAATTCCACCATATAAATAGCGAATCGGCCATGGTGCAAGCGCAACTGGATTTTATCTGATTAGTTGATTGCTCATTACACCCAAAACACACCCATGACTTATTAAGAGACTAGGTACAACCCTTTTGGACCACGCCGACCATTTACACATTGTATTTCCACATTTTTGTATCCTCATGCATAGGACAGTCAGGTCATCAGAGGGTTATTAACAAAACAGTTCCCGAAAAAAGTAGGTTTAGCTCTGAAAAGTTTATCGCACTGTGTCTACTCTTGGAGCAATGCAACAGCCATCTTACAGTGTTTTGCTTCAGGAGGTTGGGCAGAGAATTCTCCCTATTATTATTATTTTTCCAAATTAACTGACGGGATTGCAGTTTATTTCTGTCCCCCAACCTCCACCCCACTGTTTCCATTAAACACTGTGTTTGTGCTTATCCAGTTTGATATGTTGACTACAAACACAGAGGTTTTTCAGATTTTCAGTCGAGGTGTTTTTCCATAGTTACAGTTCTTCGGACAGCATTACGCAATTGCCTGAACACGCTGGATCCTTCACGGGAAACTGAAAATAACCAACTCCCACTAAATGTTAACTATTTGAAGATAACACCCTTTTTTCTCAGTTTTCTCTAGTCAGGTACCACACAGGAAGCCACATTTGTTTAAAAAGCACATTTTTTACTGCTTCTTAAGTAAATCCTGATAGTAGTTTTTTAACAGCAAAAGAGGGTTTGTGTGGGCGCAAGCAAATCTGGGCTTTAATGCAACCTGGTCTCATTGGCAAAACGTAGCTGTGGCAATGTTTTTGCAAACCACAAAATACGTACCAATAGGTACACATCGTGACAGTTTCGAAGTGAAATGAACACTAGAGGCAGTAAGACAGCATTTTTTATCATTTTATCATTTTTTACCATAGTCCATGATTTGTAAACGAATACATTTTGGAGTTTGCGTCACTTAACCAGCTCCATATGTTCGGATTTTGTGGCCTATTAAGCTTGCTCGATAGCTCAGCTGGTACAGATTTGAACTTGCCATGCTGAAAGCTCGGAAACGAATCCCGTGAAATACAGGTCATGATAAAAAGAGCTCAAAGACGAGTATAAAACACAAGCTAAAATGGCATGGATACAATCTTATTTTTGTCACATTTGCTTTTGTTAACACTATCGGGTAGGTTTAGGGTTTAGTGTGGGTGTACATAAAAAAAAACAACGTAACCAGCTTTTAGCGCCACCCAATGGACATTTCACTTTGAAACTGCCGCGATATGTACCTATTGGTACGTATTTTGAGGTTTGCAAAAACGTTGCCACAGGTACGTTTTTCCAATGAGACCAGGCTGCCTTAATGCTAAAATGCTAATGCTAAAAAAAATATTCTACATGGTAGATACAATTTCTTGTGAAATTTATCCAGGTCTAACAACATAGAGACCATATCAAGTTGATGAATTTCCAGGTTTTCAAACCATGCAAATTATGTCATTATACCCATTACGGTCAGTCATGAAACCCACATATAGTCTATATTCTGAGTTTTGACCTACTGTAAATCTGCTGGCTTTTCACAAGTAAGAACAGAGCTCTGTCAGTCTCTCTCAAAATCTAATTTCTTAATGCTTTCCGTGCTCCTCCCTTTTCTCTTACAGCCAAGGAAGTCATCATTATGTTCCTGGGTCGCCCCACGCTTGATAGGAAGCAAGTTAACATGCAGTGTGCATGATCAACTATCATAGGTGGCTAGGGAAGCTTGTCCAATTAGATGTGCCCTCACATACACACACATTCCAGTGGATCTGGCTTCCCGGCGGCCAACACATACTTAAAAGCCCAGATTTTCTTAACTAATCGGCTATGTAACGCTCTCAGAAGCAGCCATATCTCTTAGGGTAATTTGGCTCTCAGTCTCAAAGGCGTTTGAGTTGATTGGCATGCTGAGCATTCGATCGCTGTGCCCTCATTTCAGGTTAATTGCTCTTTTCAGCTTTGCAAATGCTCACAGAAATGCAGATGAATGCGAGACCCGCTTCAGATTATTTTCCCCTGATGGAAGTCAACATAAAGAGTGTGTTTATACCAGAAAACGTACTCTACATAGAAATGTATTTCGTAACATTCCTCGAATTTGATCTGTTTCCCAATTTACCACCAAAGCTAAAATTTTTGGATGTGTAAATGTGTTATTATAGTATTTTTTACATTGTATCATGTATTTTTGTTTACTGCTAGCATGTATGTTGATTTACATTATGCTAGCATTCTGACGTGCGGCGTATCACGCACAGTATATAAGCTTTTGTACTTTTGACATGGGTGTTGAATTATGTTAATGTTGTAAGTGATTTTGTGTGGTGTTAAATAGCATTCGCTTACAGGGCTGCACAATTAACCGCAATTTACCTGAAATCTTGCTTAAACCGATTTGTCTTGTTGCTTATTTGGCTTATTGTCATTGGCTTATTTTAGTACGAAATAACAAAGACCATGTTTTTCACACCATTTTTCCACAGCTTGTCAAATGAATCATGGCTCTGTGATCAGTAGTAAATGCTGCTCCATCTGAAAGCACGGCAAGTTTGAGTCGCTTATAACATGCATTTGAAAAAGCAACACGCGTCAAACGTCTTCTCAAACATGAGAAGCATTTATGAACCTCTTGTCAAACAAAAGACAACATTTAAAGGTCCCATTCTTCACGTGTTTTTGAAGCTTTGATTATGTTTACAGTGTGCAATATAACATGAGTTCATTTTTCGCGTGTAAAAAAACAGTATTTTTCACACAATTGACTTATCTGTACATCGCTGTTTTCTCTGTCCTAAAACGGCCTGATGATTTCCTTGTTCTAAGAAGTCCCTCCTTCAGAAACACGTAACGAGTTCTGATTGGGCCAGCGCTTCCCGTGTTGTGAGTGGACAGCAGCTTAGCGCACTTTGCCCGGAAAGGTCCCGCCTCTTACCATAACGGGGAGATGCAAGCGCTGAATGCGCGCTCTTCTCCACGTGAGAGAGCAACAAGACCACGCCCCCTATTTTGCGCGTTCTTGTGGGCGGAGGGTTAGTCAACAAGCGGTTCTAGTGATGTCATTACATCCCTGCACTTCCTGCTGTAGTCCAAACCGGCCGTTCGCTGTAGGCTTTGAAAGGCAACTTCTGTTAAATAAAATATCTCGCTTGGAATTGAACTTTGAGCTTTATAATTTTACAGGTATTATTTATGCTCTAACAGCAACATTACACACTAACTAAAGTTTGAAAGATGGAATCGCGAAGAACGGGACCTTTAATAGCATTTATAATCCAATCTCACTTCATAATGACAGCTGTGCATCCTTCTGTGAGATATGGCTTCTTACACAGAATAAGACACATACCATATTATTTCCTAGTATTCTATACAGTGATAAAGGCTATGTTGATTAGCATTGAAGTATAAATATACTTTATTATCATGAAAATACCCGAGAAGGCTCGAAGAACCATATATTGTCGCAGTTGTGTGTTTATTAGTCATGTTAATCAATCCAGCATTTGAATCATCTGTTTATTCAGCTACAGGGATGGTATGATGCCCGTAGGGATTTCTTGGAACGAGTGCATTATCTTACTTCTGTGGGGCATATTTTGAGTTTCTGCTCGAGAGTGCCTTTACTTTTTTTACTTCTGATCACAGAGCCATGCTTCACTGACAAACTGCGCATAAAAAATTGCAGCCTTCGCCAAATTGTGTGTGTTAATTTTGATTAATCGTGCAGCCATGCTGACTATATTGTTGAATTAAGAATATAAGCATATTATATATGAATATGCTGAAGAGCAATCACTGTAATCCATATTGTATGGTCAAGCAATATGTGACGTCCACAGCACACATTTATATATAATGTTATATATTTTGGCCACAAATTAATATGTTCCCTCAGCTATATTATTTTAAAGCAAATTTAGAATTATCACCAACAAAACTTTCCACAGAACACTAAAATACAGTCTGTAATAATTAAATCAATATAATTGTTTTTGCTTTTGCAGTTCGTTCCATTCAGAGATTACATCGATCGCACTGGGAATCACATCCTCAGCATGGCCCGTCTGGCCAAAGATGTTCTTGCTGAGATCCCAGACCAGTTCCTATCCTATATGAAGACCAGAGGCTTCAAGCCATCTCCCGCTCCCCCTCCGTACACACCGCCAGGACACCCACTGCAAACTCAGATCTGAAATGGGCCCAGGAGCGAGCCTTGCAGTATCTCAGTACCAATCTCTCAAATCACTCAGTGAGATGAAGGTTTCCTCAGCTCTCAGCTCTTTCTGTCCCTTTCTCTTTGCACTATGGGGGCTGTAGATGGACAACCATGCTTAGACAGGGTTCTGAGGACAGGTTTACTTCCATTATAGGCATCCTCTGTCAGGATGTCTCTCAGTTTCTCTCTCTGTCTCTCAATGCCTGGCTAGCTTGTTTCTGAGAGCCATGTTATAGAATGAACTTCACGTTTCTGGCTCACCACGAAAAGAAGGGCGAAGGTGTGCGAGGGAACAACTAAAAAACGAGCTGACGATGTTGCGCCATGTCTCAGAACAGCAGAGCAGCTTCCTCTTCCTCAGACTGGGAAAAGGTTAACAAATCACCGGTCTCATATGGACTGTTGTACATAGATTTGAAGTAGACTTCTTCCGTCATTTCTTATCTCTTCCTCTTCTTTCTTCTCTGAGCTCTCACTCAATGTTTACATGTTAATGATTTTCTTACTGTTGGATCGAACTTTTATATGTGTATATCTTCAACATGATCCTCGCGGCGTGTTATCTTTGCCAAGCCCGTCAGGTTGCAGCGGCTGGCGTTGTTGCGGAAAACCACATTTCTTGCATGGAAATGGTGTGCTCAGGCATGCGATGCATGTTGTGCAACGTTCATGTTTGGCCTTTTCTTGTTCTCTCTCTTTCTCTCACTCACTTTCTCTTCTTTCTTTCGCGTATTTTTGTTTGTTTTTTGCCCTGACACAAGCACATTAGACGGGCACCTCATTGTGTATAAAGAAACATATAGGACTCAACGTGCTTCATTACATTTAAATCTGAGCAGCTGCTCTCAAATAAGAGCCCAGTGGTCAAAAACACAGATGCCATTATTAATTTTGGTCTTAAAACTTTGTATGGGTGTTTTGTCGTTTTCTATTGATTTGGTGATGCTGTGTGATGTTTTTTTTTTTTTTTTTTTTTGATAGCACGTAGATCATTCATCATATTAAATCAGTACCTAGCAGAGTTGCCCAAAGATAATACGAATATTAAAGTGTTGGGACCTAAAAAGATGCAGAATTATTCACGTAATTTACAAAAGTATTTTCTAGAACTATTTTTGATCCTATTATTTTAGAAATGTGCTGCTAGTATCAGGAAAATCATTATTAAAAGTCTTCAAAACTCACCCAAATATTCACAAAAACTGGAACCCCACAGAAATGTCACTTCATGTAGTTTTTTCTTCTTCTTTATTTTCTTGATTATTACCTTTGCAAAATGCTATGACATATTTTTGTTGTGTTTCTTAACATTCACACATAGCAAATGTGAATCTTCTAGTATGTAGCAACTCATTTTTTGTCATCACACACTAGAGTAGTGAACTATTCTGGGTAACAGCCTCATGTTGAGGGGGAACTTTTTTCCCTGTTTAACTTCCTGTTCTGGAATTCAGGATTGTCTTTCCAGTTGTGCTGCTTTGTCGCATATTCAACAATATTCAACACAAAAAGTTTTTTAAAGCACTTGTGCCAAACATACTGAGCACATGTATAATGATGGTATTACAATGTTATTACAGATACAATGTCATTACGATGTTATTACAGATACAAAATCTAAAGAAGTATAATTGAATTTATTTTTATGCCAAATATAATTATTTTGGTTTGAAATGCTGATACAAAAGTTAAAAAAAATAGAATTACATTGCCGTTCAAGCGTTTTTGATCAGTATGTTTTTAGAAGTCTCTTAGGCTTCTTTTATTTGATTAAAAAAATGTATATTGTGAAATATTATTCAAATATAAAATAACTGTTTTCCTATTTTAAAATGTCATTACAATGTGATGATTTGCTGCTCAAGAAACATTTATGATTATTATTTATGTTGAAAACAGTTGTGTAGTTGTGTTTTTAGGGTTATTTAGTGAATAGAACGTTAAAAAGGAACAGCACTTATCTGAAATAGAAAGCTTTTGTAACATTGTACTCCCGTTCAAAAGTTTTGGGTTGAACAAGGATGCATTAAATTGATAAAAAGTGACAGTGAAGACATGTATAATGCTAAAAAAGTTTTCTATTTAAAATAAATGCTGTTCTTTTGAACTTTCTATTCATCAAAGAATCCTAAAAAAAATTCACAGCTGCTTTCAACATTGATAATAATCATAAATGAGCAGCAAATCATCATATTATAATGATTTCTGAAAGAACATGTGACAATGAAGACTGGAGTAGTGATGCTCAAAATTCAGCTTTGCATCACTGGAATAAATGACATTTTAAAATATCTTCTATAACACTTTACAATAAGGTTTAATTAGTTAATGTTAGTTAACTACATTAGTGAACATGGACTAATGATGAATTGCACTTTTTAAGCATTTATAAATCTTTGTTAATGTTAATTTCAACATTTTCTAATACTTTATTAAAATCTTGTTAACATGAGTTAATGCACCGTGAACTAACATGAACAAACCATAAACAGCTGTATTAGTATTACTATTATTGACGTTAACAAAGATGAACAAATACAGTAACAAATGTATTGCTCATGGTTAGTTCATGTTAGTTAAAACATTAGCTAATGTTAACTAATGACAATTATTCTAAAGTGTTACTATATATTCAAATAGAAAACAGTTAATTTACATTTGAATAATATTTCACAGTAATACAGATTATTATTTATTTTTTTACATACAAAATCTTACAGATCAAAACCTTTTGAATGGCAGTGTAAAAACAAAAATATGGCAATTATTGGTAGGATTAATTACAGACTCACTGAAAATCACCTTAAACGTAGTTGCAAAATTGAACGAAAAGGTAAAATTATTTTGGTATTCTAACCATTGATGAATACTTTGTAGTCAACTCAACTCACACATAAACAAAAAATTCATAATTGGACAATTTATATTTGTCTACAAACCTACTGTCCATTATGTAAGCATACCCATGGTTGTCGGAAAGTAATATAAAGTGGATGGGTCCTTTGTGGGAAAAAAAGTGGGATTTTTTTTTTTTTTTTACTGGAGTAACGTTAGATGCCATTTACATTAAATACAAATATACCGCCATTTACTGAATGAGCGATTGGGCCATACAAGATGACGGAAATCACTGAGATATTTACCATGGTTATAGTGTAGGGGTAAGACGCCATGTCATCAAGTTTTGACGCAATTCGATCAGAGGTTCAAATCCGCCTTTGCCTCACTCGCTCTACTCCCTTTTTCCATCACATATTAGATTGGAAAGGCATTTATTTTCAATAAAAATTGGGAAAATATTAGAAAGTGAGAATAAAGTGTCTGACGTGTTTAATAATAAGTGTTTCTCGGTTAGGGGTACAGACATGTGCTGAATTAGAGGTAAAATAAAAGTAAGGGTGTCCAAAATAATTGGTCGCAAAAAGTGGGTGCGTCTTGTCCCACCCACACACATTGAGTCCGACGCCAAAGCCAGAATTCTGACTTTATATTTCGCAATTGCGAGATGATATTTCAGAATTCTGACTTTATTTCACGCAATTGCGACGAACCCCTTTAAATCTAAGATTTAAGATTTTGAGAAACAAATTCAGTCATACTCGTTTTTTCCTTATCTTGACTTTGGTAAGCATGAACTGCACAAAGTAACAGTTGAAAAATGTTGTATGTGTGAAAAAGCAGCACTTCCCCTTGGGATTCAGTTGACCATAGCATCTCTTTTCTGGGAAGGTTGGCTCTCAACATTCATTTACTTACCCTCAGCTTAGTTCCTCTCTGCATTGCTGGTGCCACGGCAACTGCCACTTTGTGGCAAGCCCATTCACCTGTAAGTATGCACCTGTGTGTGTGTGTGTGTGTGTGTGTGTGTGTGTGTGTGTGTGTGTGTGTGTGTGTGTGGGTGTGGGTGTGGGTGTGGGTGTGGGTGTGAGTGAGTGTATGCGTGTCAGCTTGGTGAGCATTATCGAAGTGTTTTTAAATTTGTGACTCGACTCACATGAAATTTGTTTACTGAAGATATCCAAATATTATATTGTATGCTATTCATATCTAAATATTACGTGCACTATGTTTGCATGTACAGTTTTACAAGAGATTCACCAGGTCTTTTGTTATTGTTAGTGTTTTGAGTAAAAAAATAACAGGAAAATAACTGTACAAATGGCCTTAATCTCTCACTGAATTCTTGGAATTGTGCGATGCCTTCAGATGAATTGTTATATATTTTGTGTCAGTGTACAATTGCTTTCTAGTGTATATTTTCTTTGCACAACTCATGTATGGAAAAAAAAATTATATTGTAATTTTTGGAATCGGTGATTAATCAGAGAAAGCATGATTGAAGTTCTGATTGTCTAGTAAATCCATATGATGAAATTATTATTTCTGTATCAAGTACTAATTTTGGAATAAACATTCTTATTAACATATACACATTGCTTTATGAGTCTGAAATGCCATTTTGTAATTTAAAAATAAAAATAGCTTAAAATAAAAATAAAAATAGAAAAATAGCTTGAATGTAACTATATGCTATGGAAGCCTGTTTCCACTACTAAAAAATAAAATAAAAAGAGTAATTGCGACTTTTTATCTCAGATTTCTGACTTTTTTTCTCACAATTGCGAGTTGTAAAGTCAGAATTCTGACTTTATTTCTCAGTCATAATTGTGACTTTATATTATAATCACAATTGTGGGGAAAAAAGCCAGAATTGTGACTTTATATCAAGCAATTGTGAGTTTATATCTCAGAATTCTGACTTTATATCACGCAATTGGGAGAAAAAAAAAGTCAGAATTCTGACTTTATCTCAGTCTGAATTGTGACTATATATCATGCAATTGTGGCTTTGTATTTCAGATTTCTGACTTTATAACTTGCAATCATGAGAAAAAAAGCCAGAATTCTGACTTTATATCACGCAATTGGCAGTTTATATCTTAGAATTCTGACTTTAAAACTTGCAAATGTGAGAAAAAAGTAAAAATTGTGACTTGATAACTCGCAATTGTGAGAAAAAGTCAGAATTCTAAGTTAAAAAGTCGCAATTACTCTTTTTATTTTTTTATTTAGTGGCAGAAACGGGATTTCTATAATATACGCTTTCTTCATTTAGTATACGTGGAGCCATGGATATACAAATTAGCTCTGCCTCCAGCCCTACACTCACTCACACCATCTCAGAGATCCAGGCCAACTTTACTGTCGTAAATGCAGCACAATGGCAAGTGTAAATAAGGGTTTAATTCAGCCATATAAATATGAACCGGAAACTGATTCAGAAGAAGTGGAGGAGAGAACAACCCATTCTTACACCCAAGGAGTCATGGTCAAGTGCCTTCCGAGTCACAATGACTGTAGCTGTGTCTCGTTTCATTTATTTTCCTCTGGAGGACACATCCTGTGAAGGATGCAGTATACGGAGTGTCTCAATCAGAATTAAACAAGACGTCCTTTGTGGAACACACTTGAACCCGCTGGAAATTCTGCATGGAGAAAACCTTTTGCCCTCAAGCTAATTTCCAGATCAGATGGATTGCGTTTAAAATGACTGGATTTTGCCTAAAAAATTCACCTAACACCGGTATTTGTGACCACACCCTAAAGGAACAGCACACATTTTAGACACATTTATAATAAAACACACCTGATTCAGTTAATCAGCGCATTAGTCTGTGTGTGTCAGACAAAGGAGATACTCAAAATGTACAGTATTGGAGGGGGAAGCAGGACCAGGGTTGAGAATCACTCACCTACTTTCTTTGGTACTGCACTGTTAGCTTAAGAACATTAAACTGGAATCAGTTAAAGGGTTACTTCAGCGATTAGCATATGGATTTGTATCAGTAGAAACCCTGGAGTATATTCGAATGATTCCCCCCCCCCCCCCCCCCCCCATTTCATTTCTGGAAAAAAATCCTCCAATGATGCAAATATCGTCAATTTGCATCATCGGAGTAATTTTTGGCAGCCAGCAGAGGGAGCTTTTTCCACGTTTTCAACTCGCACATGGGGGATGGGGGATCTCACTCACAGCTCAGCTCGCAGCTGCAGCCTGCAGGCATTCATGTAAGCGGCCGGCGGAGCAAAGTAAGTGTCTCAACTTCAAATTTCTATGAAAGTTAAGCTTCCAAAGGCATGAACTGAAAACGTGCCAGACTGAACACGCTCTGCAAATCTATGACACGAGTGCGATCGCGTTTACCTCAGCTCTCATTGAGAGCTCATCAGCTCATAACGGATGTAATTTGACTCATGCAGCGTTTAAGCTGCGAGACTCCCTGCTACTCGCGGCTGAATCACATATTGAACAGACACGTTCAGTTTTTAATTGTAGTGCCTGTGCTCTAACATAACAGATTTTATGAAAATGAACGCAGTTGCAAAGTGAAAGTGATCCAGTCACAGTGATTCAGTAGCGGTGGCTTTGGGAGTGGCCTCGTAGGGCAGCGAAGCATTCTGGGAATTGTAGTCTTTCATCCCCATGAGACAAAAATACATTTTCTGTCTTTTCTCAGTCTAGAAAGCACCAAATAAAAAAATAATTTCACATTTCTACTACATTAATGACCCAGTTTAAATACAGATTCATCTTCCCAGCATTGAAGTACCCCTTTAAGTCATGTCTCCTGTGCCCTTAATGTGAGGAGTTGCATGCAGAGTTAATGCCATTGTGAAGCATTTGAATTTGGAACATAGTTTACAGTAGTTCCTATATTCCCTCTCTTGCTCTGACTAGAAAGCAATTAGGAATAATAACTGTTTTCCATATTGGTGTGACACTGTAATTGCAGAAGGAGCACATTGGCTGACTGGTAAGCTCCAATTATATCAGGCTGCTGAGTTGTGTGGTCCTGTAGAAGATACAGAGGGTCACCATGAATGAACTTCTAAACAGGGCTTCAAAACTAATATATATATCGGTTCATTCTGAGCAGAATCAGTATTTTAATGTTTCTGGTTGTTCACGTTGTAACATTTTGCCTATACACTCTTAGAAGAAAAGGTTCTATGTAGAACATTAAAAGCGCTACGTATTTTTGGTAATTTGGAACCCCTAAAATGTATAGAACCCTTTTTAAGGGCCACAAGGGTTATTTCTTGTCAACATAGAACCTTTTTAGCATAAAAGGTTCTTTGAAGTTGGGTAAAGAACCCTAAAGTTGTATATAGAACCTCAACCTAATGACGTGTATTCAACTCCAAAGAACCTTTTATGCTAAACAGGTTCTATAATAACAAAAAAGACCCCTTTTGGCACTTAAAAATTGTTCTATATAGAACCTTTTAAGGGTTGCAAATACATAGCATCAATAGAACCTTTCATGGTTCTATATAAAACCTTTTCTTCTAAGAGTTTACTTTATACAAGAACTTAAACTTTTCACTAAGAGCTTGTGACTAAACCTCAAGTGAATCCTCAAACTGCACAAAACCTCATCCAGTAGCTCCACTGCCTCAATTGCGAATGAAGTACTGCTTGGAGATGATCTCTGCTTGTTTACATTGGAAGGGCACATAAAGAACTGGTTCTTTGAATAAGTACAGCATTTTCTTTACTCAAGAAAAGCATGGTGTTTGTAAAGGCTAATGTTTATTTGAGGAGCAGAGAAGTTAGTCTAATAAGTCTGGTGTTTGCCATCAAGTCATAGCCAGCTGCACTTCATCTTTAATTACACAAGATTGTGGCCAAATGTACAATAAACTTTGTAACCTGTGAGTTGATGAACACATAATGCATGTGCCTCAGATGCAAATGTTAGTCAAGTCACCCTTTATTTGTATAGCGCTATTTACAATGCCAATTGTTTCAAAGCATCTTCACCGTGTTAACAGGAAGATAATGCAACAGAGTTTGATTCGGCTGAAGAGCCGCTCTGGTGAAAACGGTGATGTTATCCAGCTAATTTCAATTATCTTATAGTGTCAATGCGGGCAGATCGGTAATATAGTTTAAATGTAGGTGTCCCCAACTGAGCAAGCCAAAAGCCAAAGGTGACAGTGGCAAGGAACCAAACTCCATCAGGGCCAGAATGGAGAAATATACCTTGGGAGAAACCAGACTCAGTCGGGGTGCCAGTTCTCCAAAATTACAGGTCAGAAGTCATATTAGGTAAATAGATATTCGTAAAATGAATCCAGATTGGAGTCTTCACACTGGAGACCGGTTTAATGTCGTGTCGATGCCGCATTTACGAGGGGAGTTTAAATGACAGGCTCTCTACAGACATTTCCGCAGGTCCAACATCTGGTCTGGATACGGGCCGGATCCGGCTGACTGCAGTAAACCTCGGGATAAACAGAGAGAATAACATTAGTGTAGATGTCATTCTTACTTTGATGTAACGAGTACATCAGGTGTTATGGAAAGTGTTCCTGGTTCCGGCAGATCTAGTTAATCAACCCAATAGAACACCTTTAAGATGAATCAGAACGGAGACGGCGAGCTAGGCCTTCTCCTCTAACATCAGTGCCTGTCCTCAGAAATGTACTTCTAGAAGAAAGCCATTGTGGAAAGCCTTCCCAGAAGAGTTAAAGCTGTTGTAGCTGCAAAGGGTGGACCAACTTATTTTCATATTAAAAACTACACATTAAGAATGGGATGTCATTAAAGTTCAGGTGCATGTAAAGGCAGGCGTCCCAAAACATTTGCCAATGTAGTGTACTAATCTTCACTTGACAACTGAGCGTGGACACTTTACTCACATAGACAGAACAATAAAATAACATTATTAAATGGTTAATATTAATTTCGGCCCCACTTTATATTAGGTGGCCTTGGGTACTATGTACTTACATCAAAAAATAAGTACAATGTACTTACTGTGTTCAAATTGTATTGCAAAACACTTTTGCTGATATTGAGGTAGGGTTACGGGTAGAGTTCGGGACAGGTGTGGTGATATGGGTAAGTTTAAGGGTAGGGTTAGTTGAAAGAGAAGTGTCAACTGTGTAATTATAAATGTAACTACAGAAATTAATTACAGATGTAATTACATGCAGGTATTTTTTTTTAAAATATAAGTACAATGTAAAAACATGTACGTACATAACAAGTGTATTGTATCAAATTATTATGTTAGTACATAGTAGTTAAGGCCACCTAATATTAAAAGGCGTAATTCATTTATAATAAGCATTTCTGTTCAGAACTATTAAATGTGATTTTGTTTTTATGTTCCTGTTAAAATTTTGTTCCTGTTGCCGGTTTAGAGCCCTGCTTCCAAATTCATAATTTGAGTAACTGACCTAACTAGTGTGCATGGTTTAGTGTGCAACTGATGTTTGATTTGCACCCACACATATTCCTTTGTATTTAATAGCTTCGCACACAGATATTTACAGCTTGCAGTTAATGTATAAAGTGTGAGCCAGTCATCATCGCATTATGTCACTAAACGCAGTGGCCTTTAAGTCTATTTCTATACTCTGACAGAACAGCCAATTAGTTTCATCTTACTTTGTTCTTAATACTTTCATGGATTGCTGTACAGTTGCTGGTACTGAGCAGGCGGCTTGCCAGTATCGCCTATGCAGATTTAATTGGCTTTAGAACTGACACTGGCATGAAAGTAAATTAACTTTTAATGTTTGGAAAAGAATAATGGTCTTTTCACTAGTTCCAAAACAAAACATCTTTTTATAGATTGGTTGCACTTAGTGTCTGCTGATTCTAAAGCTACACTTTATCTGTATCAATTAAATGCATGACAAGGAAAGACTTTGCTGATGAACATTAGCTAGGTCAGCCGCAACCAGAAACACTTCCCATAACACCTGATGTATTTGTCATAAGAAGAATGGCATCTACCCTAATGTTAGTCTCTCTGTTTATCCCGAGGTTTACTGCAGTCAGCCGGATCTGGGCCGTATCCAGACCAGATGGTGGACCTGCGCCTAGACATGACCAACGCATCCCTGAATTGTCTGCAGAGACAGAGTCAATTAAACTCCCCCCTGTAAATGCCACATTGACACAACATCCTTAATAAACCCGTCTCCAGCGTGACAACTACAATCTTTTGAATAATCTTACGAATATCTATTTACCTAATATGACTTAAGACCTGCAATGTTGCCAGAATTATAATCATACACGGTTTGTTCGTCGACCAGAGGAGAACTGGCACCCTAACTGAGTCTGGTTTTTCCCAATGTTGTTTTCTCCATTCTGGTCCTGAAGGAGTTTTGGTTCCTTGCCACTGTCACCTTTGGCTTTTGGCTTGTTCAGTTGGGGACACCTACATTTAAACTATATTACTGATCTGCTCACAGTGGCCCTCATTTATCAAAAGTGCGTACACCAAATTTCCAGCATACACCTTGCATACACCCAAACCCACGGTGACTTTGAGATTTATCAATATGGACGTTGGCGTACGGCACGCTCAAATCCTACGCCAGCTCAGGAGGTGGTGTACGCACGTTTGAGTTAGTGGGAAAATGCGCAGAAAAACAATTCCTAACACCACAAAACGCACTGACAAGATATGCTAAATGACCCACTGTTAAAAACCACAACAACAACATTAAGTGTTTATTTTTGTGCAACATGAACGTCAATGTTTAATTTGTGTGACTTTACCAAAGCGTTTGATTTGTAGGCATATGTATTCCTCCAGTCGCGAGCCTGTGCGCTTTATCTGACGCTTCAGGCCCGTCTGGCCCGGCAGCTGCGCACGGACTGGGACTAAAATAATTCAGACTGACAAAATAATAAAAATGACCTTCTTCTTTTAAATAATAATAAAATCAATAAAAACGACATTCTTCTTCTAAATAACAAGCGTCATTAAGAATAATAATAATAAGAATAATAAGAATAATAAAAAGAAGAAGAATCTTACAAATTGTCATGTAATTATTAATGTGAATGAATGGTACTCCACATCACATCATCATCACTGTCGTACACCCCAATACATGTCCCGTGATACGAAATTAAATGCTAATTGTTTCAAAACGTGCTGTAAAATAATGCATTGTGATGTTAATTTATCATCCAAACAGCTTTAAACTGCTGGAGTGCGCTTCTCAACCCCCACACTATTAACAGTACTCGTAATTTGGGTCCATATTTTGTTTTTGTGGGTGCCTTTATTCCCACTCTTTATACTCTTAAATAAAACAATTTCGTTGTTTTTTTCCACTTCCCTGGTGATGGTCTCGGTGGCGCGCGTCTCAATCATCTCACTAGTTCAGTAGTCAGGGCACTGATCAGGGAGTCAGCCCATTGACTTATGTTCTAATCAGTGCCCTGACTAGTGAGATGATTGAGACGCGCCCGATCTCCACGTCTGAGAAGTTTCGCTTCTTTGCCGTCTTCCGTGTGTCCATGGCGTAAAATGAGGGCGTGGGGGAGGCGGAGACTTGAATATATAGGGGCGTGTTATTCTAATGACGATCGTTTTCAGCCACGGGATTTATCAAGGGCAAGTATTGCGTACACCTGAATTGCAGAGGTGCGCACAGTTTCATAAATCAGGCGGTGAGAGGAGTGTAAGCATAATCTTACACCAACATATACACCAGTTTCTACGCAAGATTGATAAATGAGGGCCATTGACACTATATGATAATTGAAATTAGCTGGATAACATCACGTTTTCACCAGAGCGGCTGTACAGCCGAATCAAATTCTGTTGCAGTATCTTCCTGTTAACACTGTGAAGCTGCTTTGAAACAATTGGACTTGTAAAAAGCTCTATATAAATAAAGGTGATGTGATTTATTAAACGTACGTATGAATTATATAGTGACTTTCTAGGCAAGTCAGATAAATATTTTCATGCATGTTCAATATTAGGTTTATTTTTATTTTATTCATTTTTTTATTAAATACACATCTAATTAAATGATAATAGCACGATAATAGCAATACTTTTGTTTAGTCATTGTACCATCTTTTATATATATATATATATATATATATATATATATATATATATATATATATATATATATATATATATATATATATATATAAATATATATATATATATATATATATATATATATATATATATATATATAAATATAATCTTAATGGATTACCATGATAGATTACCTCCATAGGCGACATCAAAATGCATTATGTACTCTGGCAAAATGCAGAATACGCAGTTTATCACGTTTAATTCAGTAAGTGCCATCTAGTAAACACAAGTTATTTAGCATTTTTTAATGCATTAACAAGTTTAAGTAATTGACATTTTAAGTAAACAATTGAGTAAACATGACTAAACTTGGTAGTCAAAACTAATTTTAGCCCCGTTTCCACCAAAAGTACCCAGATCAAGTTGTTCCAGGGATTGTTTTTTTCCTAGATCTGCTGCTGTCTGTGTTTCTATAGCTGTCTAAAGTACCTTGAAGATTAGTCCGGTGATGTAGGACTGTGCGTGATTTTACAGTGCCCACTGGATTTTGTCTTCCACAAATACACTTAATAAAGCCTGAAATTCGTTGTCGGTCCATCTGCCTTATTTTTTAAACACCATTGTTGATTCGAATAGCAAACGACTCTTACTGCAGTACTACCTCGCAAGCAAGGCCATTTTGAGGGGGTATTTTTTACTCGTAACTTCATTTAGACCCGGTTCCTGTAGTCGAAACAATAAGTACCACCCCAAAGTCCCTGTAGTTCCTGGGGAAAGTTCCTGTGGTGGAAATATGGCTATTATGGCTTGTAGATTTATTCAAAATTGTGGTTTATATTAGTTATTTTTACTGCTTTTTAAATGCATTGTATACCTGCTTATACAAATCTCATTTATTTACATTTAAATCAATACATGTAATTTACAACCCAGAATTTTATCTTACTTTTTGGCCATATATACATAAAAACATCTACACCCAATGGCATTGGGTCTCTAATTAAAACGATACTTTTTGGGCATACTGAAAAAAAATTCAGTTTCAATTTGTACTGGTTTATTTATCATTGTCTCTTCATCATGGTTCTTTCAGCATAATCGTCAGAAATACTTTAAGATCTCACATTTTGCCATGTGCACCACCTCCTACATAAAACTCATTATATACATATTTCATAGCGCATGTGGCCGCCTCTTACTTTCTATAAACAGATTTGTGTGACTAGGAGGCTAAAGTAAGAATAATTAAGCAGCTATTGTTAATTACTCCTGTCTTAATTCTCTGTGCACATCTCTTATGAATTATATTCTGTAATGAAATGTTGCATAAATCTTGATCAGTTCGGTTCAGTTCAGCATTTGATTTTGAGAAGGGGGAAAAAAATGGTTCTGAAAGTGTGTTGCAATCTATTCCTCAAAGGGGAAGATTGTGTTGGATTTGCAGTCCCCTCGGGATATCGACATGGAACAGAATTACACAACACAATGCGACATTTCCACACCTCTAAATTACAGATAATCCCATCTTGACATTTCCCAATTCTCCCACTCGTAAATCAAGACGCACAAAACCCTTGTAATCATATTTCAGGCCTTACCAGTGCTGGTGTCAAATCACATTGTGTTATTTACAACACCAGTTCAAACCAGTTGAAACAACTGCACAGGCAAAAGCATTTTTAACACAGCCAGTATAGTCTGATTAATGAATGAACGACTCTTGTGAACAGATTATTTTGTTGAATCAGACTAAAATGATAAAGCCAACTGTGTCATATTATACACTCACCTAAATTATTACTAGGAACACCATACTAATACTGTGTTTGACCCCTTTTCTACTTCAGAACTGCCTTAATTGTACGTGGCATTGATTCAACAAGGTGATTAAAGCATTCTTTAGAAATGTTGGCCCATATTGATTGGATGGCATCTTGCAGTTGATGGAGATTTGTGGGATGCACATTCAGGGCACGAAGCTCCCCTTCCTCCACCTCCCAAAGATGCTCTATTGGGTTGAGATCTGGTGACTGTGGGGGCCATTTTAGTACAGTGAACTCACTGTCATGTTCAAGACACTAATTTGAAATGATTCAAGCTTTGTGACATGGTGCATTATCCTGCTGGAATTAGCCATCAGAGGATGGGTACATGGTGGTCATAAAGGGATGGACATGGTCAGAAACAATGCTCAGGTAGGCATTGGCATTTATACGATGCCCAATTGGCACTAAGGGGCCTAAAGTGTGCCAAGAAAACATCCCCCACACCATTACACCACCACCACCACCAGCCTGCACAGTGGTAACAAGGCATGATGGATCCATGTTCTCATTCTGTTTACGCCAAATTCTGACTCTAACATCTGAACGTGTCAACAGAAATCGAAACTCATCAGACCAGGCAACATTTTTCCAGTCTTCAACTGTCCAATTTTGGTGAGCTCGTGGAAATTTTATTTGTAGTGGAGATGAGTGGTATATCAAGGTTGTGCGTGTTGCGGCTTCACAAATGCTTTGCTGCATACCTCGGTTGTAACGAGTGGTTATTTCAGTCAAAGTTGCTCTTCTATCAGCTTGACTCAGTCGGCCCATTCTCCTCTGACCTCTGACAATCAACAAGGCATTTTCACCCACAGGACTGCCGCATACTGGGTTTTTCCCTTTTCACACCATTCTTTGCAAATCCTAGAAATGGTTGTGCGTGAAAATCACTTTAACTGAGCAGATTGTGAAATACTCAGACTAACCCGTCTGGCACCAACAACCATGCCACGCTCAAAATTGCTTAAATCACCTTTCTTTCCAATTCTGACATTCAATTTGGAATTCAGGAGATTGTCTTGACCAGGACCACACCCCTAAATACACTGAAGCAACTGCCATGTGATTGGCTGATTAGATAATTGCATTAATGAGAAATTGACCAGGTGTTCCTAATAATCCTTTAGGTGAGTGTACATATCAAGGCCTTTAATGATATGATACAAAACATAAAACGCATATGCAACCTTTTCACCTTTTTCCATCTTTTACAGTGGTGGCTAAAATTAACACCTGACCGATCTGAAAATATTTACTTTTTTGTCTCCAAAACATGATTTCATTAATGTTCATGAAACATGCAGATGATTGCTCTGACCAGGCTATACGTCAAAATGAGTTTTGGTGTGCATATGGTATGCAGTTTAAAATGTTCAAGTAATGTATATGGTAAGCATTTTAAAATGTTAGTTCCCGCAATAGTTAGAAGAATGTTTCAGGTCATTGTCCTCTTGGAAAATAAAGCCAGACACAATAAGACGTCTCCCAGATGCCAAAAGTGTTCTACAGTGATCATTTTGGCCACCACTATATATGTTATCAAAAGTTTCAATAAACTGTTTAATTTAATATTTCTATTTCATATGTCAGGCTTTACAGTGTATTTGAGAAAGTGTTTCACATCACATAAGGACATATAAAATATTTGCTCTGTATATCACATTAAAAAAAAAGGGTTTATTTTTTATAGTTGGACCAGATAACATTGGGAGTAAGGATTACATCACTAGATAGCCAGCAGTGAATGTAACATTTTTTTTTTATGCAGCTAATTGTCTACATTTGGAAAGCACTGCATCTCAGATGTACCGACCAACCTCCAAACGAAGGACATGAGGACACCAACACCCCCTGTCCATACCCCGATCAAGGACAAAAAATCCCCTGTCACCAGGAAGGTGTGTGTATGGCTGTTTGTGTGTATACTTGTGGATGGTTTAGTGTGCGTGTGTATTGTGTGTGTAATTTTGCCTCCGTGCAGGTGTGCACCAGCCAGGCATGGCCGACACTGAATCTATTAATATCACCCTGGGCTAAATATACCTCCTCTGTGCTCTGTCCACACACTGCTCCAGTCACACACCACCACTGACACAGAGATCATGATCTATGGATGAAAATGAAATAGCCATTACGTTTTGAAATGATTTTCTTGGAAATGTTGTGCTGCAGGATAGACTTTTTATCCAGAAGAATTTGTTTTGTTTTTTCAAAAGAGAAAAGCCATCTTAAACATGATCAATTAATTGTTTTCTACATTCTTTTCACTTAGAAAAGAAGGCAAATTATTTATATGATATGGTTTAACTGCCTATATTTACACCTGGTATTAAGATCGGCTCACAATTGAATGATGCTAAATATAAGTATAAATGAGATCTATAATGTTTTGAGCAGTAACACTTTAGATTACAGCCCGGAAAGTACTGCGTAGTAAAGCAATTTACTATGTAACTTTCTGTAATTAAAGTGTAACTAAAGCAAGTGTAGGTATAAGGGAAACGTGTAATATTTGGGGAATAAAGGTGACAATTAACAAATTATTTATACTGTAAGTATTGTTTTAATTAAGGGATAATTAGCTACAGGGTAAGTGGTGCTTGTTATTCCATGTAGTTACAGAGTAAGTATGAATCTGCGGGCTGTAAATTAAAATTGGTGTTTGTTCCCCTCTTGTTTCGTCTACTTACAGTTACATACTTATCCTGTAACTACATGAAATAACCGGCACCACTTTGAAACGTACCAAGGCCAATTAATGTTCTTTCATATTTACATTTATGCGTTTGGCAGATGCTTACAGTGCACTTATTACAGGGACAATCCCCCTGGAGCAACATGGAGTAAAGTGCCTTGCTCAAGGACACACTGGTGGTGGCGACTGCTGGGATCGAACCAGCAACCTTCTGCGTATTGGTTCACTCACCATTCCTGATTCTAACACACTCACTGTGTTCAGGCGTGGTCTTGCAGCGATCAGAGCAGAAACGAAAGCTGACGCTCTCCGTATGTTCTTCCGTCGTCTCTGGTCGCATTCACATGTAAATTGCGGGAGCTTATTTAGTCCTTAAGGCCCTGTTTACGCTTTAAATTAAGATGCGTTTTGGCTGATCAGAACTCAAGTAGAAGAGGGAAAGATCACAAATATCTTTTTTGTTAACTTTTAATCACTTTTGTTTTCGAGGGGAGGGTTTTTTCATATCTTTCAATCTAATGGACTAAATAAACGTACACAATTCACATATGAACGTGGATGGAGATGACGGAAAAACATAAGGAGATCATAAGCTTTCTTTCCGGCTCTGTCGCCGCAAGACCATACCGAACACTTGTATGTGTTCGAAATCAGGAATGGTGAGAGAACATTGTGCTTGGTGCATTTTTCGGCTTCAAACCAAATTTGGGTCTTCAGCCAACAACTTTAAATCCCGTGTGGATAGAGCACTTACCATAATGTTTACACGATAGGTTAGTAGAATTGGCTGCCTTTGATTGCTTTTTAAACGCATTTGTCCAGATGAGCGTTTAGCTACACTACGAAAGCAATCTGGTCGAATGAGTTTTCGACTACTTCTGGAAGTGATCGAAAGTGGACCAACTCAAAATGTTTTAGACCCTGCTTACAGCTGTTATCCACGTGTGATTCGATTGACCTAAATGCATCTTTAAACCGAAATCGAAAGATCTGAAAAAGCCCATTTATTTACCTGTCCATAAACACTCTCCTCGAAGAAATCAGGACAGAAGTGGTTGAAAGTGGACAAAATAGACAGATCCGATTGACCAAAATGCCAAATGTAAAAGGCCTCCATTTTAAGGGTGTGAATATTTTGCATTACAGTACATTACTTACATGTGTGTCATAAAACAGTTTTCAAATATTAAATGTTTATGTACTTTATATCTTACCTCTGTCTCTTTCACCATTAGAAATGATGAGTTGTGTTGGGATTCACGCTCAGTTTCTGTAAAGTCTGCCTTCTTTGATTTAATTGGCCATCTCAAACATTGATGAGCACTGTGACTGCTCTCTCTCCCTCTCTCTCTCTCTCTCTCTCTCTCTCTCTCTCTCTCTCTCTCTCTCTCTCTCTCAAAAAAAAAAAAAAAAAACGTCTCGGGTTATGAATATAACCCATGTTCCCTGAGAGGGAACGAGACACTGCGTCATCGTAGATGACACATCGGGGAACGCCCTCGGCGTGACGCTGCTGAGTTCATATCAAAAAAGTCCAATCTTGATTGGTGTTGCGTAATGACGTAACGAGTGACGGCATACCCGGAGGTATAAAGGGACGCCGGCACAAGCAAACGCAGCTTACTGCTATGAAGCGGGCCGCTCTGTAGATAGGCGGGGCTACGAGACGCAGTGTCTCGTTCCCTCTCAGGGAACATGGGTTATATTCATAACCCGAGACGTTCCCTTTATCGAGGGAACTCGCACTGCGTCATCGTAGATGACACATCGGGGAACGAGTACCCACTAGTCCTCGCCTATCTTGCACCCCATGACATGAACCGGAGTGCATAATCAGGGGGCGAGCACCCTAGCGCCTGGCGTCGCCGGGAGGTGCAGACTATAATACCTCACGAAGGTATGCGGTGTGGCCCACCCAGCCGCCTCGCAAATCTCTTGCAGAGAAGCTCCGGAAAGGAGGGCTACCGAGGAGGCCATGCCCCTGGTAAAATGAGCCCTCACGGCTATAGGTGAAGGCAAGTTGCGCACCTGATAGGCCGTTGCTATTGCCTGGACAATCCAGTTACTAATTGTCTGTTTCGCTGCAGGCAGCCCCTTCCTAGGTGGACCAAAGCACACTAACAACTGGTCTGACTTCCTCCACTGGGCAGACCTCTCCAAATAAATCCTCAATGCCCGCACCGGGCAGAGGAGGTGAAGCCTGCCCTCATCTGCCGTCACATGAGGCGGGGGATGAAAATCCTGGAGAACCACCGACCGTACCGCATTAGACGGTACCTTGGGGACGTATCCCGGGGTCGGCCGCAAGATAGCTTTCACGTTGCCTGGGGCAAACTCCAAGCAATTGGGTGTTACTGCCAATGCCTGAAGGTCCCCCACCCTCCTCAGAGAGGTGATGGCTAAGAGAAAAGCTACCTTAAGCGTGAGGTTCTTGGCCTCAGCCAACTCCAGCGGTTCGAAGGGGGCCTCAACCAACCCTTCGAGAACCACTGCCAGATCCCACGCAGGGATCCTAGCACGAGCCACAGGTCTCATCCTCCGCGCTCCTCGGAGGAACCGTACAACCAGATGGTGCCTCCCCAGAGGTCCTTCACCTAATGGTGCGTGGAAAGCTCCTATCGCTGCCACATACACCTTAAGTGTGGACGGGGTAAGCCCGGCGGAAAACCGATCTTGCAGAAACTCCAGTACTGAAGCCACAGCGCAGTTCACTGGGTCTACTTCACGGTCTCTACACCATATGGAGAACACTCTCCACTTCAAGTTGTACAGCTTCCTGGTGGAAGGAGCCCTGGAGCTGAGTATAGTCTCCACGACACCTGCTGACAGCCCTTCCTCTATGAGCTCTGCCCCCTCAGGGGCCAAGCCCACAGGTTCCATAACTCTGGCTGGGGGTGAAATATCGAGCCCCCCGCCTGAGTCAACAGATCCCTCCTCAGAGGAATCTGCCATGGAAGGTCGTCTAGCAGGTCCATAATGTCGGAGAACCATACCCTGGTCGGCCACCGGGGTGCTATCAGAAGCAGGCGAATGCCTTCCCGGCGAACCCGCTCCAGAACTCCCGGGAGCAGAGCAATCGGGGGAAATGCGTACAGACGCAGCCTCGGCCACGCCTGTGACATGGCATCCAGGCCCAACGGAGCCGGATGCCTGAGGGAGAACCAAAGTGGACAGTGGGTCGTCTCTCGAGACGCAAACAAATCCACTTCCATTCGGCCGAACCTCTCGCATATGGCCTCCACCACCTCTGGATGGAGACGCCACTCCCCGGGCCTCAGCCCCTGCCTCGACAGGATGTCTGCTCCCTGGTTCTGGTCCCCCGGGATATAAACTGCCCTGAGAGAAGACAGTTTCCCGTGGGACCACAGGAGGACTTGATGCGCCAGTCTGTACAGAGGGCGCGATCTCAGACCCCCCTGATGATTTAGATACGATACCACGGCAGTGTTGTCGGATCGTATCAGGACATGGTGGCCGCGAAGGTCCTCGAGAAAACTCCTCAGAGCTTTCCAGACAGCCAGCATCTCTAGGCAGTTGATGTGCCATGAAGCATGCTGGGCTGTCCAAGGACCTCTCGCCCCTCGGCCTTCCATGACCGCGCCCCAACCAGTAAGGGATGCATCTGTTGAAACGGTTTTCCGGCAACACGATGCTCCCAATACTAGCCCCAGGGACAGAAACCAAGGTTTCTTCCATATAACCAGGGAACGAATGCATTTGCGCGTTACCCTGATCATACGAAAGGGATTCCCCTTCGGAGAAAACCCCTTGGTTCTCAGCCACCACTGTAGCGGTCTCATGTGGAGCAGGCCGAGTGGAATCACACTGGACGCTGCTGCCATGAGACCCACCAGTCTCTGGAACTGTTTGACAGTGATGCTGTGGCCCAACCTTATACTTGAGACCTCCGCCCGTATGGTCTCGATACGTGCGGGTGACATGTGTGCCCGCATCGTTACCGAGTCCCACACTATTCCCAGGAACGTAATTCTCTGGGAGGGCGTCAACGTGCTCTTTTTCGCGTTGAGTCTCAACCCCAAACACCTCATATGTGCTAGAACAGCATCTCGATGCTGAACTGCCATATCGTACGACCTGGCCATGATCAACCAGTCGTCGATATAATTCAGTACCCGGATGCCCTGGAGTCTTAGCGGAGCCAGGGCTGCATCCATGCACTTCGTGAAGGTGCGAGGTGACAAGGCTAGGCCAAAGGGAAGGACCCGATATTGGAACGCTTCGCCCCCGAAAGCGAACCTCAGGAACTTCCTGTGACTGGGAAGGATGGAAATATGGAAGTAAGCGTCCTTTAGATCTATCGTGACGAACCAGTCCTTGAACTGGATCTGACTCACGATAACAGGAATGGTTAGCATCCTGAACCTGTATCTCCTCAGAGACCGATTCAGAAGCCTGAGATCTAATATTGGACGCAACCCCCCATCCTTCTTGGGGACTATGAAGTACCGGCTGTAGAACCCGACCTCCCTTTCTGGCGGGGGGACCCTTTCTATCGCCCCTTTTTCCAGCAGAGAGCGTACTTCCTGCCCCATTACCCCCACCTGCTCGGGACCGACCACTGTCCAGACTATCCCCCCAAATTTCGGGGGGGGAACTCTGAACTGCAGTCTGTATCCCCGTTCTACAGTGCGCAGGGCCCACACAGAGATATTCGGAAGGCATGACCATGCGCCGAGATACTCTGATAAGGGGACCAGCCTCTCGAGGCTGGTCTGGGGTATCAACCGAACCTCTGCCTCGACCCCCTGAAGCGGATAACCGGCAGGGACTAATCGAGGCAGATTTTCGGTGTGTGAACGCAGTCGCTGCTCTGCCGCAGATTTTATATGTGCTGGCCAGAGCCGCGCGCGAACATGGGGAAATGACGTGGTCCGGAGCCCTTTTGACTGCGAGAGCACAACATCGATTTCCCGAGAGCCTCGGGGGGAGAACGACCTCGGTCGCTCCGCCCCGTGGGGGACAGCTCTCAGCGGTCCTGCCGCAGCTAGGACCGCTTGGAAGCCTTCTTGGCCTGAATAACCTCCCTCAGGTCGGTCTTCGGCTTTGAAGACTTCCCGCGAGAGCGTCGCTTCTTCTGCCAAGCTCCCTCAGGAGGGGCACGAGAAGCGACGCTCTGCTTCTGCACCTCACGGTGCGAGGAGCCCTCTGCTGGCCGAGACTGCCCGCTCGAGGCAGCCTTGCTGGAGGAGCCCCAGCGGCGAGGGATGAACTGGCTGAGAGCGGCCGCCTGCTTTTTCACCTCCTGAAACCTCTCGACGACGGTGCTCACAGCGCCGCTGAAAAGGCCAGAAGGCGAAACCGGGGAATCAAGGAGAAAGTGTCTGTCTCTCTCCCTGATCCCCGACAGGTTCAGCCAGAGATGCCTCTCCGCGCACACCAAACCCGCCATGGAGCGGCCGATATCACGGGCCGCTTGTTTGGTGACACGAAGAGACAAATCCGCTGCCTTCCTCAGCTCAGTCACATCCTCCGGAGAGGGACCCTCGCCCTCATCGAGCTCCTTCAGCAAGTCCGCTTGGTAGGCCTGCAGAACCGCAAGAGTGTGCAGGCACCCACCAGCGCGACCAGCCGCACTATATGCCCTCGCCACCAGCTTCGAAGTCTCTCGGCATGGTTTCGAGGGCAATGCCGGGGTCTTCAATGAAGCTGCTGTCTCGGGAGAGAGGTGGCCCGCGAGCACCTCTTCTACCCTCGGCAGCGCAACATATCCCTTCTCAGACGCTCCCAGCACGTTAGCGAAGTCAAGTGCAGGGGGCGTAGTCAAACGTGCTGAGAAGGGTTTCTCCCACGCCCTGCACAGCTCACTGTGCAGGTCGGGGAAAAACGGCAGACCCCGGCGTGGAGGCTGGGCTCGACGCTTGAAGAAGCGCTCGTCCAGCTTGCTTGGCGGCTGGACGTGCACTTCCTCTTGTGGCCAATCTAAGCTCAGCTTGGCCACAGCGCGAGTCAAGACCTCCACGAGCTCCTCCATAGCCTGCGAGTGGGGTGGCGACTGCCCCACTGCGCCTGCTTCGGTGCTCATTGTCAACGATCCCTCGGAATCGGACAGCATGAGCACCTGATCCTCCGCCTCGTGGGAAGAAGCCGCAGCGCGGGCTTCCACACGTGGCGGAAGATCCTCTGAATCGTCAGAGGAAGAGAGAGATGCCTCAACATTCCCTAATCCCGCTGACAGATCCAGCTGCAAGCCCCACGACCTGCGGCGCCGCTCTGCCTCGGCAACAGCGGGCCCAGAACCGCGAGGCTCGCGAGGCTGACCGGCCTCGTCAAAGACCGCCAGCCGCGAGCGCAGTACTCTCAGCGGCAGCTTATCACATTCGCCGCAAGCCGCTCCTCTCGAGAGCGGCCCGGGCGTGCTGCATGTCGAGACACTGCACACAGAGCTGGTGTGTGTCCGTGCCCGAAATAAAGCGCGGACAGGGAGGCACACACCGTCTGAACTGCTCGCTCGCCATATCTAATGATATAATAAGCCCTACGGGACAAACAACACCAAATAGACAGACAGAACACAGAGCGCGACCGCTGAAAGCAGGAAGCTGCGTTTGCTTGTGCCGGCGTCCCTTTATACCTCCGGGTATGCCGTCACTCGTTACGTCATTACGCAACACCAATCAAGATTGGACTTTTTTGATATGAACTCAGCAGCGTCACGCCGAGGGCGTTCCCCGATGTGTCATCTACGATGACGCAGTGCGAGTTCCCTCGATAAAGGGAACAGTACAACATTTTTCCTTTTAATGTACAAGTGGCCATCTTTTGTACTTCTAATCTCTAAGGTGGGGTAGGCAAGTACGATCCTAGATAGCTAATGTCCTGCAAATTTGGCTCCAAACCTATTAAGCCATCATAGTATACAACGTATGGCTCCCAGCATGCATTGCAGCATTAAGTATCTCACTATTGTTGAGATTCATATGCTTATTATTGATATCTGTGTGTGTTTAAACTCCCCCCCCCCCCCCTAGAATGTGTTTAAAAATCAAAACTCATGAATGTGGCAAGAAAGTATTGTTAGTGAATATTATTTATTAACATTATTGGTCAGTAATGAGTTTAGTCAAACATTTTTCCTCATGACAATTTTTGTTTACGTTTTTTTTTTTTTTTTTTTTTTTTTTGGAACAGATTGTGTTTTGTTAAAACTGTATAAAAAACTCAAACTCACATAAAAAGCCAAGTCAAACTGCCCAACTAAAGGAAACACTGATCTCCATAATGGTGACCAAACACTTTCAATACAACATCAACATCTAAACCTCTGTTAATTCTCAATAAGAGCTTCTATAGATGTATTTCTTTCAGGTTGGGAGCCAAACTCTGCATGCGTCTCACTAGGAAAACAATGGTATAATTGTTCCCTACGGACCAACTGTCTACCTTTAAAGGTACAGTTATATGCTTTGTTCCCTAAGGAGCAAAATTGTACCTCCACTGAACCTTTTTTCTGAGAGTGTAGGCTGAAGTGTCACTCTGTTCAGCACAGTTGCTACTGACTCAAAGCAAACACAACTAACACACATACAGAGACACCTGTAACATAAACAACGGTCACTTATGGCAACCTCTTTCTTCACACCCTCAAGTACACATGGACACTTTCGCAAACACACCTTTCACACCTCTATTCTTTAAAAAAAAAAAGAGAAAATTATGCTGTGAGATTTGTACTGCATTACATTAAATGCAATCATCTTTTCAATTTAATATCTTTATTGTGTAATATAAATATTGTGCCTCTGATTATGATACAACAGTCATCTAATTAAGCAAAAGGGAGCCTACCAGCAGGGCCACTTTTGCTTTGCACGAAACTTCCACAACAACATGGGGTGAACAATTAACCTGTCAAAGTAACAAACAAAGGCACCCACTGCCTTTATTTTGTTGGTTTGTGAGGGAAGTTTTTGGGAGGTGCAATGTCATAATGTCATAAATGTCACACACCCTTTGCGTATTGCTGTTGTGCGCCTGTGTAAGGAGTTCGAGTATTCCTTTAACATCCAAATAGCTGTAATTATTTCCTTAAAAAAAACATCAAAAAGGGGGGGGAAACAATTTGAACACTGACAAGTGTTAATTATTAAAATGTAGGAAAGTTGTCATCGTACTGAAGATTGAATTCAAGTCTGAAGGCTTGAACTCAGAAAAATTCACATGAATCACTGCAGTATTGTACCAAATTGAAATTATAAAAATGTAGCGTTTATAATAAAAGGCATTCAATAGACTAATCCATTTGTACTGTGTTATTCTATTAGGCATATGTCTGTTAGGCACTAGTCCTCAAATTTGATTAGAAAGTGTTGACGTATATTCCCAGGACTTTGCTCTTTTGTCTGTGTTTGGGAATTTTTAGTAACTAGTTAAATTTTTTGTATCATTATACAATAGATTTTACAGTGCTGGACTCTTGCATTGTCAATACAAGATCTGGAAATAACAGTAACATTTATTTCCATCAAGAAGTACATTCATTTTTGGTAAAGATCTAGTATTGACAATGCAAGAGTCCGTAACACTCTGTAAAGTCTCCTCCAGCCCATCCCAAAGACTTTCAATGAATGTAAGGTCTAAACTCAGAGGTGCCAATTCATGTTTGAAAAAAATGATTCCTCATGCTCCCTTCCAACCATTCTTTCACTATTTGAGCCTGATGAATCTTGACATTGTCATTCTGGAATATGGCCATGATGTGTCTTCCTACATGGTTGTTTAAGAAATGAAAAGCTACACACTCCATCTCTTAGGGTTAGAAGAACTGTTTTCCAAACATATAAAATGGTAGAAACATAATAATCACTGAAATAATGATCCAAAAGTGCAGAAACGTTTGTGTGAGAAAAGAAAATCTCATTAGCTTAGTATAAAATAAAATAAATGTGTGTGTGTGTGAGTTAGAATATTATATATCTTTTCTGTGCAGAAACCACACATGCATCAATTCAGATGTGTGGCTCTACACTAGTTGCGTAACAATTATGTGAGGGAAAAAAAGGAATTAAAGGTGTCAAAAATACCACATATGACAACAATGTGAAGTACACCAAAAATAAAGCAGAGACCGCCATCTGGTGGAAGAAGATCGATTTTCTTGGATGTCAAAAAGAACTGAATAAAAACAAATGCATACATTTTAGAACACTATATACTAACGTGCTAGATAATTGTAAGATAAACAATCTATCTATCTATCTATCTATCTATCTATCTATCTATCTATCTATCTATCTATCTATCTATCTATCTATCTATCTATCTATCTATCTATCTATCTATCTATCTATCTATCTATCTATCTATCTATCTATCTATTTATCTATCTATCTATCTGATGTGTTATTAGCTTGATTACTCATGCCATTGTTTTAATGATAAAACATGGACAGAAATCATCACATACGTCAATGTATAACCATCATACCAGTTTCCAACCCCCTGGCATCATGCTTCTGGCTCTACACCCGAACAGCTTTAGCTGCCTTGAATACTTGATCTGCACCAGGTCCCTCAAAAGGTCCTTCATGTTCTGTATTCTGAGCCATTATATCTGATTTAGGCAGATCCATTAACAAAGAGGTATGCACACAATTTGTCTTTTTTATATCCTTTTCCCAATTTTTCCATTTGATCTTTTCCATTAATTTCAAGCTCTCCGTCTGCATAAGTGCTAATTGTCCAGGTTCTTGGATTGGCGTGAAACTGATTGTTTTCTGAAACACAAGCAGCCTAATAATTGGGTGATGAGGAGATTCCAAAATAGTAGAGATATGTTATTTTCATTATCTCTTGCATAATCAGATCTCTCACTAAGAGTGTCACATTAATCAAAGCACACATAAATTGGGCACAGGGTAGTAAGTTCCCTGCAGAGGAAAGTGCTCAGCTGTTATTATGCGCACCTGTCAATCATGTAATGGGAATAGGGTCTTATCTAGCGAAACCATCTGTCATTTTCAAGAAAAAATAAACATTTATATACTTTCTAACCTGAATAGCTTGTCTTGCGCTGCTCTGCAAAGTGACATAGATTGTGCAATCACGTCAGAAAGGTCACCCTAGACATAGGCGGAAGTACCGCCTTCTGTAAGTACCGCCCTAAGCGAACGTGCAAACGGCCTTAACAAAAAAAAAACCCTCCATCTCCAACTTTAAAATCGGCCAACATGGTATTTTAACCTTTTTTTTTTTTTTTTGCTAAAGGACATTCGTATTAGTCTTTTCACAAAAGCTTTGTAAACACTTTGTAAATACGTCTAGCGTGACCTTTCTGACGTGATCGCGCAATCCATGGTGCGTCGCAGAGCAAGATGAGCAATTGATATAGAGATGAGCCTATATGCTATATATATATATATATATATATATATATATATATATATATATATATATATATATATATATATACTCAAAAACCTGTAGTGTGCTGTAGTCTTAATCTTTAGCTGTTTCTTGAATATACGCCCCTGCTCAGGTGGAATTAGGCAGGTCAGACTCTGGTTGTGGCTTTGATGGAACTGGACCTGGCAGTAAAAGGAGCAAACCAGTGGAATTGAAAGACACCCCGGAAGTTTTATGAAGGTATAAATGTTTTAAAAACCAAGTAAATAAAATGTAAGGAATAAATTGGAAGGGAAAACAATCTGTCAATATGTTCTCTAAATGTAAATGTCTGGGGAGAAAAACATTGAGCAAAATATATCCATTACTTTTTAATTCATTTTACAAAAGAAGTACTTTGAATCGCTCTGGTCCCAACTACTAGAATATGAAATATATATTTTACTGTGCCTTCTGATCACACTGCAAAAAGTGATGTTCATCATCTGTATTTGTTTAAGTGCAAATGACTAACGATTCTTAAATTAAGGTCATTGTTTTTTTTGTTTGCTGTTGCTTACCTCCTTTTACATTTTTATATAAATCTCTAGCGCTTGTTTTCACAATACATTTTAGACTGCCACCTTGTTGAAAACACAATACATGTAATGTAGAATAAAGGTACAGAGATAATGAATATGTTCACTCATGTTTCTGTATCACAAATTTAATATTCCGAAAAAAAAGAATGAGAGGAAAGACCAATGAAAAACACAAAGACTAACAAAAGAAATTGGAAAACAGACATCAACCAATTACAGTGAGAAATGAACATTCAGAATTACTAGAGAAAACTGATACCATAAAAAAAAGTTCAATAATGAAATAAGGGATTACAAAATAACACAATCAACAATAGCCACCATAATGATTATCCTAATTCAATGAACTCACACAATTACAACATGAATGACAGGTGTAAACACTGCACATGCGTGTACTTAAAGGGTTAGTTCGGCCCAAATGTTTAATTCTCTCATGATTCACACTCCAACCATCCTAGGTATATATGATGTTCTTCTTTCAGATGAATCCAATCAGAGTTATATTAAAAAACGCCCTGGCTAATCCATAGCTTTATAATGACAGGCCAAAATTTGAAGCCCAAAAAAGTGTATCCATCCATTGTAAAAGTGCTCCACACAGCTCCGAGTTTTAATAAAGGCCTCTAAAGGGAATCAATGGGTTTGTGTAAAAAAATATATCCATATAACATCTTATAAATGAAAATATCTAGCTTTTGGTGGACCTCCTTCCGTATTCAACTCATGAAAAAAGCGTAACTGGCGCCGCGCGACAATGACATTGGACGTAGCGTAAGCATTTTAAACTGCGAGAGGCGTTACACTTTGTACGCAAGTTGAATACAGATGGCGATATGAATATTTTTCTTATACAAACCCATTGCTTTTCTTCAGAAGGCCTTTATTAACCCCCCGGAGCAGTATGGATTACTTTTATAATGGATGAATGTACTTTTTGGGGCTTCAGTTGTTGGGCTGCCATTCACTGGCATTTGGATTAGCCAGGAGATTTTTAAATATAACTCTTATTGTATTCGTCTGAAAGAGGAATGTCATATTACACCTAGCATGGCTTGAGGGCGAGTCAATTATGGGATCATTTTCATTTTTGGGTGAACTATCCCTTTAATATGAGGTAAAATTATAATTATATATATATATATATATATATATATATATATATATATATATATATATATATATATATATATATATATATATATATATATATATATATATATATATTCTAATGGTTGGTCAGAGGATGGTTTCATCCAACACTACTCTCCATATATTTATATATAGAATCAGAAATACTGGGAGTATGTATTTTTATAGCAGGCAAAGTAAACTAAAACTCCTGCTTATGCATGTACACATAACTTAATATCGCCAGTGGCTTACAAAAAACCCTCATGAAACAATTCAAACAACAGCAAATAAATGCTGGAGGATTTGGAGATGCAGTATTGTAATGTCATGGGGTCATATCACATACAATCCATTTTTATTATTGATACATGGTGAAAACATTTCTTGTGTGAATAGAAAATGTGAAAATAGCTTCAATTCATTATTCAGGTCAAGTCACCACATGAATCTCTGCGCAGCCGTACTGTCGGGCCACTGAAATGTTTTATAGATGAATAAATAAACTGTAGCTGCATTAACTGCCGTATAGAGGCTAAACTCAAGCAGCAGTCTGGGTAAAGATGGGATAGGGACGTGAACGCGATAGAACAGATACGGGATGATGAAATATCGAAACTCCAAGAGTTTTTGCGGAACGGTTGCCGCCACGAGACAAGTGCAGAACACCAGACACCAGAACAGCGACTTGGACCTCAAAGTATCTAGAAAGTTCCATGTTGCGAACGCATATCCGGGGACTAACAGGAAACGGACAAGGTCATGTCTCTGGAAGATATTTTTCCATACATAGAACGGAAAGTGCCGGTTGTCCGCGAGCAGGTACTTGTGAACAAATGTGAATTTCCAGACCAGAAACAGGAAGGACGCCATCAGCACGGCATACAATAAGGGTTGCTTCCGTAAAGACTGTAGAAACCTGACTACCCTTTGGTAACTCAGTGAGGTAGGAAGAGAAAATATGAGAGTAAACGACAGGAAATAGAAAATCTGAGGGAAATTCAGACACGCTTCGTGACTACTGCGATCTCCAACCACAATTCCGTCATTCAACACCGTGAAAACCACGAAAAGAACAGCTACGGCAATGTAAGACCATGTCGACAAGAACACTGCTTTTATATTGTTGGGCGTTTTGAGGAATTCCAACAGGAAACGCATCACTCTCATCGCCCCATTGATGGTTAGAGGGACCTGAGAGGGTGATTTTTCATCTCGCTTCTTCGATTGTTCAGTTCGCCAGGTCTCGTCCATTTTTTGAGCCACCACAGTGCCAGCACAGAAGGCCACCCAGATGACGTTTGTCTGGCGGAAGAGGATGGCGCAGATGCCGAGAAGCGCCGCCGCTTTGTGGCTTCCGTACAGAGCCATGAGGTACATGAAGAGGGTGAAGAATGTGGAGCCGGAGTCAGTGTAATACAGGAACGTGAAGAAGTACAGCACGGGGAATGTGGACAGAGACAGGGCTGAGAACATTCTACGAGAGCCAGAACGGGACTAGAGAAAGAGAGAGAATGAAATATGATGACACAATAGTATTACACCTTCAATTGTTTTTAAGGTGTCATTTGGCGTAATTACAGCCAAGGGTATAATGTTGCTCAAGTTTGTGTGGTTGCTAGGCGTCTTTGTTGAGGTTATCACCTTTCTAATTCAGATTTTCAATGTTCGCTCAGAGGACAATGAAATGGGCTAAAAATAGACTGTGAGTTAGTTTGTGAGTTTTGCATGTTTCTTTTGATTATGACAAAATATAGTTACCCTGCATTCACTATTAATGAAATTATTATATTTATTTAAACTCTGTCTCCTGTACTGAAAATTATGCCCATATTATAATTCATTCAATTTGATTTTAAAGAAATGTATTTTGAAAGAAAAAATTATAATATTTTTAAGTGGCCTAGTTTAATGATCTAAGCACATGATCTAAAGCACATGGCACAGGTACACTTAAAGCATGTCCAAATCCTCTTTTGCTAGTTCAATGACAGGAAAAATGCCCACCGCATGGTCTAAAAGGGTTGTTTCTAGTCTCATAATGAGTCATGGGTGTTTTTTGGGCCTAACATGCAATAAAAAAATTCAAAAAGTCTCATCTCCTATTCCCTTTAAAAGCCAGATGTGATTGCACCATGACGGAGTTGTTATTTATATGGCAGAATATAGACACCCTCAACATGACGAGTGTGTGTCTATTGCCACAACTGGTTAAATAAGTAGCCAGTTTCATTTGTAATTACTGCAAATAGGTAATTCTGATACATGCAATGACTATTCATTATGACATGTAGGCATTTTTATCTTTATGTACACAATAATAACATTTTACATTGTAATCCTTTAATTTTTAATATTTGGCATGTGTGTGTATTGCTGCACGTCCCTGTGCGTGCAACAAGCAGTGTACGCATGTTGTGCACACGCCTATAGACGCATATTACAATGCAGCCTTTAAATAGCACAAAAAAATCGTGAATGTGGCGCATGACGCGAAAATGATAACTGCGTCAGGCTGAAAATAGCAAAAAAAAACATGCCTGCCATCACATTGCGTTCAGTGTATGATAGGGCCCTAAAAGTCTCAAAACAATTTTATTTTGCTTATTAGTTGTATTTTTTTATTTTTTTTAATTTATTTTTTGTTTTTGTTTTTTATATATGTTGTTATATTTTGCTGTGGTTTTATGTTCTTATGTACAGCGCTTTGAGAAGCTGCTTTTAAAGGCGCTATATAAAAATAAATAAAGTTATTATTAACATTAAATGTGTCCGTATTTCTTAATTTTGTGCTCGTCTCCGAACCATGAATCCCCATCAGTAAATACTCTTGTAAATTACATTTTGTACAATAAATTATATGCAGTTTTAAAGTCAGAGAGATAAAAAAAAATTCTAACTTTTAAAGATTCAGATGAATGACAATTATGTGTACCATTTTTTTTTTGTAACCAAGCCTGCTTGTCTCTGTATTACTGTCATTGCCATTATCAAGTTTAGACATAGTTTTCCAATAAAGTGTGTAATCGGTTATGATTTATATTCTCTTCCGTGTATGTTTTCGATCCTCAAATAAAGATTAGAATGTTTATGAATCAGCTTATTTATTCATGATTCGGATTGCGTGCCAAACTGCTGAAATCACGTGACATTGGTGATCCGAATCATGAATCAATCCGCTGATTCATGAACGTTTGAATCTTTATTTGTGGATTGAAAACAAACACGGAAGAGAAGACAATGCTGAATAGTCGTAGTTCTTGTTATTTTTGGACCAAAATGTATTTTAGATGCTTCCAGAGATTCTAATTAACTAACTGATGTCACATAAGGACTACTTTGATGATGTTTTTATTAGCTTTCTGGACATGGACAGTATAGTGTGCCTACACTTGCATACGCTCTCAGACTAAATATAATATAGTAATAATATAGTATAATAATATCTTAAACTGTGTTCCGAAGATGAACGGAGGTCTTACAGGTGTGGAAGAACATTAGGGTAGGTCATTAATGACATAAATTTAATTTTCGGGTGAACTACCCCTTTAATATCTTCAAAATTGTAATGATATCTTTGTAATTTTATAAGTTTATAAGAGATTCAAATTGTTGAGTCGAGAGATTCAAATCAATGAGTTGAGTTGAATGTCAAACAAGAAATTCAAATTTGTTAGTATATTTTGTGCGCTCCTATTATTATTAACCAATAATAAATCAATAATACATTTTCTATACAGCTTTAAAATCAAGCAAATTCTACTTTTCTGGGTAACACTTTACAACAGGGTCCCATTTAATGCATTAAATAACAACGAGCAATACATTTATTACAGTGTTTATTGATATTTGTTAATGTATAATTAATAATATTCAATTGTTCATTTTAGGTCTGGTCCATTCATTAATTTATATACATGACAACTTGATTTTAATAATGCAGTATTAAATGTTGAAATTAGTTAAAAATTTAATTTTTTTGCAAATTAAAAAGCAAATAGTTTATCAGGGCTCGTAGTTTTTTTTTTTTACTTCAATAAGTTAGGAACACCAGGAAAAAATTAGGAGCAGTGGAGCGCCACAACTAAATTGTTTATACATAATTTGTGTGTGTGTGTGTGTGTGTGTGTGTGTGTGTGTGTGTGTGTGTGTGTGTGTGTGTGTGTGTGTGTCATGTTCAAGTAAATTGGTAATTCAATTGTCAGAATAAAAAACTTGCTTGTCTGACTTAAGTTATGTGCACCTAATTGAAGAATCACCATTAAACTTATATGAAAACTGGCAAAATCAGACACCTTATCTTTGATGTGCAGCCTGCAGATGATAAGATAGATGATGTAGAGATTCCCACTATTAAATAGCAGATTGATGAATCTCAGCATGGCAGTCGAGCAAACCACCCTGCCCTTCAGATCCGCCAGCCAAACCATCGGCCTGATCAGACCCACTGACGCCAGATACAGCCCAGGGAGAGTGGTGATCATCGGATCCCACTGTGGAAGAAGACACATGGGCATTTTGAAGAGACACATACATGGAATGAGAGATATAAGCATCATTAACAATCATACCTCATTAAACTTCCCGTCACAGTACTTCTGCGCTTGAGGGACATGGAATATCTCATCCATGTACGGATCTCTCTGTTCCCGTGTGATTTTAGAGAACAGAAGGCAGGATACGAGAAAGTTAATGCTGCACAGAGCTGTGAAGATATAAACCTCAAATCTCTCCATCCTTTAGACAAACGAACTCGACCTTTGATGGTATTACACTTATGGAAATGAGTGGTATATGAGGATGATTATGATAGTATGCGACGCATTCATTCCTTATAATCGATCTTCTCCCAGTGTTTCAAAAATGTGCAAACATATGCAAAAATCGCATTTTTAAGTTTTGGTTTTTGACAGCTTACTAGTGCGTCATATACTAGAGTCCGTGCAGAAACCGGAAGCGTGAATAATTAGTTCCCACATTTAGACAGATTACAATAATATAAACTGTGTTGTTCGTAACAATGTTGACGCATTTTAATATGTACATCACCTATACTATGACATTGTTCCTTATTACATTTCTTATTAAAATCTAAATGATGTGTTCTCTAGTAAGTATAACTGTTTATGTAAATATATTATTTATAAAGATCAGTGCTTGCCACACAAATTCGCCTATGTAATTATTATTATTATTATTATTATTATTATTATTATTATTATTATTATTATTATTTAATATATGTAATATCACCTACGCAAAGCAATGACAGCGATTTCAACAAGTCGGAACCATGGTCGGAACATTTTCCCAGCAGAAAATTACGGTGTCACGTTATTATTATTCCGTACGTCGACACATTGGGCGCATGTTGTCTAGATAAAGTTCGTGCACAGAAGGCATTACAATATTAAAAATGCAACTTACACGAGATTTAGAACTGTTTCCTGAATATACAGTGACTCAATTGCTCTTCAAAGATGTGAAAAATGCGACGGAGTTGAGAAAAATGGCAGTGAATGGAGAAATAAAAGGAGCACTGATCAATCCATCAATGGTAAGAGCACGTCATTGTGTACAAACTCATTTATTATTTTATAGAAAATCCCATGGTATACATAGTTCATGCCAAAAGTACTATGGTCTCAAAAAGTATGTTGATTGTATGTGTTTTGGATGGTATCATGGTAATATTGTTATAGATAGATAGATAGACAGACAGACAGATAGTATACCGCCCTTTTTGAACATTTACCCTGGTATACTACAGTATAGTGCCATGATATTATGGTATGGTAAGTGATGTAAACTTTTTCTATTGTTCTGCAGTCATCATAGTTTGATTTGCTGTACTAATGTTCATGTTCTCTTTTAAGGTTGTGGATGCATTTCAGGTCCTGGTGGCAGCAAATAAAGCAGTTCACCTACATAAAATTGGGAAAATGAAAACCCGGAGCCTTTATTCGGAAATAATTTTTAATCTCTCGCCCACAAACAACGTAAGTGACATTTCAGTACAGAGCTGACTCTAACCTTATTTGTTTTACAGTGTTCAATTTTAACATCACGTTTAATGTTTTGCAGATATCTGAAGCGTTTAAAAGGTTCGGGATCTCAGACAGTGACACTGCGGTTCATATTGTGTTAGTACACAATAAAGAAGAGACCCTGAACATCGATGACATCATCTCAAAGGTGGACGGACAACAGATTGCTGTTGATCAAGTGTCTGATTTGACTGATCCTGCAAAAATTAAAAAGGTTTGTCTTTTAGACAGCACTGATATAGAAAAATCTAAGATGGATCTTGTTTATTGTACTTGTTTGAAAGTACATGTATGTCTCTCATTACAGCTCTACAAAGTCGCACCGCAGGAGGAAAAGTGTGGCAGCCTTTTGGACGCTGTTGTTTGCAGGATGGCCACTAAAGATGTTGCATAGATAATATATGGGTGTTGATATGTAAACAAAAGCCTATTTATTTGAAATTCCTTAGTTTTGTAATATTTTTACAAAAATTAAATAATCTTGAAGTTTATTGGCTATTTTGCTGTATCTACTTTCTAGATATTCTACTGAGAAATGGTTATTTTATTGAAAGGGGGAGAGAGAGAGAGAGAGAGAGAGAGAGAGAGAGAGAGAGAGAGAGAGAGAGAGAGAGAGAGAGAGAGAGAGAGAGAGAGAGAGAGCTAAGTGACTTGCAACAGAGCAATTCATCATAGAGACAACAACATTCATAGTCTTTTTAGACAATTTTTACCTCAATACCCAACCATTATCTTACTAAAACATTAAGGATTTATTTGGATAATATTTATACCTTGATATGTCAATTGTACATTAACAAGAATCAAGTCCTTTATAATATCATATGTATAATATACAAACCCGATTCCAAAAAAGTTGGGACACTGTACAAATTGTGACTAAAAAAAAGGAATGCAATAATTCACAAATCTCATAAACTTATATTTTATTCACAATAGAATATAGATAACATGTCAAATGTTAAATGTGAGACATTTTGAAATGTGATGCCAAATGTTGGCTCATTTTGGATTTCATGAGAGCTACACATCCCAATAAAGTTGGGACAGGTAGAAGTAAGAGGCCGGAAAAGTTGGAGGACCAATTTGCAACTTAATAGGTCATTTGGCAACATGATTGGGGATAAAAAGAGCCTCTCAGAATGGCAGTGTCTCTCAGAAGTCAAGATGGGCAGAGGATCACCAATTCCCCCAATACTGCGGCGAAAAGTAGTGTAGAGATATCAGAAAGGAGTTTCTGAGAGAAAAAATTCAAAGAGTTTGAAGTTATCATCATCTACAGTGCCTAATATCTTTCAAAAATTCAGAGAATCTGGAACAATCTCTGTGCGTAAGGGTGAAGGCCGGAAAACTATACTGGATGCCCGTGATCTTCGGGCCCTTAGACAGCACTGCATCACACATGCTACAGTAATGGAAATCACAACATGGGCTCAGGAATACTTCCAGAAAACATTGTCAGTGAACACAATCCACTGTGCCATTCGTCGTTGCCGGCTAAAACTCTATAGGTCAAAAAAGAAGCCATATCTAAACATGATCCAGAGGCGCAGGTGTTTTCTCTGGGCCAAGGCTCATTTAAAATGGACTGTGGTAAAGTGGAAAACTGCTCTGTTGTCAGACGAATCAAAATATGAAGTTCTTTTTGGAAAACGGACGCCATGTCATCCGGACTAAAGAGGACAAGGACAACCTAAGTTGTTATCAGCACTCAGTTTAGAAGCCTGCATCTCTGATGGTATGGGGTTGCATGAGTGTGTGTGGCATGGGCAGCTTACATCTGGAAAGGCACCATCAATGCTGAAAGGTATATTCAAGTTCTAGAACAACTAATGCTTCCATCCAGATGTCATCTCTTTCAGGGAAGACCTTGCATTTTTCAAAAGGACAATGCCAGACCACATACTGCATCAGTTGAGCAATTAGAAGCCTATATTAGACAAGAATGGGACAACATCCCTATTCCTAAACTTGAGCAACTTGTCTCCTCAGTCCCCAGATGTTATAAAAAGAAGAGGGGATGCCACACAGTGGTAAAAATGGCCCTGTCCCAATTTTTTTGAGATGTGTAGATGCCATGGGATTTAAAATCAACTTATTTTCCCTTAAAATTATACATTTTCTCAGTTTAAACATTTGATATGTAATCTATGTTGTATTCTGAATACAATATTGACATTTGAAACTTCCACATCATTCTGTTTTTATTCACAATTTGTAGTGTCCCAACTTTTGTGGAATCAGTTTGTATATCATACACATTTACTTTTAAAAGAAAAAGCCACAATTTTACTTTCAATTAATTGCGATACTTCTGATAATTTTTTTTTTATGTTTTAAATACTCTTTTTTTCATACATCCAGTATGTGAAATCCGCAAAAACAAAACGGATACTGTAGCCAGTATTACTTATGTTAAAAAAGAGATTAAACAACACAATATGCATATTAACCAAGTTAGCAGATCAAACTAATAACAATAAAATAAAATTAAAAAAATTAAAAGGCAGAAGGGGTATTATTTAAAACCTAATATTTTATGCTATCGCTTTGAAAAGAATAGATTTTTTTTATGATGACCACTGGAGTTTATTTATTCAATGTCTTCATAACTAATATTATTTATTGGGTATTGTAATTTTAGTGCTTTGATGAAATTTACTTAAATTATAATTTGTGTATTTAATCATAAAAACAAGATATTGTAGAAAATTCATCGAATGGACGAATGTACATTTTCTCACCCTCATGTCTCTTTCTAACCCTGAATTTTATTACGTTTGAGGACACAAAAGGAGATATTTTATTTAATGGCTGTTTTATACAATGATTTTCTAGAGCCCATGGCCACTATATATTGAATGAAAAAGAAGGGTAAATTTTCCAGATTTCCAGAAAACAAAACAAAAATATGGGTTTGCCATGAATGACATGATGATGAGTAAATTATGACAGTAAATAATGCATTTGTATACATTTTTTGAGTGAGCTTAGTCTGGGAAGTTGCTAAGCTCATCTTTGCCTATGTTTCCACCGCTGAGAATGACCACCACATTCTTGTCACTGATATCTGGTATTTTGTCATTCGTGACGGCAGCGAATGCCGCAGTGCCTGAAGGTTCAACGACGAGGCCAGCCTTGTAAAGTGTGGAAACGGCAGATTTGATCTCCTCTTCGCTCACCAGCACAATGTTCTCCACGTACTTCTGACAAAGCTCATACGGCAAGGTACCTGAGGTTGAATCCCAGTATACAAGTTTTGGTTAAAACCTCAATCTTTAAAGTATACTGCCGTAAAGTTTCTTTAAAGTAGATTTTATACCTGCAAATGGTGGCGCTAGTCCCGAAGCGATGCTTTTAGCATTCATACCAACAGGCTTCTTCACAATGAAGCTCTTGTACATTGTACAAGCTGTTGAAAATCAAGAATGGTTTACCAATGTGCACTTATCGGTCAAACAAAAAGTGTATTTTTGTAAAAAAGCAGTGCCTTTCCATTATTTACTACTAATATAATAAATATGATACTGAGCTATGTTACATAATTTGATATATTTAACAGTGTATAACGCTGCGAAATGTTAAAAACAAGTAATTTTTTTTCCAATATATCTAATTAATATTATATTATATTTAGTTTACCCCAAAAAAATCCTGTGCATGGTGCTCACTGCAAAGCCAAATGACATCCGGGAACAGGATATTTCTGAAACATCCTCTGGATGTCATGGGTGGAGCTTGAACGTTCAAATACACCCTACCCCAATCCGTCAATAATAATAATATTTTGTTACATTTATAAAGCGCTTTTCTAGGCACTCATTTACATATAGAAGGGGGAATCTCCTCAACCACCACTAATGTGCAGCACCCACCTGGATGATGTGACGGCAGCCACATTGCGCCAGAATGCTCACCACACACCAGCTGATTGGTGGAGTGGAGACAATCAGTATATGGGGATGATTAGGAGGCCATGATGGACAAAGGACAATGGGCAAATTTGGGGTTTTTAATGACCACAGAGAGTCAGGACCTCGGTTTAACATCTCATCCGAAGGACGGGTAAACATAACTAGGTAAAGCTCCTCCCATGACACACAGAGAGGAGTGTCTACAACTCTACTACAGCCTCATGAAGCACGCTGATGACGAGTGATGTCTGCACGAGTAGGGTGCGCAAATGTATGGAAATACATATGTTGACAGGCAGGTAGGACACCCTTTCATTACGTTCAGACCGAATGCAAGGATTGGACGGACATTTTCGTAGTCCTGATACTTCCACAGAACATGCAGTGCTTGTTTAAATATTTAGACCAATTTTATTATTGATTTCTATCAGGATGTAAAAAAGTTGAAATCGGTATAACAAAAAGTGTTTCATAAAAACATTGCCATACCCTATAGCTTTAAGGGAATGATGCCATCAGTTATTTGTTACTGTCTTGTTTCATTTGAATGCTTGAAAGTTCAGTGCTGAGATATGATCAATAACTACAACTAAAACCATACAAATATGTCATTTATTGACATAAAATAAACATTAACTGAAATTTAAAGAACACGTTTTTTCCAAGGCAACATTTTTCAAATGGCATAATATTTTTAATATTGTGTGCACCTGCCCAGGGACTGCAGATGGAAACTAGCATTAGCTAATTCTGGTACAAAACATATTCTCGTAAGATAAATGTATTTTGTACATTGTCCCTGATAAATAAACTAATTAAATAAATAAATAATTTACTAAGCATGAGTCTCAAAGGTGACTTTAAAAGGGAACAACAAGGGCATATTTACCTCCTTCTGGTTCCACTCCATAGATCTTTGTGCTTTCACAGCCAGAGAGTTTGATGGCAGCTGCCACACCAGCAAGTAACCCTCCTCCACCACAGCAAACCACCACCACATCTGGACAGGGGACAACCTCCAGGATCTCAAAACCTAAGCTATAAAACGACACTAGCATGAGTGGACCAATTATACTATACATCCCATTATTGATGCATGTGTTCAATTCATCATGTTGAGTCTGAATTTTTTTTATAAATATGTTATATAAAATGAAAATTTCATCGTCATTTATCAACTCTGATGACTTTCAAAGCTGTATGACATTGTTTTCTAGTTTTTGCAACCCCAAAGAAGATTGTAGACAGTTTCACAAATCTCTTTTCCATACAAGTTTCATTAATACTGATAAAACTTGGACTACATTTATGATACTTTTAATGTTCTTTTTGGAGCTTGACAGTCACAGTTACTGCTGGGGGTAACACGTTTACGTGATCAGATTACTTTTTTTCAAGTAATTAGTAAAGTAATCCATTACTTTTTTCATTTACAACAAAATGTCAGAGTTACTTTGTTTGTTTGTCCATTTATCTTTTTAAGATACCTTGTATCTTACATTATCGCCCCGCAGAAGCTGTTTTTGTAAAAATAGGCTAACGATTGCGTCATAACCAACGCGACTCTGTCGCACAGTTGAGAAATTACCATATAGACCTGAGGAGACGCTCGCAGGCAATCTTTTACTGTCTATGAGACAGTTTGGGGGGGACGTGGAGACATAAAGTCTGATAAAGTCAAGGGGGAAGAATGGGGAGAAGCCTAGAGCCAAAAGCAACGGGAGAAAATATTTAAACAAAGTGATTCAGATTTCACTTTCCACAACTACTAGAAGACCTACAACTGTCAGACAGGAGGCTCACGTCACATCTACGTCGTCAAGCTCAGTCTGAGCCTGCGCAGTTCACTCAGCCATCAGGAGGTGAGTGCTCCTTACTGACCTCACTTTCCGCCGTTGAAGTCAATGGGATAGCTCTGTCCATTTCTTTCTATGAATCTGACACACAATGTGCAGGTGCACTTAGGACGTGTCCAAATCCACTTTTGCTAGTTTAAAGCTGCAGTCCGTAACTTTTTGCACTCTAGTGGTTAATAAACAGAACTGCATGCAGCTTGCGGAAGAACATTGCAGCCGGAGCTACTTCTCTCTGTTTATGTCTATGGCGGATCACAGGGACTGTGCTCCTCTGGCATGAAATAGTCCCTATATAAATACTTATTATAAGTGTATCATAATGATTCAGGGTAAGACCAAAACACGGTTTGGAAAATGGATTCCTGTTGTACATTCTCATTATATATTTTTTGCAAATCTTGGACACAAAAAAAGTTACGGACAGCAGCTTTAACAACAAAAAAAATGGTCGGCTAACCAGGCGACAGGAATCCTTTTATTTTTAATATTTAAAAATGTTTGTGTGCTGCTGCTGCGCGTCCCTGAGTGTGTAATAAAAAGAGAGCATACTACTAACGTGCCCTTTGCAAAACTGAAAAAATACTACCCTATTGACTTTAGACCAGGTGATTGTTGGTCAACGGCACAGTTGTTTTCAGTTTCCTCAAAATAGCAACACGCCAGCAATGCGCCTGAACACACCGCGTTTTTAGATCAGCATAGCCATGGGCGAACATATGGTCGCGAGTGCATTTGCTATTTAAACAACATGGAGCTGGATGTGAAAATGATAACTGCGTTGAGCTGAAACTAGAAAAAAAAACACTGCCATCGCATTGTGCCGGGTGTATGATTGGGCCCTAAATGTGAACAGGCATTTCAAACTCAGAATACTCAAACTTGAAATAACAAAATATGTTAAATAATTAGGGGTGACCCCTAATAGTCGAAGATTCGATGCATCGATATGCAGGACCGGATTCGATCACTGATCTCATGGTCAAATTTTCGCGGGTGTTATGAAACGAGGATCATATCATTTTGGCAAGGGCACGGAGCTTCGCACCGGACGTGCCGCGCATTTAAAATTCGAACACATACACCGACGGCAGCATTCGACGCCTCTCCGCGGCGATTAAAATTTCCCTAAAATCGTGAATGTACATCCTGATTTCACCCTGTGCTACAAGATACACTCATCGTGCAGCTCTTCTGTCAGAAGTCGATTCAAAATTGAGCTTGCGCGTATATAACGTTCACGTCTGCCTGGTGTGAGATACCTGAGACACGCCGCTGAGCTTCAGTCCGGTGTGCAACCCCCTTTAGGCGCAATCGGCTTAAGAACGTGCATATAAACGCTCTCAAAGTGTTCTTTTCCTCTCTAGGCAGGTATTTTTTTAGGTTAATTTATCAAAATGTTCTTTTATATATTTGTGTGATGTTCTGTGTTTCGAGAAAATGGTTGAGAGAACGGTTGATTTACGAATGTGTAGTGTAGCCTAGTTTTGATCCCTTCATTAAAAGTGGTGGCTGTGTACCGTGTGTAAAGTAAGTTAAAATAAAAATAGTCTTAGCCTCCTGCTAAATAGTGTCTTGCCCTTTCCAACCCGTTTATACCGTTTATATTTTACGGTCTATGGTTTACACACACATTGATGATTCGATTATCGGTTGACCATAGAGAGATTCGAAAATTCTGATTCGAATGTGTAAATCCATAGTCAGGGACACCCCTATAAATAATACAAATATACTTTATGTATTTAATCTTACTTTATTAACCAATGTATTTGCTGTTGATCTTCAGTGATTTAATTCAACCATACAAAAAATTTAAAATATAGTAAAAACAACCTTTTTTTAAATTTTATTTATTTATTTATTGTTTTATTGCTGAAGAAAAAGTGTGGAACTTTCTTCTGCGCTTCTTCTGCAAAAACTAAATTGTTTTTGCTGCCCCCTCTACTGAACAAGTGTGAATTTGCATTGCCTTTAGCCTGATGCTTATTCATTTCACTTTCTGTGTGTGAAAGAGCCTTTACATAACTTTTATCTTATTATAAAAAGTAACACAAGAGTAACATAGCACATTACTTACCATAAAAAGTAACTAAGTAACACAATATTGCAAATAATAACTTTTAAAAGTAACTTTCCCAATCACTAGTCTCAAAAGCAGTGAACATTCCTCAAAATATCTCCTGTTTTGTAAAATTAAAGAGAGTCATTTGGTATGCCATGAGGGTAAGTAAATAAAGACAGGATTTTCATGCTTTGGATATTAAATTATTTTAAAATGTATTTTAACCTGGCATGTCCAGCGATAAGGTCCGGATCATCATAGGAATGCAGGAAAGTCATGTTGTCCTCTTGAACACATCGGTTGACAACATCCATGAGACGAGTAGTTGGTGCTCTTTCAACCTCAACTCCCAAACTCTGCAAATACACTTTTTGTTTAGTAAAAGATTGAATAAAGAAAGGAAGTGTATAAATGAGAGTGTAGTATAAGCCTACTTGTATCAGCAGAGATCTGGAGATGGGGGCGGTTTCTGGCATCACCACTTTGCCTTTGGATCCATAATGCTTGCATGCACACGCAAAAGACTTCCCATAATTCCCAGCAGACATGGTCACAAAATGATCCCCTTTGAGTCTCCTGGCAAACTGGTTTGCAACACCTCTTATCTTAAAAGAGCCTGCAGGAAGAGGAAAGACAAGTTTAAAAACTTTGTATGCTAACATATGTTGCCATAACCAAACCAAACAGACACAAACCGACCTGTCCTCTGCATGTTCTCCAGTTTGATGTGAATATTGCTGGATGTTTTAAGCGGCAGTGTGGTTTGGCACCATGGGATCATTGGCGTGTTGATCACATCCAGTGGGCTGCATCTGACAGTCCCACAGGCTTCTCTGAGCATCTCTACTGAGAAGCTGTCTGCTGACATTTCTCCCATTGCTCTTGTTGTTTGCTAGATTTATAATGAATAAATAATGAACAAGACAAATGTAAATATTTATTAATAAAATGTGAATATTTATATTTATTTTGTATAATTTAGTCTTACTGTATTATTATTACAGTTATTGCGATTATTATTCAAAATAATTATTGTGTCTTATGATTATTGCTGTTTTTAACAAATCTGTTGACTCAAAACTTTGATTGCTAACTCATTGAACACTGCAAAGCTTTCGATTGTTTTATTCTACCATAAAGCAAATCCAACTATACGACATTGAAGTTTTTTTTTTTTTTTTTTTTTTTTTTTTTGAGAAAAGAATGGTGTCAAATACTTTTTTGTTTTTGTATAAACCCTCATAAAACTAAACAGGCCGAAACGTTTCCGCTGAATTGCATTTAGTTGCACTGTACCGTAAAACCGATAACGCACTGCAAAAATATAATGCTGGATTTTAGGAATCTACTTTTCCACATCAAGAAATTTCATTCAGGGTTCCCACGACCAAGCAACGGTGTCGAGCATTATGAAATAATCATTGGGTGTTGCTTTACCAGCCATTGACTGTCATAGGCACCTGTATTCCGGCAGGGGGAGTTCGATGGCTCAGAAAAACAACCCATCCATTGATATAATGACTTTTTTTACAGTCTATGATTGAATCTCATTCAAATCTGGGCCTATAATCGTTGAAACACATACACATACGTCTTATCTCAGTAAATTTATTAGATAAACGGATTTATCCAACAAGCTATGTAGGCTGGTACTTAAACTATTGTAATAATATCTGAAATGTGTACTTTTGTAATTATGAATGTACTTTTGGGAAATTTCATTGTGCCTATGCTTGTTTATCTTTTATGAATCAATCCAATGAGGGTAGGCATAATAAGCAAATGTTTCAGACACTTTTCGGACAAGTCATGGAATTTCCATGAAATTCTGTTTGCCATTCTACTTATCACATTTCTGTGGATTTTAAACGCCACACGCTACTTGCAGTGTTACGATTTAAAGTGTTCTACTAGGAACAAATACCGGAACTATAGTTTTGTTTGAGTTGTTTTTTGTTTCCGATCGGTCAAGATTTTGAAGAACTTTAATTATGGCGACCTTCATAGCACAGTCATGAATTGTCCCTTCATTTCTCTTTACTTGTGTAATTACATTTATTTGAAAACATATTAATAATAGGTGTTATGGGTGTAATTAGACATGTTGTGTGTGCTATGTCTGGAGGGGTTGACAGTTCTGTCAGTGCATTGTTACTCAAAAGAATGGGTAAGTTTTCAGTGTACTAAAATAAATTACAGTTTTACACATTTTTATTAAATGAACTTTACAGTACAGTTCAGAAAGCACATTCCGTAAGTTACTATAGTGAACTGTTAGCAGTCACCCCATAAACTCTTTTGTATTTGTGTGCTAATGCTGTGCTTATTATATTAATATATATTACATTGTGTACTAATTTAGACTGTACTGTGGCAATTATAATAAACTATAATAATACTATATTATATTGTATTATATTGAAAATAAAAATAACGTAGTCTTCACACGTATGCCTGAAAGTAAAGTTGGTTATTATTTAAATGTAATTAAATTAGATATTGAAGCACACTGCTTTTAAAGACATATACACTTTCCAAGAAATTGGAAATATATCGATCTATCGATCTACCGATCTATCTGTCTGTCTGTCTGTCTAATCTAAAGCTGTTTGTTATGTTTAAAATAATAAAACAACGCATATATTGTTCATTATGCAGACAAAAAAAAAACGCTTTCTATTTTTCAAACTAGCATATGTTTGCGGATATATGATATCTGCTTGTCATCAGGCTATCATGTGACTGGTGTGTTCATGAAGAACTGGGACTCTCTGGATGAGAGAGGTGTCTGTTCATCTGAGAGAGACTGTGAAGATGCGTATAAAGTGTGTAAGATGCTGGATATGCCTTTCCACCAGGTCTCATATATTAAAGAATACTGGCATGAAGTATTTAGGTAAATAAAGCAGTCATTTTAAGTTAACTAAATTTAAAGTGTTGTGCACCTCTCATAATCTCATTTTTATTCTTTATGTTTGTAGTAATCTTCTCAGGGAATATGAAAAGGGCAGAACACCAAATCCAGACATATTGTGTAACAAACACATCAAGTTTAAGCACTTCTATCAGTATGCAGTTAATACTTTAGGTAAGTTCTGTCTGTGCTTTTGTTGCTTAAAATGTAATGAGACACCAGTCTATATGTTATTCGTGGATCTATGGTGTCATATTTAGCATCACAGTCTTATTTGACAACAGGTGCTGATGCCATAGCAACGGGACACTATGCCCGGACATCCCAGGAGGATGAGGAGGTTTTTCAACAGAAGCACGTTCCACCTCCCAGAACTCTCTTCAGAGACCGCTTTGAAATTAGAAAGCGTAAGTGTAGCATCTGTCCATCTAGTGTGATGAAGAGCACAGGGAAGAAAAAATATATATATTTTTTTTCTTCAGTATTGAATCAAAAGTTCTAAATTAGTTATAAAAAATATATATTTTTAAATAAGTACAGTATTTAACTTTTTTATATTTTTTAAAAAGTACAGTAAAAAAAAAAAAAAAAATTATATATATATATATATATATATATATATATATATATATATATATATATATATATATATATATATAAGTACAGTTAAAAAACCTACCATGGTGTATACTTAAAAATCTTTTTATTTTGTCAGTTGTTGTTTTTTTGTGAATTGATCTTTAATCTCCTTCTGAATCTTTTTAGCTGCACGGCTCTATCAGGGTGCTGATCGCATGAAGGACCAGACGTTCTTCCTCAGTCAGATCTCCCAGGATGCTTTGCGGCACACATTATTCCCCCTAGCTGGGCTAACCAAAGACTTTGTGAAGAAGATAGCTGCTGAGGCCAGCTTTCAGCATGTTTTAAAGAAAAAAGAGGTACACTAATATATAATGATGATATTTAATTATAATTATACCTCTTCTTTACAAGAATCTGAATATCTTGACATTCGTTAGTGTTCAGTTTATTAAATGTAATATAATCCACTGTGTTAATGATTAGTTGATACAAAAAAAATCTGCTAAATGATTACATATATACATATAATGTAAATTACATTAGTTTAATCTGTTTTTTCCCTCCTGTAGAGCATGGGAATCTGTTTTATTGGAGAACGAGATTTTGAAGACTTTATTCTTGAGGTATGTGCTCTGATGCAGCTTAAAAGCACCTGAGTTAAATATATGACTTGTCAGAGCAAGGGGTCTGAATAGTTAGGACCATGTGATATTTCAGTTTTTCTTTTTTAATAAATCTGCAGAAATGTAATCAATTATTTGTTGTTGTTTTTGTCAATATGAGGTGCTGTGTGTACATTACTGAGGAAAAAATTTACTTAAATGATTTTAGCAAATGTCTGCAATATAATAGATACATATACAGTGAGGAAAATAAGTATTTGAACACCCTGCTATTTTGCAAGTTCTCTCACTTGGAAATCATGGAGGGGTCTGAAATTGACATCAGGTGGATGTCCACTGTGAGAGACATAATCTAAAAAATCTAAAAAATCACAATATATGATTTTTTTTATGATTTATTTGTACGATACAGCTGCAAATAAGTATTTGAACACCTGTTTATCAGCTAGAATTCTGACCCTCAAAGACCTGTTAGTCTGCCTTTAAAATGTACACCTCCACTCCATTTATTATCCTAAATTTGATGCACCAGTTTGAGGTCGTTAGTTGCATAAAGACACCTGTCCACCCCATACAATCAGTAAGAATCCAACTACTAACATGGCCAAGACCAAAGAGCTGTCCAAAGACACTAGAGACAAAATTGTACACCTCCACAATGCTGGAAAGGGCTACGGGGAAATTCCCAAGCAGCTTGGTAAAAAAAGGTCCACTGTTGGAGCATTTATTAGAAAATGGAAGAAGCTAAACATGACTGTCAATCTCCCTTGGACTGGGGCTCCATGCAAGATCTCACCTCTTGGGGTCTCAATGATCCTAAGAAAGGTGAGAAATCAGCCCAGAACTACACAGGAAGAGATGGTCAATGACCTGGAAAGTGCTGGGACCACCGTTTCCAATGTTACTGTTAGTAATACACTAAGACGTCATGGTTTAAAATCATGCATGGAACTTAAACCAGCACATGTCCGGGCCCACGTCTAAAGTTTGCCAATGACCATTTGGATGATCCAGAGGAGTCATGGGAGAAAGTCATGTGGTCAGATGGGACCAAAATAGAACTTTGGAGGAAGAAGAATGATGAGTACCATCCCAAGATCATGCTTTGGGGGTGTTTTCTGCACATTGGACAGGGTGACTGCACTGTATTAAGGAGAGGATAAGTCTTCCAATATGACAATGATCCAAAGCACACAGGCAGGATAACCAAAGAGTGGCTCTGTAAGAAGCATATCAAGGTTCTGTGGTTGTCCAGCCAGTCTACAGACCTAAACCCAATAGAGAATCTTTGGAGGGAGCTCAAACTCCGTGTTTCTCAGTGACAGGACAGAAACCTGACTGATCTAGAGAAGATCAGTGTAGAGGAGTGGACCAAATTCCCTCCTGCAGTGTGTGCAAACATGGTGAAAAACTACAGTAAACATTTGACCTCTGTAATTGCAAACAAAGGCTACTGTACCAAATATTAACATTGATATTCTCAGGTGTTCAAATACTTATTTACAGCTGCATCATACAAATAAATAGTTTTAAAAAATCACACACACACACACACACACACACACATATATGTATATATATATATATATATATATATATATATATATATATATATATATATATATATATATGTATATATATATATATATATATATATATATATATATATATATATATATATATATATATATATATATATATATATATATATATATATATATATAATAAAACAGTCACCTAATATTGTACTTTCCCCAAAATGTATTACAGTACTTGGAGCCCAAACCAGGAAATTTTGTTTCCATTGAAGATGGGAAGATCATGGGGCAACATAAAGGTGGATATTGATTATGTTGGCTGTACAACCAAAATACTGATCAAATTTTTAAGGTTCTTCTTCTGGGACAAAATGTTTAACAACATCTCCTTGAGCTTTAAAGCTAAAACCGCCAAAGACTATTCTGACTCTGTTACTATCTTTTGTAATTGTGAGTTAGAACAATGAGATGAGTTTTCTAACATTCCCAAATTCCCATTGACTTTGATTGTGGTAAATCATGCTAGAAGCTTGGTACATGATGCTAGCTACATGTTAAAACATGCTAGTAATGTGTTGAATCATGTTAGAAACATGCTACATCATGCTAGCAACATTCTTTTACATTAGAAATATGCCTGCAACATCTTAAATCATATTAAAACATGATAGCAACATCTTAACAATGCGGTAACATATGCTAGCAACTTAAAATGTATTAGCTATGTGCTAGAACACGTTAATAACATTTAATTTCTTTGAGTAAAATCTTCAAATTTCAAGCTTTTCAAAGTTATTTTAAACTTGTTATTAAACCATTGTCTAGTTTGTTGACGTTTTGCTACATATGGTCTGTTATACTGCATGACTGATGCATACAATACTATATTTCACAGGCTGGTTCACATTTACACTGGGTCAGAGGGCGAGAATAGGAGGGCAAGAAGACCCTTGGTTTGTAGTTGATAAAGATATCACTACCGGTGATGTTTTTGTGGTGAGTGACACAATTTGGACACTTCATAATTTTGTAAATTTATTTTCCTACAAATGGCCACATAAGACTTTTCAGGTTGATTGCCTTGTTAAATATGGCGACTCTTGCAGGGTCCAACCACTAACCACCCAGCACTGCTACGAGACACATTACAGACTGACCGCTTTCATTGGATCGCAGAAGAGCCGCCCGCTGAACTTGTCCACACTCAGATGATGGAATGTCACTTTCGTTTCAACAACCGGATGCCTTTAAGTGAGACATCTTCATTTTTTATTAATTTTTTGATATGAACTTATTTTCTTTTCATTATTTGAGGTCTGACAACACCGCATTATTTTTGTTATTTTGACCAATTGTTGCTTTCTGCAATTAAATGGGCTAAATTACAATATTTTTATTTGGAATTTGGGGAAAAATGTATAATATAATAGTATAATTTACCTATAAATAGTAAAACTAGAGAAACTGGTAATTTTGCTGTGGTCTCTTAATTTTTTTCAGAGCTATATATATATATAAGGCTGGTTTTAATGGATCAGACATACATCAAAAACAAGATTATTAGTTTTACAGTTTAAAATAACTTTTGTTCTATTTTAATATATTTTAAAATGCAATTTATTTCTGTGTTTGAAGGCTGAATTTTCAGCATCCTTACTTCAGTCTTCAGTTCTTATTATCATTCTAATATGATGATTTGCAACATTTATTATTATTGTCAATGTTGAAAGTAGTGTAAAACTTTTTTTTAGGATTGTTTGATTAATAGATATATTAATAGTTTATTCACAGATTAATAGACTTTTGCAACCCCCCCCCCCCACACACACACACACAATTTTGTTTTAATTAAATTTATTTAAAAAAATAAATATATTCTTACCATCCCAAAACTGTTGAACGCCAGTAATGTTATAAAAGCTTTCTATTTAAAATAAATGCTGTTCTTTTTAACTTTCTATTCATCGAAGACTCGTTTCTTTCATCAAAGAAAAATGTTTTACACAACTGCTTTCAACATTGATAATAATCATAAAAGTTTCTTGAGCAGCAAATCATCATATTAGATTGATTTCTGGAGGATCATGTGACAATGAAGACTGAAGTAGTGATGCTCAAAATTCAGCTTTGCCTAACAGGAATAAATGACATTTTAAAATATATTAAAATAAAAAACAGCTAATTTACATTTTAATCATATTTCACAATATTAAATGCTTTTTTCAATAACATAAATGCATTTTAAAAAAATCTTACTGTTCTCAAACTTTTGACTTTATTTATTTATTTAGCTTTATTTCAATTAATAAAGATTTTTTATTTATTTTTGTCAACAATAACAAGACGGTTCTAATATAAACATCTTGTTTCTTTTAGCTCCATGCACCGTAACCTTGAATCTTGATGGATCAGTGTGGGTAATGATGAAAGAGCCATTGAGAGCAATGACACCTGGGCAGGTAATCTAGAAATATTTACACCACAGCAGAATGCATCTTGAATGTTTAACTAAATTCCTGATGTGTCAGTATTAATCATTACCTTTTGGTTTGCTTTTACACTACATTTTGAAAAAAACACATTAAAGCGCCCCTATGTTAAGTCTGCATGCGTTGAAGGTCAAAACACTAAAATTTTCTCATAATATATATTGAACATCACCTCATTTCTCAAAGACTGAAATAGATTTGTTCAAAGATTCAGTCTCTCTAAACCCCTCCTTTCTGAGAGCTTACTCTGCTTTGATTGGTTAGACGGCCCAGTATTTTTGTGATTCGTCGACCGCTTAAAAAGCATGTGTCAGAAGCGAATTTAATCTCTGGAGTCTTGATACACAGTGGTATAAACAGTAACAATATGTCAGACCTTGCTTAGTCTGCAGTTAATAAACTATAATACTGTGTTAAAATCATGGGAAGGGTAGTTTGGAATTTAGGGAAGGTTACTGATTATTATTCATTTGAACTTTCACTCCATTTCCTATTCTTTGCAGTTTGCTGTGCTATATAAGGGAGATGAGTGTTTGGGCAGTGGGAAGATCATTCGTTTGGGACCCACAAAATTCACTCTTCAGAAAGGTCAAAACTGCATGAACTGCCACCATAAAGACACAAACCACCAACATCCAGAGCCCGTTGGATGAAACACGGCACAAAGTATCACATCAGATCTCTTGTTTTATTTGAAAGACAAGAACAAGATCTCAACAGGCTTGTGCTGTGGAAAGATGCTCTCATTATTTATTTACAGACATTAAGGATGGGAGAAAATGCAGGAACCTTCATGAATGTATTTTTATTTCAATTGTAATTAAAGTCCAAGTGAACCAGAAGTTGCAACTGATTTTATTTCAGTGCTGTGACGTATTTCCAAGTGAAACGGAATATTGAATAGAGGGGAAGGTTTTACTACAGCGCTCCTCCTCTCCATCTCTCGATCGTAGCAGACTAACGGTTGGAGAGGAGTGGTTAAGGATTTTCAAACCTAAGCCGTCAAACCGACATCATGAGAAGGACTGCCATTCCAGACCGGAAGATTTTATTTGAAGATTACCACGACAAACTATTTTTTTCAGTGTATTAACTTGCATAGATTAATTGTTCACCCTAAGACCTGTAATGTTTGCTAACAAAGTAAATAAGGTTGACTAAAGATTATTTTACTGCTTTCTGTTTTTTATTTTTTTATAAATGTAAATGGTTTTAGTGCCTTTCTTGTGCACCACATCCTATGCAATCTTTCATACAAATATAAAGTCACAAGTTCACACTGCTCTGCTTGAGCAGAGTGACGGAGTTCTTTTCTCTGCCAATAGAGGGCGTGAGCGCATTATTTAGCTGGTGCTTATGGAAAAATAATCTTCAATTCTCATTAATGACAATTATGCTACACACATACTAATTCAATTCACATTTTGTACAGCGCTTTTTGCAATACACGTTTACGAAGCAGCTTTACATTACAATCTAGAGTGATTTGTTATCAGAGGAGACTTTGTCCAAGTTATGGATTTCAGAAAAGCACATGTACAAATCACAGTTAGCTAACAATGTATTAATAAACAATTCAATCATTTAAAGCAGAAACAATGGGCTCTTTGAAGTGGAGAAAACATAGCAACAATGATTAGGGTATATAGAAAAATCAATATAATACTAAATTAAATGTAAATGAACATATTTAATCTATATGTAGGCAGACAATTGCAATATATTAAAATGTCTGTTAAGATATCTGTTTTGCTGTTTTAAAATTGGACTTGGAGAATAAATAATTGACCTCCGATAATACAAAGATTTTTAAAAAAAAGAAACGTTAGGCCTTGATTCCTCTTCTAGGTATTTTTTTATGTCTGATAGACAATTTAACAATTAAAAGCAAAATTAAGGTGTATTGTTTTATAATTATAATTAGCATTTGTTGTAAATAAAGAGTTTAAGAAAAAATTACTTTTCAAGCAAAGTTATTTAATTTGACAAGAATTTTTGATGAACACCTGAAAAAAAAAAAACTTTTTGCTACATTTGGAGAGAGACTGTTTTATGTTTAGGATACAATAAATTGAATTGGGTGAAAGAAAATAACCCTTTTGTACATATTACTATAAATACACAATAAAATAAAAAAGAAAATACATTGGATTAAAACAAATCCCTCTCTAATATCTGCCATAGATCTTTTGCATTGTATCGCTATTGCAGTGTGTCTGAAAGCGAACTCAAAACCCAAAGTTTGGAATGACAAACATAAATGGATCTTTGCTCTTTTTTCAATAAAAAATAACAATAAAATAATATTTTATATATATATATATATATATATATATATATATATATATATATATATATATATATATATATATATATATATATATATATATTTAATATTTTGTTAAAATATTTTAAAAACAAAATTAATAGTCTCATACTAATGAAGCTTTACAAATATTTGTATTTTTTTATTTATAAAATACCATATGTTTGGAGGTTTAAAATATCTGATATGTTACCATGTTTAATTATAATTGTATTGTGGAATTCTGGTAAAAAATAATGGCTATATGGTGTTTTTGTAATAGTTTGTATAGAGGATATTCATTTATTCGTGCACAATTTAGTTTACTGCACTCTTAGCCAATAACAGATGGAGAATCCAGCATTTATAACTCTTTATTACTTTACAGCCGCTTGTCAACTGAGTGATTTAAACACGTGGTGTGAATTCATGTCACTTATAGACAAAAAGCAACTTTATCTCTAGCATTAACTGCAAGAGAGAAATTCAACAAACTAAAAAACAAATTGTCCTTTTCAAATTGCAATAATGGAAGCATTCGCGTCCAGAACTCTGCACGCGGACAGTGGCGTAAAAAACTCTTTAATCGCGCAACTTCATTTATTATAATGAGAGAGTTCTGGTTTCACGTGCCGCGTCGCTCACTTTAGAAAACTCGTCAATGAACCAAGGAAAATGCAGCGGTGAATAACAATAGTTGAATTTCCATGAGAGTTATTCTTCAGTCTTGAGAGGAGGTGCAGTGCAGGTTTATGTTAATGACTGTGTGTGTGTGTGTGTGCGGGGGGAGAGACGCGCACGCACGGAGCCATTTTGTCCTCATTTAAAACTTAACGTGGATAATGTCACTTGGCTCCATGGATACCACCCAGAAAAACTGTGTTTTCTGCTGTTAAAAATCTACAATGAAGGATAAAAGAAGGTCGACGTGCCGGCAGAAGGAGAGCTGACGTGTTTTTCTGCATGTTTTGTGGAGTTTTACACCATGGATTTAGTAATGTGTTGGTTATGGGTTCACCTTCTTCTCTGCGCTCCTCTCATGGGATGTTTTGACTTGCACCTCTCGGAGACTTTACATTCGGGAGCTGTGCTTGCTAATTTGTCACTTGGACCAGATTGGACTTATAAAATAGACAGGACTTTAACTTCCAAGTACATTGGGAACTTTATCCAAGTGGGTTGGAGAGATGGAGTAGTGCGTTTAAATGGAGAGGTGGACTGTGCGCGCGCCCCTCGGAGCGCGCTGCCTCTTTATTTTAAAATGACACCATTAACAACTGAAGGACTAGTCAACGCACATTTTAATGTATTTGTGCACGGACGCAATTGCGTGTTCAAATATAAAAGGAAGAGAGTGAGTAAGCCTGATATTAACGTGGATTGCATTTATAACTTGGGACTAACTTCCTGCTTTTCTCCAGGTGATTTACTCCTTAGTTTTAAGGACTATTTACCTGTCTTCACAAGACAATTTGGTGTTTTTGTAACTTCTTGCACCTCAGACCACCTGAATGTGTTTGTGCGTAACGGGACTTTATTTGTGAAGGACGCGTACTGTTTGGAGACGGACTTGAGACGCTTTAAAAACAACATTCACTGTTCGTTTCACGATTCAAACGGTGAGTCCTTCTCTATGTGCCTTACACTACGAATCGCCTCAGTCCAAACTTCGTTATTACATTCTATGCACGACGTATCAAATCGATGGAACCCGAGAATAAAGCGAGCCGTGAATTCAGCGCCTCAGTTTAAGTTACCGAGCTACCAGGTTTCAGTGCCCGAGAACGAGCCTGCGGGGACGCGCGTCATCGCCCTCGAAGCGACTGACAGCGACCCTGGGGAGGCGGGAAAGATCGAGTATGGCATGGAGGCGTTGCTCGACAGCCGTTCCAATGACTTCTTCCGTATAGACCCTATAACCGGCAGCATCGAAACAGTCCAGCCCTTGGACAGAGAAGTTAAAGACACACATGTTTTTAAAGTCACAGCTACTGATAATGGCACGCCGCGACGCGCAGCCACGTCATACCTGACAGTTACAGTTAGTGACACCAACGACCACGGACCCGTTTTTGAGCAGAATGAATATAAGGTTAGGATAAGAGAAAATATGGAAGTCGGTTTTGAGGTTATTACGGTAAGGGCGACAGATGGAGATGCACCATCCAACGCAAACATGATATACAAGATTGTGAATGGCGAAGGTGTTAATTCTGGGTTTGAAATTGATTCTCGGAATGGACTGGTCAAAATTCGGTTGCGTCCAGACAGAGAAACCATGGCCCAGTATCAACTGATAGTAGAGGCAAATGATCAAGGAAAGAACCCTGGACCCCGCAGTGCTACTGCAACAGTGTACATCACAGTTGAAGATGAAAATGACAATTACCCTCAGTTTAGTGAGAAAAGATATGTAGTTCAAGTGCCAGAAAATGTGGCAGTCAACACTAAAGTGGCCCAGGTAGAAGCCACCGACCGAGATGAGGGCAATAACGCTAAGGTCCATTACAGTATAATCAGTGGTAACGTAAAAGGTCAGTTCTTCATTCACACCCCCACCGGGGCCATTGATGTTATAAACCCTCTGGACTACGAAATGATCAGAGAGTATAATTTACGCATTAAGGCACAGGATGGAGGCAGGCCTCCTCTTATTAATATCACAGGCATTGTCGTCGTCCAAGTTGTGGATGTGAACGACAATGCTCCCATGTTTGTAAGCACTCCTTTCCAAGCCACGGTTTTAGAGAACGTGCCCATTGGCTATTCTGTAATTCACATTCAGGCCATTGATTCTGACTCGGGCGAAAATGCCCGTTTGGATTACTGTCTCACAGACACCTCTCCAGGTTTCCCCTTCACCATCAATAACAACACTGGATGGATGACAGTCAGTACTGAGCTGGACAGGGAAACCACTGAGTATTACACCTTTGGAGTGGAAGCCAGAGACAATGGAGTTCCTGTGATGTCGTCCTCGGCAAGCGTTAGCATCACCATTCTAGATGTGAATGACAACATCCCTAGGTTCACCGAAAAGGAATACTCGCTGAAAATCAATGAAGATGCTGTTGTAGGGTCCAGTGTGTTAACTGTCACAGCTCTGGACCGTGATGTAAACAGTGTGGTCACCTATCAGATCTCCAGTGGTAATACGCGGAACCGGTTTGCCATCACTAGTCAAAGCGGTGGTGGACTAATCACGCTGGCATTGCCGTTAGATTACAAACAGGAACGGCAGTACGTTCTGACTGTCACCGCCTCTGACGGTACACGCTTTGACACCGCACAGGTGTTCATCAACGTAACTGACGCTAACACTCACAGACCAGTGTTCCAGAGCGCCAGCTACCATCAGACCTTCAGCGAGGATCGACCCATTGGATCAACTGTTGTGGTAATCAGCGCAACGGATGAGGATACAGGTGAGAATGCACGCATTACCTACATCATGGAGGACAACTTACCACAGTTTAAGATTGATCCGGACACAGGTGCCATCACCACACAGATGGAGATCGACTATGAAGAACAAGCCTCCTACACACTGGCCATCATTGCCCGTGACAATGGAATCCCCCAGAAGTCTGATACCACCTATGTGGAAATCATTGTTCTGGACGCCAATGATAATATTCCACAGTTTGGGAGGGAAAAATACCAGGGTTCCGTGTTTGAAGATGCACCACTGATGACCAGCGTGCTCCAGATATCTGCTTCAGACAAGGACACAGGGTCTAATGGACGTGTGAGCTACACCTTTCAAGGAGGTGAAGATGGGGAAGGAGACTTCACGATTGAGCCGTACTCTGGAATTATCAGAACCCAGCGGAAGCTGGACAGAGAGAACGTTCCAGTCTATAACCTGAAGGCCTATGCAGTAGATAGAGGTGTTCCTCCTCTTAAATCAGCAGTGGAGATCCAGATTTCTGTATTGGACATCAATGACAATGCTCCTGTTTTTGAGAAGGATGAACTGTACATCTACGTCGACGAAAACAGCCCTGTTGATTCAGTGATTGCACGGATCACCGCCATGGACCCCGATGAAGGCACCAATGCTCAGATATTGTATCAAATCGTGGAAGGAAATAACCCTGAGGTCTTTGACTTGGATATATTCACTGGAGACTTAAAAGCGCTTGTGGATTTGGACTATGAGACCAAAATGGAGTATGTCATAGTTGTACAGGCCACATCTGCACCTCTGGTCAGCAGAGCAACGGTCCACGTTCGTCTGGTTGATGTCAATGACAACGATCCTGTCCTGCAGAATTTTGAGATTATCTTCAATAACTACGTCACCAACAAATCCAACAGCTTTCCTTCTGGGATTATAGGAAAGGTACCAGCCCATGACCCAGATGTGTCAGATAAACTCAAGTATAGTTTCGTTGAAGGAAATGAGCTGAGATTGCTGATTCTAAACCCGGATACTGGGGAGCTAAAACTCAGCAAAGATCTGGATAACAACAGACCTCTGGAGGCCACCATGAAAGTTTCTGTCACAGGTCAGTTAACTTCCCTTTGTGTCTTTTGAATGAACTGTTTTTGCATGTAATGTCACTCAAATTTGAGATTTTGCCATGCCGAAAGGTAAGCAGGGTAAAAAACAAACAAAAAAACTATTTGATACAGACAAACTATTATTTATTAATGTCACTTCAATTTATTGGGTTGATGTCAATGAAGGAGCTGCTGCTCCAATGGGCTGCTTGTTTTTAGTGTGTGTTTGCTGCAGGCTGAATCGCAATCCTGTTCTTCTGCTTATGAGGTGTTTGTTAGAAATGTTGAAGAAGGCAAAAACCGTTTTTGTGAGAATGAGTCCCAGGTTTACCTGGTTCAGTGTTGTATCGAAATTCCTGTTAGTGTTCTGTTATGAAATGTTTGAGATAAGCAACACATTATGGTGGTGGTTGAGGAGAGATCCCCTGACATGAGTGTAAAGCGCTTTGGGTGTACAGTAGTACATATGAAAACGCTATATAAAAGGCCTCATTTATTCATTATTTTTGAATTAGGTGCCTCCAAGTATAGTGATAGCTATGCACTTTGGAGAAATTATTTTATTGGAAGTTCATTGTCTGATAATTTCCTCCACCAGTCAGACTGCTGTTAGTCCTCCAACAATCACAATTATTGGCCAATGCCAGTAATGTAAAAATGACCAAATTTTAGCTGATCAATCAACCTGGCTAATCTATATCACAAATTGACTGGTGGTGGGGAAAGGATTTAAAATGATTATTATTGAACTGGTTTTCAATGGCACTTTACACAAACTGCATGGCATGTTGGCATGTTGTTACATTCCTTTATTGTGATCATATTTGTGTCAGAGTTAGATTATACCATGCTCACATGTACAGCCAGCCTCTTCAAATGGCATCAGCTTCTCATATCTCACACTCCTCCTTCTCTGTTTCTGTCTCCTTTTCTATCTCTCTCTTCCTCCCACACATCGGCCTTCCTGTTAATTTGCAACTTGCAATTCAAATACATCTCACAGAATACAGCTCCCTTGTCAGTACTCTGTGGCTTTACGGCCGTGTCTTTGTTGGTCTGATTGCCGGTCCTCATCTGAATGTGCATGCTCATGGTCATTGTTGGGGTTGTAATGAGCCGCATTCATGCCATGCTCTCTCATTCATGACAAAGACACATCGGTTTCTATCGCCATAGCAGCTCCCGCCCTCTTTTACCCCCTCAACTTCCACACAGATCTCTTTCTCTCTTGTCTAATAAACTAATGCGTTTTATTTCTTGGACATACCCACATGTCAGATGTTAGGTAACCATTAACACTGCTTATGTGACCTCTTCACCTCCAGCCCAGGGGAAAAGGAAATGGCCCTAAAGGAAAAACATGTGACAGAGCTCTTAGCTGGATTTTTTACGTCTACTGAATTTAATGAGGTGTCTCAAATTTGGCCATCCTCGGAAATTGTGTGTTTAACAAATGTGAACAAAAAGGTTAAGTCTTAGAAAAGCTCAAAGAAGAAATATTTTGTGTTAAATTATGGATTTTCATTTTCGTATTTACTATGTTAGGCTGTATCAGTTTAGAAATTGCTTAAATTTATATCTGTTTTTCTATTTGTATTGGTCAAACTTAAGGGGTTAGTTCACCCAAAAATGATAATTATGTTATCATTTGCTCACCCTCATGTTGTTGCAAACCCTTAAGACTTCGGTTACTCTTTGAAACACAAATTAATATATTTTTAACGAAACCTGAGAGGTTTCTGTCCATCCATTGAAAGTCCAGGTGACCAAAATTTAGTGACATCCCAAAAAAAGTTAAAAATGAACGTAAAACAAACCAATATGAATTGAGTAGTTTAATACAAGTCTTGTGAAGAGATGTGATCACTTTATATGATAAACTGATTTATTTTAGAAGGGACAGAAATCTCTTATGTTTCTTAATATGTGTTTGGAACGTGTCTTGTGGATTTGGAATTATGTGAGGGTTTCATGTTTGAAGTTTAGGCCTTTAAAGTTAGTTTTTTTTTTTTATAGACCACTATGCCTAAACATTGACTTTACTTTTAACTAATCAAACTTATTATTATGTCCTAGCGAACAATAAGACAGGTTTATATACATACATACATAAGGCGTATCTAGGGACCAACATATCATAGAGACTTGAGAATGGGGTCTTTTGACATGAAGTAGAAAGCAACCTCCCAGAACACTCGAGTAACTGCATGACAACATGTTAAAAACCAGCCAGAACAAATGCATAGCAGTGCCCTAGCAACCACCCACTGAGCCCCCTAAAAGAATGGTGGTGAGCTCTGCATGGGCAAGCAGCACTCACACAATTTAACAATCTAATTTTTATCACATTTGTATGTTTTTTTGTTACCTGATTTCTTAATCTTTTAAGCAACATGCCTCATCCTCCATATATGAAATGTACCATATTCCACACTCAAATGCAAAATGTTCCATCCCCCCCCCCCTCTCTAACTGAACAAAATGATTTATTACTATGAAAATGATAACCAGCAAGTGATAACAAGTAGCGGTGGCTTTGGTTTTAGCGAAACAAGTGCATTCTGGGAATTGTTGTCTTTCATTCACATGAGCCAAAAATACAGACTGTCTTTTCTCAGTCTAGAAGGCACCAAATTCAAAAATAATACATTTCTACTACATAAATGACACAATTTAATTACACATTCATCTTTCTTATAACCTTCCCTGTATCCCTTTAACTCACAAATGGAACACTATGAAGATCTTTCACTCCTGAACAGGTGTCTTACTTATCGACTCCGTTTTAATTATTTATCCAAGTACTTGGAGACACACAAGAAGTCCCAGATATGCCCCTGATAAAAGCAAGTTAACATTCTAGTCAAAACAAGAGCCTAAAACAACACCAGTTTGCACAGCAAACACGACGGAGTGAGGGCTGTGTGTTTGAAAAGTAACCTAATCTCTCTTATCTGTGTCTGTTAACATTCAACAAGGCTTTTCCTGAATTGAGGGGTGTCCTCTACAAAATAATGCAGCTTTTTTTTTTAGCCCTGCACCTTTGTGCTTTGTTTCACTGGATCAATACGGGTGATAAGCCATCTGCCGCTGCCTCAAGATAGATGGAGCCAGCTGTCATTTGTACTGGTGAAATTGAATTTCCAAACTTTTTTGATGTCTTGATCTTTCGATTATGATCCTTGTCACATCCAAAGAGAGGAGGGGAGGTGATTTATCACATCTAGTGAGTTTCTTCCTCTTTTTCCTCTGCAGTCAGCGAGCTAAGCCTGCCAATACACGTAGACTCTTTCAGTGGGGCGAGCTTCTGCCCGTGGGCCACTGCGTCTGCGTCTCATGTAGTTGACTGTAGCCCACTCAGCGCTGCAGGACTCGCATACTTTGGCTATTCTTCATTGCATTGCCAAACTCTCTGAACTTCAGTTGGGACTTGAAGACTTAGCTGAATATCTTACGGAAATCATTTCTCGTAATTAAAAGGTTGAGGTTTGTAGGTTAAATGTTTTCGGACCACATGGATTTTGCACACTTTTGTTAACATTTTCTGCACTGACTGCACTAAAAAAAAAGATGGTGTAGGATTTTTATTTAGAAAATGTTAGTAAAATTTTATTTAAAAAAAAGTGTTACAAATAATTACAACGAAATGACAAGTAACACATCACATTAAACATAGGATTGTGAAGTAGAAAGCCTAAAATAATATTTTTTTGTAAAACATTCCCCGATAATCTTTTTTAGGGTGCGTTTAAACGAAAACTAAAAATGGAAAATTGGCAAGGGGGTGTCTTCTGCTATCGACGTCCGGGTATGGGCCAGACGCTCCAGCGCCTATACATTTTCAGGGCTAGTTGATTTGGCGGGTAAGTTGTTACAAACTCCTTAGCGGATTCTGACTTCCATGACCACAGTCCTGCTTTTTTATATCAACCAACACATTTTCTGGGGTCTGATGAGCGTTGGCATCGGCACCTTAACCCTGCAATCGATTCATCCTGCAGCGGCAGTTCTGCTTACCAAAAGCGGCCCACTGGGGCTGCTTACAGACGACAACATTATCAAAATGATCCCCGTTCACACGGATCAGCAAAAACGTAGAAAGGCGCTGTGTTATTCATGCCGGGACAGTAGTTGGCGATGTCACTTTGTAAAGAAATATTACTCGCCTATAGACTGAACAAATGACGTCTCCACTTTCACAAATTCATGTTTTTGTCAACGACATGTATTCAGGCCCCCAAAGCGCTGTTGTCGTGTAAATAAACACCCAACAAGAGTATACAAAATGTACCACTTTTATTCGAAAACAATGTCTTGTAAATGGCCCCTTATTTACAACTTTGAAACGTGTGTGGAAGAAAATTCTGCAAAACCAATATAAACAGGAAACAAGAATTGAGTTGAGCTGCAAGACTGAGGGCAGTTTTTACAATGATAAAATGATAAATTAAGTGATTTTTAGCCTAGTATTTTATTCATTTATATATAGCTATCTCTGCATCTTTTAAATGTGTTTGCTGTCTCTAGTTATTAAACTATTCAAAAATGCTACTATGTATGATTTTGAATATAATGTAAATGCCTAATGAACACAATTAAAATAAGTAGTTAAAGACTTCATTTATAAAAAAGTTTCTTCAAAACTTAAAAATAAAACATTTTATTCCTGACAACTAAAATAATTAGTACCATATAAAGGTGAAACAATTCAATGCAACTGTTTATATTATTATTAGCTACTTTGAGGTGTGCGCTTATATGAGATTTAATTGAAAAATATAATAATGTTACATCTGCCTCATGATTGAGGCATTCTGTGAATGATGGAAATCGGCAGGGCTTTCTACAGAATTCTGCAGCTGTCGATTCCCTTCAGGCCTACCTGTGAGTAAATGGGGTAATGAGCTGAGTAATTTGTTTTGCAATGACTGTTATGGATGATATGCAGCGATATGTAGGCTAAATGTAAAGCCAAAACCTGTTCACAGATTCACAGATCTGATATGCTAATTCAAGTGGGCAGAAAAAAGTCAGTTATTCTGCACAAGGGGCAATTTACTAGAGTTGACGCGAATTGGCTTAAGTTGCAGAAGCTGTTTCTGTGTGGTTCATGCGTGTATTATATGTGTGGTGTGAGCAGACAGGGTCAGAGTAGGGCTGGCCAGCTGTGTCCTCAGATCTGCTCTCTGACATGTACGCAGCAGCTGTAAGAGAGACAGACAGAGACTTTAATCACTGTAAAACTGCCCTGGGCACTGCAGTGCCTGTCCCCTGTCATCTACATGTCATTACCAGAGGAGAGCCCTGCTCCAGGTGTTGCTCTCCTTCTGCCTCATCTACACATGACCCTCGGACCTCTGAGGCCACAGACATGCTGTGGGTGTCACTCTGTCAAACATACTTTGTTTAAAAGGACGAAACCCACTCAACAGAATATCATTCATAAATAAGGTTGAAATAGTAATAGAAAGTGATATGAAATTATAGTTCTGTATCAAGAATGCTTTCACATGCAAAACTAGCTGCCGCAATGCTAAGCTGTTTTTTGTTGCTATTAATAGTTTTTAATTTTTTATTTAGATTAGTTTGTGTTTGTGCTAGTTTCCTGGGTTTCTTGTTTTTTTATTTTATTTTATATTTTAGGGCTGCCAATATTGTACTACCTGCTATCATTAAAAAAAAAAAAAAAAGTAAAGCATTAAATTAATCATGTTTATTGCTGGTGGTAAAGGTTTCAAGTTTTATAATGTGTCAGGTATAAAAAAGTAATTTTTTTTATTTTATGCCATTTTAGTTGTATTTTGGTTTGAATTGTGTTTTAGATCATTTTGATTTTCACAGTTATGTTAGTTTTTTTAATTAATTAATTAATTTTTTTTTTTATTAATGATAATGTTTCATTTAGTTAATGATATTAATAACACTGGTTCACCACCCGGCATCTTTGATGTTCCATATCGATCTCATGAGGAAACTTATTTTAAGTTCCCTCCTTCAGGGAGCAAGGGCTACATGAATAACCAAGACATTTTGGCTCATTGGTATGAATTCGTATAATTAGAGACTTACGTACAGTGGCATGGAAAAGTGCCTTTGGAATTTCTCACATTTCTGCATAAAATCACCATAAAATGTGATATGATCTTTGTCAAAACGACCAACTGAAAAAAACAGTGTCTGCTTTGACTAAAACCACCTAAACATTTATAAGTTTTCATATTTTTAATGAGGATAACATGCAAACAATGACAGAAGGGAGAGGAATGTCTGCCTAAGGAGACTTTTAGAGCAATTGCAGTTTTTCTCAGTCGCTTTGGTACTTTTCAGTATACTTTTCAGAAACAACAGAGAATTGTACATAATCATTTGTATGGATGGACCAAAGCATTTGCAACTTGCTCAAAGAAATGAGAAACTGCTTTTTTGATGTGCACAAGTGACACAGTGATGTGAGAATTGCACAGGTAGTTTTGAGAATTTCAATTCTGATCTGAGAACTGTACCAAAGCGACTGAGAAAAACTGTGATACCAATTTTTACCAAACAATTTAAGTCAACAATTTAAGAGTGGCTTAAAGCTGCCCTGCTCACTATAAAACACTCACCTAGAAAGAATTGTGTCTTGATGAGAAGCAACGTCTGATGTGCACCATGACTCGCTCAAAACTGTAATGTTCATGTGAACACATTTGCCATTAATTGTTTACTTGTTTGTTTATATCCATAATTAATTGACATCTGATTCCCTTAAAAGAAACAACAGGCATTTAGGAAACTTCACCTGCACGTATATTTTAGTCACACTGATTTACATTTTTGGCTAAAAAGTTACTGAATCAATTTCATGTCACTGAATCGTTTCATATCGTATCATTCTAAATGACCCAATATCGTTCTTGAATTGTATCGACAACCTCAAATCGTGATACGAATCGAATTGTTGTTAAAACGAATCGTTACACCCTAATATAGTCATCTTGGTAACACTTTACAATAAGGTTCATTATTTAAAGGAAGTGTGTATAAGATTGTGGCCAAAACTGGTACTGCAATCACTTTCACATTACTGTAGAGTGGTGTATCCCTCTCCCCCTCCCCCCTGACTCGAGGTTGATAGATAGGCTGCAGGATCCAGCAGGAAGGTTTGTAGCTGCAGCTGTGGTAAATAGAGAAGAGCTGGCAACCCGGATGCTGAAACACCATTGACTTTGTGATTGGTCGATAGGTGGAGGGTGGAGCTTCAGGCCAAAACACAACATGTCAACATCAACATCAGTTGAGGGCTGCAATAACAACTTTTAAATGACAATATCCTGGCCGGACTACGGTTGTCAGTGATATAAGTATTTGAAATTAAAATTACATACAGTTCCTTTAACTACATTATTTAACATGAACTAATGATGAACTGCACTTATAAAACATTTATTTATCTTTATTACTGTTAATTTCAACATTTACTAATGCATTATTAAAATCTTGTTAATATTAGTTAATGCACTGTGAACTAACATGACCAACTGTATTTTTATTAACTAACGTTAACAAAGATTAGTTAATGCCGAACAGAGGTGTCTTTCATGGTTAGTTCATGCTAACTAATGCAGTGACTAATGTTTAATAATACAATCTTATTGTAAAGTGTTATCATTATCTTTATAATTATCGTCCTTGGTGGGAACAGGCCTTAAGAAAACTATTTAAATTGTTGTCTTAATAATAAAAAATGTAAAACTAAATACTATTACTAAATACTATAAACACATTTTAGGTCTGAACCCTTTCATCTAAACCCATTTTATAAATATCAGTAGTTTTAAAGCTGTTGAGATAATTGAAAAACTTTTGTCCAGCAATTTGTATATTCTCAAATGTCAGGGTGGCACAACGGCAGACATGGGTCTTTTATTATGAATTGAAAGTAATAATAGTAAATATGATAATGTGTCATCCAGAGGACCCCAACTGATCCTTTCGGTAGAGTAAACAAGTTTTGTAGATCTTTCTCAAATACTGGTAAAAACTGCTGATATCACTTTCCATGTCAGGTGGTACAACTACAGTGTGTGAATATACAACTATTTGGTTGTACCTTCTGACATGAAAAAAAAGTTCAAATTTGAATTTAAACACTATGAAATGTTTACCAACAACTGAAACACATTGTTCATGACTCAGCAATATGCATTACATTATTTTTAAATAGATTTGTCCATGACCCACACATTTGAGAAAGTATCTAAACATGAAGGTCCATTCCTAAACCTAGAGGAGGTTTAAAATGTACGAATGAGACTGTACAAATTTGCCCCAAAAAGTGCCAAAATCTAAAAGTTAATAGCCATATGACTGTGGATATTATTTTCTCAAGATGCGAACATCATGTTTCTTTGCTAAAGTTGGGTAGACATAATAAAAAGACTCAAGGTCTGTGTAGTTTAAACAAACTCAGTTTTATTGAAACTTTACTTGCAGTGCTACATCTGTCCCTGGTGTCTGTTGAAACTGTTATTAGATTACTGAGGCAAACTATGTCAGCACTGTTCTCTTACCCATCCTTTTTTTGTGTGTGCAGTTCCTCTTGAACATTGCCCTTTATTAACAGACTGGCAAATGGCCTCTATGTATCTGATACTAGCAATTTTGGTTAACCGCAGGTTTCTTTAGGATTTGTTGATGTTTCTAAAGGCCTTCAACCTTATTTTCAAAAGAGAGATGAAGATCAGAAATCCTCCTCCACCTCACATTCCTGCACTCTGATAGTGGAATACAGCCCGAGACCGGGAAACCTGAACATTAATTAAGCTAAAATAACAGTGCGAGCTGTCTGCATCTCTGTTAAATGAGCAGGAAAGGAATTTGATTCATGTTTAATCTTGCAAACTCATTTGAAGGTGGAGAGAGAAGACAGAGACAGTGATGAGGTCTCGAAACAGTGCCAAGAGGGGCAAACAATAACCGCTCCAGGTTTGGGTCATTCGAGGGTAGTTTACATGAAAATATGGGCCATCATTATGTTTTAAGAAGAGCCTTTGTGAGCTAATTATATGGTTTTGTTTAAGCTGTAATGTTTTCAGGCCTCATTTTCCTTTGACTGATAATGAATATCTGTCATCTTTCGCTTGCAATTGCTATTTCATTTTTGCAAACTGTAAAGGCCTATTCTGGTTTAACTGCTTACGCTCTGCTACAGAAAACAATTTCAACTCGCTCTGATTGTCAAAAGAAACAAAAGTCTGTTTACAGTGACTTACAATGGAAGCTTACAATGGAAGTTTAAGTCATTCCAATGGGCTTAAATCAGAAGCAGTGGAACTACTGTTCTGAGTTGAAACTTTTCTTGATGTGTACTACCAACGTATTTCTTCTGGGTGAAATTTGCGCAAGGTAAACAGTACTTTGTCGGTAGTTATGTCCTTTTTGGTATACGAATCATACCTGTTTTTTTTCTAGTTGAACATGAGAGTAGTGACAGATTAAATGGAATCTTACCACAGACAACTTTCACATTTATTTTTATATCACTTTTATGGCACCATGCATATCGCTTCGAGGCAGCTTTACAGAAAATGCATGTCTACATTACAGTTAAGGGAAATCTGTTATCAGAGTGACTATTATTCTAGTCTCAGATTAAAACATATAATTTTTACATCTTTCTATACTTGGGTGCAACAAGTCAGTCAGGCCAGTTATTTCGATTTTCACTTGCCCTGCTTGCAAACATTTTTTGTGCAAACTTGCAGGGATTCTCCATAGGCGTAATGGTTTTTATACTGTACAAACCGTATTTTATATCACCTTACACTGCCTCTGCCCCTAAACCTACCCATCACAGAAAACATTCTGCATTTTTTCTTTCTCAAAAAAACATAATTTAGTATGTTTTTAAAGCTATTAGAAATATGAGGACATTTGAAATTTCCTCATAAACCACATTTATAGTGTAATACCAGTGTAATACCCATGTAGTTATACAAATTTGTGTCCTCATAAACCACATAAACAAGCTCTCTCACACACACACACACACACACATACACACACACACACACACACACACACACACACACACACACACACACGTTTGTTTTTGTGAAATGTGGGGACATTCCATAAGCGTAATAGTTTTTATACTGTACAAACCACTTTTTTGATTTATGGGTCATTCCTGGGATTCGGTAATATTTCAGTCCCATAGATTTTTGAAAGTGGTAGTTCACAATTAAATGTTAAAAGCTTTTTACAATACTTTGGTATGTCCTTTATAATGAACACAAATAATTATTGCATTTTTAAAAAAATATCATTAAAAAGAATCTTATTTCTGTCTTACAGCAAGCATTTTGTCATGTCCCTGAGGTTCTTCGCTGAATTTGTACTTGGAAAAGAATTAATAAAATGTGCACAGTGTCTATCATTTTCGTCAATAATGCAAGTATTTATTTGTATTCTTTGCTTTTGAAAATAATAATAATAAAAAAAGCAAGATATTTGTTAAAGAACTACTTTTAAAGTTCCGTCCCTCAGTCTGAACTCAACCCCGTCATCCATTTAAAGATATTCAAAATTTAATGCGGTGTGCTTAAAACAAGCTAAATTATCTTCCAGTGGAGTAAGACAAATAATATTAATTCAAACCAAAAATAAATATTTTTTTCTAAATTTTAGAGGAGACAAAAATGAGACCCCCGGAGTCTCTAGCTAAGGGAAAAAAATCTGAGCACAGTGTGTGGTGATGATGATGGGAGCTCTTCTAAAACTTTAAAGGACTAAGAGTGTGAGAATGTTAGAGTTTTTATCGCAGGAGACAAGAAGCAGGAGACTCAAGAAAAAGTCTTCATTTGATGTTAACGTAACCTCGTTTTGTCTAGGAGAAACATTAACAATTAATGTTAACAAGATCTCATTTTTGATTTTTCTTTACTCTGGGATGTCTTAGACCCCAAACATTCCTTTAATTGAGTGGATTTTCCTGTAAAACTCATGGAGCTACGCTTTGCCTCTAGCTTGACCGGTGCAGTGGAAGCAACACGGAATATAAATTACAGGCCTTTTTTTCTTAAGAAACGCCTTCTTGCTGCTTGTCTGAAAATGGCATCTCCCTCAGGCAACAATACTAAGATCTCAACCACAGTTAACTCAACCTGTGGTCTCCAGAAATGTCACAGATGTTTGATGATGTTCTACACCCCTTTGCGTTGAATGTCTTCTGTGAGGAACTTCTGTCCATTCAGACAAAATATATGTATAGTCTTCACATAATCTTAAAAGCAACTCATCAGAAATTCAAAGTGCTCTTGAAGTGACAGGAAATCCTGCAATGCATCACTGAATCGCTCACTGGCGGCAGTCAATGAAGAATGATATATAAACTTTCCTCCTCTTTGTAGATTTTCTAAGCCTCTTTAAGAAAACTACAAACTCTCACCCAGGATTAAATGGCTGTTTGTTCGAACAGATCGCCGGTTGGGAAGTCCAGACAGGTTGGGTAGTCATCAAGGTGGGTTTTTTAACCGACTAGGCCTGACCTGTGAGCTCAGGTGAAGTGGAGGTCCCATTCTCAGAGGGTTAGATTTAGTCCGACGGATCAGACGCAATCCAGATCCGTGATTCCCCCGGCTGGAAGTCGGAAGGGGAACCTGTTCGCGTGTAACACGACACACTTTCCGCTCTCTCCCGACCCTATTCTGCCGCACATAAAAGATGTCTTTGTCCTTCACACTAAGGAGCTAGAAAAGCATCTATTTCAGCCAACGGCCAAAAAGTGTGACATTACATGTGTCCAACGGTGACCGACTCTACGTTTGTAGAAATATACTCCAAAGGCCATCCATGCAAAGCATTTAGGGATTATGAGGGAAATTAAAGTTCTTTTCGCTTTCAAAGACGTTCCTGTTTTCACTCAGCATGCATGAACTAGCACACGCTTTTCTACAATGACTAGCCTGTAATTCAATAGCATTGTTAATACCGATGTATGACAATGGCACTATATAATGGAAGCATGTATTTGATAGCAAACTTTGCTGTTCTACTCAACAGTTTGAGGAACATGCTCTTGCTGTTGGGATGTTTTCTATGGGCAAAAACTTCGAGAAATGTGATACTCGGGCGGCCATCCAATATGTTTCAAGCTGTGCATTGTGGGTAATATTACATTACTCTGATAAACACAAGTGAACGTTGTCAAGAAACAAAAGCCGAAATGATATTGAGGGGTTTTACGGACGATTTAGCTACACAAATTCATTCTGCTCATGTTTCATGAAAGAGAACCAATCAGGGTTCGAAATTAAAACCACTTTTAAGAAAATAATCCTCATTTTATTACTTTTTAAAAATAATAATTCGATTTTTTTAACTTAAAATATGGAAATATGTTATTGTATATTAAATGTGTGCAGTGTATGTAACATTCTCAGGTAATTTTGTTTCATAAATTATAGAATGTAATTTTTTTTAAATAACAGTAATTTTTTTGTGTGTTGAAATATGACTGGTTTGTAAAGTTTGATCAACTACCATTGTCTTGTAGATCAAAAGTCAAGTCAAGTCAACTTTATTTATATAGCACTTTTACAATGACGAGTGTTTATTCGGCTGTACAGTCGTTCTGGAGAAAAAAGATTTTTAAAAAAAGAAAAAGTTAATTTTGGACGCTGGAACCATAATGTTGTACTGTCTGAGGTTTTGAAAGGTATACAGCCTTGTTTTCGTCCATGTCAAACTAAATGTCGTCTACCCTTACACAAGTCTTTAAGGGAGTATCCGAGCAAGGCCGCATGGAAATACTTGAAATGTCATTTTAGCCACTAACAAGTAAAAGTTGTAGGTTAACCAAAGTCATGAGAGGCCTGCAGGGTGATTAGCATTTTTTCTTCGTTTCGAGACGCACTTTGTACTTTTTTTGAACCTACGGGCTAAGCTTAGCAATCCTAGATGTATTGAATTTGTCTTGTCGTTTAGAGTAGGTGTCAAGTCACCATTTTAGAAACGCCGTCACCTCTTACAGGGGGGATGGTTTCACCTCCCCCTGATTATACAGCCAATATAACCATTTAGTTCACAACCTTTCACACCTCACAACGACGACTGAAAACAAAGCTCTTCTCTGCTTGAATGTGCACTATTAAACATGAAGTCGCCCTCTCAAATTACATTTACATTAAAGCAGGTTCTGTTTCATGATGGAGGCAGATATTCTCGCACAATGCAATTCGTTGTTCCGTTCATAATCCGTGTTATTTGGAAAAATGATCTGTGCACCACTGTAACCTTGGCCGGCCTCGGTATTCTATTTATCTCTCTTCCCTAATGATAAGCTGGTTTAGTAAGCTTGAAGTGCAGGGGTCACTGAAGGAGAAATGAATTTTAATTATTTTCATTATATTGAAAACTCCAATCTATTTATACATTTGATTATCCCATTTTTAGTCATACATTTTTAAAATAAAAATATCATTTGTTGAGCTTATGCTTCCTGCAACTCATTTTACTTATAATGTGACATATTTGTTGAGCTAAACAGGTGGGCTCTTGTATGTTAGGCTGTATTTATCTATTTATTGTAGTTATATTAGGAAGTCCTGCATACTAAAGATCTTTGATCCTTACCTGTTTCCTAGCATTTATATATGGGATTTATGCTTGTGATCTGCTCAAGGGTTTGGGGGTAAAACAGATCATGGGTAATAACCTCTATTTTGCTCAATGGCATGTACTTAAAAAGGTCAGGGAGGTCACATCTGGCCTGACCAGTTCAGTTGAATGACTATAGTGCCAGTGTAGAGTCTTATCAATACTGACACTCAAGCTCTTAAAAGCGGTCATCTGGGTTTTCAGAACACACATGTTTTTTGTGTTTCATGAGGGCTCTCCATAGACTCACCCCTAAACTCTCCAAACCCCTTAAATAAAACGTTCTCAGTTTTCTCCAATTAAATAAAGAAATAAAAATCAGTTAGTATTGTGTAGTATTGTTTAGACGTTTTCCTCATGGGGGGCACATTTGTACAGGTTTTATGCTTGTGGGGCACAAATGTACACACACACACAAGCACACATGTGCACACATGTCTGGTTTGCTATCTTCTGTAGGTCCCCATAGACTTAATGATTTTATACTGTACACAATGTATATTATATATCCTTACACTAACCCTACTTATTTATAGGTTTTTACCTCATGAGGACCAAAAAATGTCAGATATGTGGACATTTTGCCCCCATAACTTACAGTTTACCAGAACCACACACACAGAGAGAGAGAGAGAGAGAGAGAGAGAGAGAGAGAGAGAGAGAGAGAGAGAGAGAGAGAGAGAGAGAGAGAGAGAGAGAGAGAGAGAGAGAGTTTTTACTAAAATAAAGAGCAGAATTCATCTTTGATGAAAACAAAAACATTTACACATCATATTTTTATTATAATAGTAGCTTTGACCATACAATTTATAGGCTATCTGTCTTTCAGTAATTCTCAATAAAAATAAATAAATTAAAAAACCTTAAAAATAATGGCCTTTTATACATTAAATTCATCTCAAGTTGGTTCAGGGGTCATACAATAGAACAGATATGCATAAAAATAATAAAAACAAATAGAATAACAATAAAAGTGTATATTTGGAACAAATAAAACAGAATGTAAATACCATAGTTATTTTAATTTTAAATGTAGTTAAAAATATGTTCAGGTCATATTTATATCTAAAATTTCTAAATAAAATATACAAAAAAAAAAAAAGAAATAATACAAAATACTGCATGAAGAAAGCGAACCCTTTTTTAAAAAAAAAAGATTAAGAATTTTTTATCACGATTAAACAAATGTAACCCTTGATTCTCATTACTGTAATATAAAAATATATTTGGAAAGCTTTTGTTATATTATGTGAATTGTGAAGTATTCATACGTTATGGTCAGTATTTGTTGTACTGAATACAATTTAGGCAAAGTTATTTTCGTTGTTGTATTGGAGTTATGAGAATGTGTTTTTTCACATTAAACTACTCACAATTTGAGGCGTGATGATTTTTTACATGTTGATTAATTCTTATTAACTGTTCAGTTACACTCCTTGATTGTGCTGTTTTACCATTGCTGAGCTCTTTATTTACAATTCTGTGTTCACGTTACGGAAGTGTCCTGTGGACTTCTCTTCAATGCAAATAATCTTCTAAAAAGGAGAGGGGGAGGTACAGGGTTTTCCATGTCAAAAGGCTTCTCTTGCATGAATGTGGGTCTTCGGAGCTGGTGTAAGGGTCCGGCCCATTGTCCACGCTATTGCTAGGTGTTGTGGACTCGTCAGGGTGTCTCAGTTCACAAAGCTGATAATGGACTGACAAGACAATGCATGAAACCTGGAAGGGTTTCCATGGTCTTGGTGCATTTAAATCGACCATGAACTTCGGGGGTGTCGGAAGTTTTGTTGTTGACTGTCTGCAGGTTCTCCTTTAGTATGTTAAAAGGAATCACCTCTGTGTTAATCGTTTGTTGTTGAATGTTAGGTTTAATGTGTACTATGCAGTTTGGGCTCTAGACTGACAGATGTCTTTTATGCCTGTTAAAGTCAACAGGAAATTATATATATTCATTTATTTTAGGTTCTTGTCAATCTTTCATCAAAATGTAATACAATTTTCCCCACATCAAACAACGTTGCCTTTCTGCTGATGTAATCAGGGTTGTGTGGGCGGGGAAACATAATATTAGCCAATAAAATTGCAGCCTATTATACATGTTCCAATCAAATCCCAAATGAGTAAAATGATGTCCACCCTAAATTATTACCTTTAACATTAAGCAAGTTAAATGCATTACAAAGTACATTTCATGCCTTTAAATGAGAAGGTAAAACAAATTGTTTTACTAATCGCATTTTTTTTCAACAACCAATAACATTAACTCTTTTCTTCTACTGTATACTGCCATAGTCGCAGTTTCAAATATCATGGCTGTGTCCTTTCTTTGTTATTCCCTTCACCACAAGCATATGTCCCCGCATGTGTCCCATGTCTGGTCAGTTTAGCAGACCCTCAGTCATCTTTGTGATGTTAGGAATGAGTTTTCTATACAGCGACAGATGCAATACATGTAATGGTATTCTAAACATGTTTCCTTCATGAGCACTGTCTTTCTCTGGAGACTCAGAGTTTTCAGTTGTTTTATTTATCTGTCAACTACTGTATGTCTTCAGACTTTTCTCCAACATTTCGATAAAGAAATTAATGTTGATAGCACAAATTAATGTTGATAGCAGCTCAAATAATTCAGTTTTGGAAAAATTGTGACACAAACGTTCGAATTCATGACAAAACACAGTTTAAGACATCCTTTAGTCTGTTTGAATCATTATTGACATCTATTTTGTAGACTCCGAAGGAGCCACATGTGAGCTATTTTTTTTTCTCAAGAGAAACATCTGAGACGCTAGAGACTTCTTTTGTTTTCCATTTAACTGAATTGATGCCTAGGAGAAATAATTGAGATATTTAAGATATCTCATTTATGATTTGTTTTTTTATGTTATGAGACAGTCTTTCATATATATCATGATGGATTGCACATTAACTCATTGTTTTAAACCCAGTGTTTCAACATGGAGGAAACTCTGTTTGCACTGAGGGTGTGCTGGTTATCTTGAGCTTATTTACCCGCAATGCAACAGTGGACTTTTAAGTATTAATATTCACCTTGTGTTGTTGCGGTTTCATCCGATCTTGTTGGGTATGATTGCGGATGTGCTGATGGGTAGCTGGTAGCAATTGAGATTTTACATTTTACGTAAAATGTATTTAATAGTATATTGTAACTGGTCAACATATTTTTTTCACTCATTTATTTTATATGGTCCTGTGATAAATTTAGTTTAGTAGGAATTATTTATTTTCTCTCAATTAATATGAGGCCATATAATTTCATAATAAATTGCAAAGTGCGCTATATAAAAATGCCAAAATACGAAACATAAAGGAGACAATATAGCATGTCACACCTCAGGATACCAAACAACTACTGGATATTTGTGACCCTGGACCAAAAAAAAACAAAATAAAACAAACAGTCATAAGTCGCACGGGTTTATTTGTGGCAATAACCAACAATACATTGCACGAGTCAAAATGATAGATTTTTCTTTTATGCCAAAAATCATTAGGATATTAAGTAAAGCTCATGTTCCATGAAGATGTTTAGTAAATATCCTGTTGTATAGATATATAAGTATTAGTAGTAATATGCATTGCCAAGGACTTAATTTGAACAACTTTAAAGGCAATTTTCTCAGTATTTATATATTTTCTCGGCACTGACAAATATTGTCATATCCTAAGAAACCATACCTCAATGGGAAGCTTATATATACATCTCAATTTCAAAATATCGACCCTTATGACTGGTTTTGTGGTCCAGGGTCACATTTTTATTGTGCACACTGACTGCAAGTATATAAATGCAATATTATTATTACCATGATGACAGTGGCGCACATTGCATGCCAATCCACCCCCCCCCCCTCTCTCTCTCTCTCTCTCTCTCTCTCTCTCTCTCTCTCTCTCTCTCTCTCTCTCTCTCTCTCTCTCTCTCTCTCTCTCTGTCTTTGTTGTTCTTCCCTAAATGTAGCATGTGTCAGCATCCTGTTATCCTCCTTACAAACCCTCCCCACACTCACACACACACTCACACAGAGACACCCGGGAAAGCGTCATGGTGACTGCTGTGCTCTCTTAGTCATTTGGCTCAGTTGCTCTATATTGGCGCTGAATCACAATGAAGTGAAATGTTGCCATGCAGTACTCAAAAACTTTTCATTGTGAGAAAATCTGACTTTGACTCATCAGGATTTATGTGGACCCGTGTTCTGGCAATTCAGCTTGGGAACGTTTTATTCGTTTTAGTTAGCTGATTTATTTTGAAGGTTGGTTTTAATAAAGAGACCTCGGTAGCCAAATATATATCATTATATACTGTTTTGTTTTATGTTATGGTTTATAAAAATTACTTTAAAAAAAAAGTGTTTTCTATTCATTGGTAAGACTATCAGTAGAATGGCAGAATTGACAATAGGTGGAACGAACACATTATTGGGCCAATTGGGTCATGCCAATAATTTCATAATGGAGATTTAATTTGCCTGTCTATCGGAATATATCAATATGTCACTGATAAAAGGGGTACAAGGATATCCATGCACAACCAAATAAATATTTTGTATTTATTCCAGTTTTATCACCTAAACATCGTTTTGAGTCTAAATATATTTTTACGTTTAGTGAACTCTGTCATGCAGGAAAGCAGATGTACAACAAATACTCATGCGGAAGTCCGGTCATTCCTGTTGTATGGGCTAAAAATAGGAAGCAATAGGATGAGGGGGAGTTGTGAATGAGGGTACGGAGAGATATTAGATCCCTAAGGAGGAGAGGACAGCAGGGCAGGAGTTAACCTGCTCATTCAGTCAAGGTTAGCAGCGGTGATCTGTGACCATGCGGTCACTAAGATGCTAAACTCACATGGCCCAAACCTGTAATATACACACACACACAAACACGCATGCACACACACACACACACACACACACACACACACACACACACACACACACACACACACACACACACACACACACACACACACACACACACACACACACACACACACACACACACTCTGAGCAGGCCTGTGTTTCAAAGCCTGAATACGAAGCATTTATTGGGGTGCACGGAATGTCCAAATTCAGCTTTTTTGAGTATCATAGGTACAATTTGAACAATCAAATGATTGTTATTATCATTTCGGTATCTAGCTTATTATTCAATTGACACATTTCAATACATCTGGCCGTCACAAACATTCACATGCCGTCAATGCAACTGTTTTTTTGGGATTACACTTTATATTAAGGTAACATAGTTACATTGTACTTACTCAAATAAGTAATATTAATTGACCACAACTCCCCCTCAATAAAAATGCTGGGTTGGCAGTTCACTCGGTTTTGAAACGCAGGAATGCTGAGAGAAATGTTTAAAAAAAAACACACACAAGGGCAATTTTTGCACAATTTTCTATTTCTTGTCATGAGACATTAAAGACAATACAATCCCTCTCTGTAAAAAGGGGTGACATTTTATTATGACGTAGTTACATGTTATTACATGTGTCTACTATAGTAATAACAGTAAATTATGCATAATTACAAGTAACTAATCCTAAAACAAAACCAACTGTAACCCTATAGTAAGTACATGTAGTCAATTAATATTACTCAGTGCTTATTTGAGAAAGTACTTATCTGACTATGTCACCTTAAAATAAAGTGTAACCAAAAGAACAAAACAAAAAAACTTGCATTGATGGCATGTGAATGTTTGTGTCGGCCAGACGTATTGAAATGTGTCAGAGGGCAATTAAATAATAATTAGCTAGATACCAGAATGATAATAACATAATAATAGCACAGATATTTGAAGTTAACTCTATCGTGCCCTTGAGTATTGAAGTTTGTTACCTCTAAAACACATATAAGTGTGTACTTTGGTATTACGCTTACAGTGAGTCAATCTATAGTGTACGTATGCGTTTCCAACCTAGTAGATAGTAAAACTTAGAGATAGTTAAGTTTTGTCTTCAAAGTCACCCACCCATGGACCTCCTCCTGATTCTTAGTGCCAAGTGTATCGGTTGCAATGTCATAAGATCTCTCTCTCTCTTTCTCTCTTTCTCTCTTTCTTTCTCTCTCTCTCATTCTCGCTCTTGCCACAGCGGTGTTTGGTTACGGACATTGTTAAGCCTGGTTACTGATAAACAGGGTGCTTAGTTACCAGCCCCCGGATGGTTGGCTCTTTTCAAAAGGAGAAAAAAGCGTTGCCCGGGGAAAGCAGGAACTTGTGTACATTTGAAAAAAAAAAGTAGGAGGCAATGTAGAGAGATTTCCATAGTTGTTACGAGCACCAAGGCGGTATTGCCCCTCTGTTACTTGGTTGCCCTCTGCCTGTTGGGAAAAAGCACCACCCATAAACTGTTTAATGATGTACTACATCCACCGCTGGCTGCTTTATTGTAGAAGCAATGGTATTCTGCCATGAGGCGTTCAGGGTTTTTGCATAATCTTGCAAAAGATTGCTTGTGATTTGGGCTTGATGGGCTTTGTATAATTTGTTATTTCTAGTCTACTTGAAAAAGTGGCTTGATATACAAACATATACCACTCATTCCTCACATAATATCTGTTATCTGCTTTGGAAACAATGTAAAATATAAACCAAAGACTGTACAAATGTGGTCATAATTGAAGTTTTCATACCTAATTAGTCACATGCACATTTAAACGATTTTTCCTACTCAGTACTGAGTAAAATGTAATAAATTATTATACATTCCTTAAAAAGTTATGCAGTTGTCGTCATATTGTGCCGCAGCAGTTCTTTCTAAATTGGACGCATGAAAGCGAAAGTTCTGCAATTAGGGCAAGTGTGTGGAGAGCGTCAAAAATACGCCACGCCACATCCAGTGTATGCGGTATTTCTGATTATAATGGGTTCTATTTGATTTTGTCACACCACTCGCATCTGAAGTAAACATGGTGTTAATATTTGTTTTAGGGATATTCCAGGATAGTTATCCTCCGTTCTGGGTTACTTGGTAGTTGCTTACTCTTCCAAGTCAACAGCCTGGCCATATCATTTCCCTGTGATATGCTTGTCTCTAGATATTTCTTGGGTTTATTTTCTTTACTCCAATTGTGATATTCACAAGTCCCAAGTTTAGTCGCGAGCAAAATTACTTTTATGGGCCGCTTTATTTGTGAATAATAATAATATTTGAAATTATAACCAATTCCCAAAACAAATGACTCTTATGATTTCATTAAAAGTTCCACACGACGAGTTACCAGCTTGTATAAAACACTGTCGTGAATAATTTACAACATTAACAGAAAGAGAATTTCTTTCATATGTAAGCGACATAGACATCATTACTGCAATAACCTATTCAATCGGAATTGAAACAGCCCTTTAAGCAATAGGTCATCTCCCCTCAGCAAGCCTAACAATTTGAGGTATCAGTCATGTCTGTAGTACAAATGATATGGGGCGAGTTTAATATGTAGGCTTATGGGTTTGTATAAATCTCTAACCCTAAAAATGTCCTAAAATAATGTTTTTTTGTTGTTGTTTTTGTGTGTGTTTTTAACAATAATGAACACCATTAATAGTTCCAAAACTATTAGACAGTATAGTCATACAGACAGTATAGCTTACTCTGTTTTGAATAGTCCTTTATATTTATCACATATCAGTAAAAAAAAGTCCCAGATGACATCTTAAAACGGTTGCCCTGAGGCTCGCTCTCAGGTTTTTGATGTTTTAATTGAGTTTTGGCTTGGCCCCTTTCTCTTTTTTAGCTGGTACTTTACTCCTGTGGAGCGCTATAAACCCAATTCACCATGATAGCAGCAGACATCCATCTGAGCCCCTCACACCCCCAGTTTTACCACCCCTCTGAGAGGAGAACAAAGATTTCAACAAGGGTTTTGAGTGGGGGGATCTGGGGGGGATTAAGGCCAAGAAGAGGCTCTACAGGGCAAGCCAGGTGCACTTTATTTTTCACTAGACCTCAGCGAACCGCTCCGGATTCTTTCCTCGCACACATATGCCGCTCGTTCCTGAGACTTTATTAGGCCAGTCGGATGCTTTTACAGGAAGACCAGCTTGTTAATTAGGCTCAGTAGTGATGTGTTGGAAGTGCTGGAGGGTGATTTGTGATTTCAGTATTATGTTGGGAAGAAATGCAGATGGAAGGTAGGAAGGGAGAGGAAACCAAAGAGAGAGAGACTATTCATAATAGGCCTTTCAAGACTACTTGGGCCCTGTTTATGCTTGGAATTAAGATGGGTTTTCGTTGATCCAAACACACATGGACTATGCTAAATACTTTTGTAGTGTAGACGCGCATGAGGTCAAATGCATTTGCACAGCAACAAAAGTCTGCCTACTGACCTAATACGTAATCATTGCGGGATGTGCTGTTCAAACAGAGAGTGATTCAAACTTTGCAGCATTGTATAAAAAAACACATGGATTACCGTTGAATTTGCAGCTGCTTTCTTTATCCTTTTCATTCTCTTTTTTTCCCAATCACTTGTAAACTTCCTAACATGGTTTCCTTAAATTAGTACTATTCATCTATACTATTTCGCACATGGCACTTCAATGAAAGCAATGTGGAGTGTGACCAAATAAGAGAAATCTGAAGATGCACCTTAATACCAGGGGTAAACAGGGATTTGAAGGATTTGCTACTTTGGGTTGGATCAACCCATGTTTAGGTCAAATATGCACCACCTCAACCATTGGTTTACATTGTTGACACCCAACGGTTGGGTTTGACCCAACTATGGGTGAAAAAACCCAGCATTTTTTAGAGTGTTGGTATTGGTGCGGCAGTGGCTCAGTGGTTCATGTAGATTGTCTACAAACCGAAACGTTGGTGGTTCAATCCCCGGTTCCACCTGACCAAGTGTCGAAGTGTCCATGAGCAAGACACCTAACCCCAGCTGCTCCCGACGAGCTGGATGGCGCCTTACATGGCTGAAATCGCCATCGGTGTATGAATGGGTGAATGCGAGGCAAAAATGTAAAGCGCTTTGGATGGCCATAGGGTCTGTTAAAAGCGCTATATAAATGCAGTCCATTTATTGATAGTCATTGCTGGTGGTATTAGGAAGATGGGCAGAAAATACATGGGCTGAAACTACACAAACTACAATTTTAGTTCTTAATCACTTAATCGCTTGTTTAAGGCGGTGTGAAAGTAAATCAGCTTAGCCCACCAGGAGCACAGATATCAAAGCCTCCCATACCTTTCTTCCCTAAGGGTACAGGATAACTGTTTAGCCCTATTGCATTCTTAATTGGAGGAAGAATTTGGGTAGTCCCACAAATCCATCAGGAACTTATGCCATCATTCACTCGTTTATGATCTCTGTCTGGCTCTTGTCCTTATTGGGGGCTCCACTCTGTTGAGGACCAGGAAGATGAGAGCATTCCTTACACTTCTAATACACTCCTCTCTTCCTTCTGGTGGATTCCTTGAGTAGAGCTATAAATCACTCAAGTGTTTGGCCCAGTTAATGTTTGAAGACTTTTGCTCTGTCACTTCATAGCAAAGCACCGAAAGACAAAAAAAGACGGTTTTCTTTTGAGGTGAATTATTGCTTCTGTTGATTGTAAAGTGCTCTTGAAGTTGGACCGTGTTGCCACATGTTGTCTTCTACCTATGTGAGGAGTTTCCTCAAATAGGAGAGAATGAATTGTTGAGAACGTGGGGTGTGAACTAGAACAACCAGAAATCTGCTCACAGTTATTGCAATTATCACCGCCAGCTCTTTTCTTTACAGGTTAAAGATTTACAGTGCAAAAAATTCCCTTGCTTAATAAAGGAGTGTCTTTGGCAGTATATTTGAATACTGCAGAATATACTGTTAATGTAAGAAGGGTTCTTTTTTGACAAATTCACAGATATGAAATCATACCTCTACTCTGTATATGTAAAAACTGTAAAGTTTTTAGGCGCTAAAGTACTGGTATTTTTGGCATCCTTAAAGGGATAGATAGACCCAAAAATGAAAATTATTCCAAAATGTATTCACCCATTAAGCCATCCTAGGTGTATATGACATTCATCTTTCAGACGAATACAATCGGAGTTTAAAAAATGTCCTGGCTAATCCAAGCATTACAATGCCAGTGAATGGCATCTAAAAATTTGAAGCCCAAAAAAGTGCATCCATCCATTATAAAAGTAATCAATACGTCTACTGGGGGTTAATAAAGGCCTTCTGAAGCGTTAACACATTATAAAGTAAAATATCTAGCTTCTGGCGGACCGCCTTCCATATTCAACTTACCGTCTCTCGCAGTTCAAAACGCTTATGCTACGTCCAACGTCATAAGTCGTGCTAATTACGCTTTTTCCGTAAGTTAAATATGGAAGGCAGTCCACCGGAATGTATGCATGAGCAGCTTGAACAATCAAGTAATAAATAACAAATTCTTCACTTTTGGATTTTAGTGCTACAGTAAATATAAAAAAGTCCGGGACCGGAGTTGAGCAGAGCAGGAAGTACAATGGCGATATCAAAAGCACGCCCATAGGCCTACTCTCACAGATGCAGAACAATTAATAAAGTTGGTGTGAAATAAACAGTTATGGAAATTAAATTAAATAATCTGCTCCCAATGATCCAGAAAAAAGTCTGTTAGTGCCTCAGTGACAACTTCACTCAGAGTCGATCTCAGCTGTCAATCATGACGTCACACAGCTGTTTTTATAGCATCAAATAACTAACTAAAACTAAACTTATTTAAAAAACGAACACTTAAAATGAAATCAAATGAAAAAGTATTTGAAGTGTAATTTGATCGAAATGTAATTAACAATGCTTTTCAGGTTTTTATAGGTCTTACATTAGTTTTTAGGTAGAGAAATTGAATAAAGTAGGCTAATCAAATGTAAAATAGCTGCATATTTAACTGTTTAAATTAAAGACTAATCCTTACAAAAGCTATTCAATCAAGAGCAGTGGTGATTCCTTATCTTTTGTTTGACATTAAACAGACAGCAGTAAAGGTTACTGCCCCTTTAAGACCTAATGGAAGGCTCTGGGTCGTCTTTCGACTGTATAAAGTCCTCTTAAGGCATATTCAGACTATTGCTGCGTCCCAATTCGCCTACTTATACTACGTCCTAAAAGTATGTACTCTTTTTGTGATGAAAAAGTATATACTTTTGAGTGTGTAGCAGAAAAGTATGCAAGCTTCGGGACATACTACTTCGCCATCTTTAACGGACTCTGTCGCTTAGTTACGTGGATCCCGTCACCGTTTAACTGCCCTGTCAATCATCGTCAGATTCGTCACAGTTCAAATCCTCCACATTCAGTTTAATCTCCTACCGTATCGGAGAGAAATGTAGCCGCTCGTTGATCTGCCATTTGTGGGTCTTTAATGCAGAGACTCTCCTCATGTGTTTGCAGTTTAAATATAATGATGCATTTAAAAGTTAATGGCCAAACATGTCATTACAAAAGTTCACAATGCTGCTGCATGTGAAATATAATATGGACAACACTGAATAAATATATTTTTGTCAGGTTAAATATTGATAGGGTCACTCAAACCCCTTTATCTAAACTTCTCTACTTAACCATCGAACTCGCACATCCGTCATGTTTGTGGTTTTTTAAAGCTTTTTATCCGCGTTTGTAGTTCTAATCGAATCCTCGTCCAACTCGCAATGGGTTGTGGGCAATATCAGCCGTTAGAGTGCCCTTCGATCCATACTGTGAATTCGGACCGGAAATAGTAAACCATCCGGGAATCTTTGGAATACTCTTTTCAACATACTATGATTTGGGACATACTAATTCTATTTTCGAATACTATTTAGGATGGATAGTATGCGAATTGGGACGCAGGGTATGTCTGCTTGGATACTCATCAAGATGGACATGTTGACATACTTCTTGTGTGAGTTGGTCCGTTTAAGCGCAAGACTTGAAATTGAACTCAATATTTGCGCACTGTGAGACGAGTGCGCGCTTTCGGATGATGCACAGAGACAGATCAGCGCGCGCGTTCTCATTCGCGTCTTCTGGCGAATATACACGGGTGATGACGGTAAAAAGGAATTGAACAAAGTTTACACAGATTCCAAGAGTTTACCGTTTTGCCCACGTTTTTCTTTTATTAGCGCTGTTGTAATGCATGAGGAGCCAGCACGTGTTTCCATCTACAGAAACATACATAAAGATTTAATTTCAAGTTACAACCTATATTATTGATGCGTGATCAGATGTGAGATGAACCGCGGTGCAAGTGCACACCTTTTAAACGGCACCCCTGCTCACCTCACCCCATAATATACATATATATCCGAGTCCTGATCGGGATGCAACGTCCGATTCCGATCAAGTCTGAAATCACGTAATCGGGCCCGATTTCCGATCACGTGATCGGATCGGGACATCCCTACTTGAAAGCCAGGTCTTTTTATCACAAGTCTCAATATTTGATCCTCACGTTGAATAGTGGTTAACAGAAAGTATCTTCAGATTTAAATTACAGCTGCTGGTTTCCGCTGACAATGTCGGTTTCATTTTTTGCATATTCCTCACTCAAACACTTGTTAGCATCCTGTGGTACACGAGTTATCATCTGTTACCTGCCCACAGAGCTCATAGAACAAAGGAGCGTGTTCATGTCCACTGCAGACGGAGCCAGAGCCCTGTCAGTATCCGTGCACTCGACTGCAGATGGACGCTCTGATAAACACAAGTGCCTGGCTGCTAAAAATTACCGTTAGCTAGGAGAATCTCGCAGTATCACTTGCAGATGTTTGAATGTTTTGCATACATTACATTAGGTTTTAAAACATAACCCATTTAACTAAAAATAAGGTAAAAATCAATGAACCGCACACCCTCATCTGTCTACAAACTTGTCATAGGCCGCATCAAAAAGTGTTAAGCTTCAGCTGTCTTATGCCTTATCATATATATCTTGCTTCCAGAAAACAAATTTCCCTTGCTGAATTACTGATAGGTCTCTCTGACTCTTTTATGTTGACGAGTAATGCGTTGTTGTGATTCAGTCTGGTGCTTTACCTCAGTGTCACAACGATGAGTTCATTTGCCTGGGGGCATGTTTGTATCACCGCATGCCACACTACTGTATCACCTGCTGAGCGTTTCAACAGGCCAGCTGCGTATTTAATTTTTCAATATCTGATTTCAAATCACAGTTAGCATTCCGGTAATCTGCAGTGCTCTTTGCCAGAACAGATTTTAACAGGAAACTTGCAGGAGCAATTCATTCATGGTAGTTGACTACGTTAGTGTGCGCGATAATGTTTTATCAGTACAATGACTCAGGTCAGTGTTAGATACTTAAGAGCTGAATAAGATGGCATTTGTTAAAACCTTTTTGAATTAAATCTCTCAGATGCTGTCTTGACTTGGTTCTCACTGGAATGAGAGTGTCTGGTGGCCGTTCTCATGTTGCTGGTCGTTGACCTCTGGCCTTTTTTAGTCCAAGTTTGTTCTGCATGGCCAGGTGAAAACACCTGGTTTATAGATACCACTGACTTGGCAGTGACAAGATGTTTATGGCTAGAATAGAATTACTGTTGCAAACACAGCACTGCTTTACTAGATTGTCAAGCCTGAGGTAGAGATGAGAAAATGTACTGGCTATAATTTAGTTTTGTTGACCTATATATATATATATATATATATATATATATATATATATATATATATACACTGTAAAACCCAACAAGTTACGGTAACTCAAACCATTTGAGGAAACCGATTGCTTCAAACCAATTAAGTTTTAAAACCATTAAGTATGAGTACTGAAAACTCATATACATTGAGTTAAATTAACTCATATTTTAGTGTTGTTTAAGTGTTAAAACTTATATTTTAGTGTTGTGTTGATCAATTATTAAGAGTAAACTGAACTTAAAGATTTTAAGTTAATTTTATTAATTCAGTTTGAATTCAGGTAACAAATCTAACTAAGTCTTAACAACTACATGGTTACTTAAATGGTTTTAGGAAACAGATTGCGGCAAATGGTTTAAGTTCATCAAACTCAAAGTGATTAAGTTACATAAGACTAAGCACAAGCTAACATTGGTACAAAATGAAGACAGAACAGGAGGGTATTTTTAAGTAATTTATTGAAATATAACATTTACATCATAAATACAGTATGCCATATGTTCACAAATATAACTAGACAAAAAATATTAGACTTTTTCACCAAATAAAACAGCACAAACATGTTTAAAAAAGTCATAACATTTAAATAACAAAACATATAAAATAAAAAAAATTATGTAAAAAGGTACGTTTCCTCAAAAAGCAAAAGCACTGTATGATCTTTAATGTACTCTAAGTGTATTGCACTGACCGAAGACTTGGCAGACATCACCACCTCATCTTTAAAGACAATCAAAGCATCCAGTGGGTTTAAAGGTAACGTTCCCTCTTCCTCCTCGACAGTAAGGATGGTGACTGTTGGCTTCTGCACCTGGTCAAGCTCCTTTTTCTATATGCATTGGAAAAAAAGTTTGTATGTCACCACATATAAAAATAACCCTTGTCAGGGCAGACACCATATTTCAATTTTCATAAATAAAAAAAACGTTGTTATAAGGAACGGATTATTGTTGATTTAATTGGGCGTGTGCTTATTTAAAACCCTGTAGTTCAATTTTGTAAAGATGTTAAGTTGTTTGTCAGCAAGGTTTAATTGGGGGAAAAACATTTTCAGGGGTGTATCAGCCGAATGTTCTAGACCTTGAATTGAATGACGAATTGAATTGAATTGAATTCAAGCGATAATGCACACATTGCAAAACATTTGTTTTTCATGTCAGTATGTCATAAATAGAAAGAGGCAACAGTTTACTGTCAAAGATTTGTCGCTCACATCACGCCGCATCCAGTGTAGACAACATAACGGACTATAAGGGGCTCTTTTGTCCTGTCGCGCTGCTCACATCCGGTGTAGACAAGGTGAAACAAGACAGATTTGATTAACAAATTTTAAATGGATAATGGCAAGACATCCTTGGTGTAAATTACATTCTTCTTTCAGATTAATATAATCAGAGCGGTATTAATAAATGTCCTGGTTAATCCAAGCATTATAATGGCAGTAAATGGCTGTCCAAAATTTGAAGCCAAAAAAGTGCATCTATTCATTATAAAAGTAATCCACATGACTCTGGAGGGTTAATAAAGTACTTCCGAAGTGAATCGATGGGTTTATATAAGAAAAATATCCATATTTAACTCGTTATAAAATAAGAAAATAACTAGTTTCCGGCGCAACGATGACGTCGGATATAGCGTAAAAAAGCATAACAGCCACGGCGTTGACGGCGGACGCAGCGTAAAAAACATAAATGATGTGACGATGATGTCGGGCGTTGCACAAGCGTTTTGAATCACGAGAGGATATTTTTCTTACACAAACCCATCGATTTAATTCAGAAGGCCTTTATTATACCCCCGGAGCCGTGTGGAGCACTTTTAAAATGGATGGATGCACTTTTTTGGGCTACAAATTTTGGGCTGCCATTCACTGCCATTATAAAGCTTGGACGAGCCAGGACACGTATTAATATAACTCTGATTGTATTCGTCTGAAAGAAGAATGTCATTTACACCAAGGAGGACTTGAGGGGGGGAGTAAATCAGGGTGAACGATTCCTTTAAGCTTGAGCTGAGATTGGTTTATTATGTGTCAAATAAGCTTTTGCTGTGCTCAATGTATATGCTAATGAAAGCCTAAATTAAACGTTTTGAAGACTAGATTTTCAATGGACAGATTAATAAAATTCTTATGTGTTTGGAACAATATGAGGGTTGGTAATTTATGAATCATGACTGAATTTGTATTGGCAAGTGGACTATACATTTAAGACAACTTGAATGATCAACTATCAGTCACTGTAACCACACCATGCATTTATGCTGGTGGCAGCTGAAAGGTTAACATGTTGCTAAATAAATGTAATGTAGTTTTGACATGTGTCCTACCTTGTGTCTTGAAAACATCTCCTGACTCTTCCTTTTAAATAGTAACAGACCTGCCAGGATCGTAGTTTTTTTTATGATTCATGACAAGACTTCTTTCAACCACTGCAAATCTAGCATTGCCAATTACCTTACACCTTTACAAACCCAAGGCAACTTCAGGATAACTGCCAGTGAAAATATAACACACAAAATGTTTCTGTTTATATTAGGAAAGCCGACTATAACAACAACTTTCAAGACTTGACCAGTATTCTCCTAAAGCAATACAACATGACTTTGAATGATAGACAGACTGGACTTTGGACTTTAAGCCTTTTAAAAAAATCATATTGCTTCAGAAGACTTACAAGTTGTGCTAAAAGACATTTATGGTCATAATTACGTTTGCAAAAATAGCAATTCATTCAAAAATTAAAATTGAAATTAAAACGTGGGATCATACGGGCGATGGGTAGGAGAGAGGTGGGAGTCAGGTATACTTTCAACGACTGGCTGTCGTTCGTGGACGCGCAAGCCATCCCCGTGCACAGTAACGTCACAAAATTCCATTGATTTGTTCAATGTTAATTCTAACTTACTTACTCATAGAATTGTAGCCACGTTGCTGCCATTGCACCTTCGTCTTTGCTCTGAAAAGATTTAAAAGCATGGCAACAATGTGTTAGTGTGAGTTTCAAATGAGAAAACGTCATGAGAAACAAATAACAGTTTAAAATTTTATCTAACGTTAGCAAAACAGGATCTAAAATGCTCCTCAAGTCACTTTGTTCACCCGGAGCTTCAGCTGCTTTAGTCAAATTATAGCATCACATATGATAGAGGAAACTCAAATTCGATTAACAATACATTTAAAACGGTTGTAATATAAGGAATGCGTGAGTTTGCATTAACGTTACCTTTTGCTTTAACGTAAGTTAGTTAACGTCACTGTGGCACAAGACGAGAGACATGGAAAGATGACCAACTGTCTCAAAAGCCAGCGTTTATCTGTCCGACTGTGAGAAAGCACAAACATATATTTTTTAATTCCCCGCTGACAAACTGCAGTGTAAAACAGTATAATTAACTCCAAACGTGTACATTACCGTTGATAACACTGGTGCAATAGCGCATTTGCTCCTAATGTTAGATTGTTTGCTGGCTAACTTTACACACAACATTACTGAGCTGGTTAATCTTCGGATAAACATAAAAGAGGTACGAAAATAACACTGAAAACGTTCAAACATGAGCGAAATATGAATAAATAAGTTTGAAACGCTTACCTTTTGTTTTTCTTGACTGTAGCGCGAGCCGTCCTGCTGTGACTGGACTGAAGGAGGGAAAATGGTGCGGTTTTTGTTACCTCGGAAACTCACTGGGATGATACTTTGACATGACTAAATGTAATGACTTTAAAAGAGCTTAATGTAAGACTGTAGGCTTAATATGAGGTAGATTAATGTATATACTATTGTTTATTTATTTATTTTATCAGCTTTTAGTTATTTAATTGGCCATAGATGTAAAATACTAGATATCTGTAACTTAAACCATTAGAGTTAAAAAGTTTTAGTAACTTATTTAGATTGAGGTTTGCTTACAATAATACATTTTTGAGTTAACATCACACATATTTGTTAAGTTGAATTAACTTTTTTGGTAACATTAAGTAAAATGAACTTATTTTATTTAGTGAATTTCACTGTTAGGTTTTACAGTGTATATATATATATATATATATATATATATATATATATATATATATATATATATATATATATATATATATTAGGGCCGGGACTCGATTAAAAAATTAATCTAATTAATTAGAGGCTTTGTAATTAATTAATCAGTGCAATGTTTGCCATTAAGTGTAGCAAAAGCATATTTGTGATATTTGAGGCTCGATGTGCTGCGGTGATACGCTAATTCCTTGTTGTATAGCAGGGGTGTCCAATCCTGCTCCTGGAGGGCCACTGTTCTGCTGAGTTTAGCTCTAACCCCAATTAAACACACCTGTACCAGCTCATTAAGGTCTTATTAGGCATACTAGAAACTTTAGCAGTGTATTGAGGCAAGCTGGAGCTAAAATCTGCAGGACGTCAGTGGCCCTCCAGGACCGACTTTGGATACCCCTGTTGTATAGCTTGCACACAACCATGCTCTTGTCGACGCTTCCATCATTTCGTTTTTTAAAACAAAATTTCCCATCCACGGGGCCAAGCAAAGCGGTCTCATCAGCTTCTTCGTTCATGTTCACTATGGTTTGTTGTTTTCATGGTTGTTGTCGTGACTCATGAGCGCTAGTTGGTGTTCCAGTATAATCGGTCCGTCAAAACTCATTCATTGAAAAACGTTCCGCGGGGCAAAAATAAGTGCGATTAATTTTTTTTTTTTTTTACGTAATTAATTAACGCGTTAAAGTCCCGTAGTTAATTAATCTTAATTAACGCGTTAAAGTCCCGGCCCTAATATATATATATATATATATATATATATATATATATATATATATATATATATATATATATATATATATATATATATATATATATATATATATATATATATATATATATATATATATATATATATAAAATGTGTTAACATGATTATGTTAAAGAGGTGATTAATTGAGGAATCAACTTTTCCTTGAGCTTTTGATATATAAAAGGTCATGGTAATATCCTGTAGTTTCAGAGCTGAAAACTTCCTTGTTAGTCAAAGAAAAGCTTTTACAGACACCAGGCTCAGCAAACGGTCCTGTGCTTTATCTGACGTCAGGACGGGACGAAACACCGCCTATACAGAATCTACTAGTGTCTAATCCGGTAGCTCTGCTAGCAGCTGGTCAACAACAATACATGCCGAAGAATATTAAGATATTACGCTATTCCTGGTTGTGGAAGAACACATTCGCTGCATAAGCTTCCTTCTGATCCTAATATTTGGAATGTGTGGTTGAACTTTTATTTTTAATGAAGTTCCACCTTACGTGAGGAAGACATATTCACTTCAGTTCACCGCGGAATCGTTTGTAAACAAATCTCCGGTCTATGCTGGATTTGGATCCAACAGGAATGGTGCCACTCACATGTGAGTAAAACGTGTTTTTAAATGTAATAGTATTGCATTGTTATAGATCGTAACAGAGCATACCTTTAGCACGCTGGCCACAGACACGTAAGGGCAAGGGCTCGCAAAGCCCGGCAGGCCGATGAATCTCATAATATTCCGTTCTTGTTCTGCTATTCTCTCTCAGTCTCTCTCTCATTGACATCTGAAGGGCGGCGCATGCGCCGAATGTGTATGTATTTGCACGCGGTTCGCACTTATATCATCTGATGTTGCGAGCTATGTGTGTCATTAACTGGCTTTTGTTATTTATTTATACTGTTGTCTGAGGTCAACTAATGACGTTCATGTGGTTTTTACATTCAAAAAACATCATAATAAATAAGTAATAAGCTGTTTTCTACACTGGTTTTGAGGCTCTCTCCTGAACGCTCAGTTTTGATGGGCGTGCAGCACTGGAGACTTGGAAGTAAATGCCCATGGCTAGGATTGAATATAATCCTATTTTTAATGAGCTTCTGCTCCTGTCAGTTCAATTCTCATGATGGATTGTTATGAAACCGGCAACCGGAATGATTCTCTTACAGGGCTCGTAAAATGTATTTATCAAACAAACATTTTTATTTATTTGTCATCCACCCGTGATTGATTGGAATATATATATATATATATATATATATATATATATATATATATATATATATATATATATATGTGTGTATTATTATTATTATTATTATTTTATTTTTTTTTTTACTTGGCCCGCCTGAACAGTGGATATAAGCGTCAACTGCACACACATACACGCCTGCCCCCTTCAAATATCAAGTCAAGAGAGTGAACAACGCAGATCAAGAAAGGAATATTATTTAACTATTTTAGATTCACCAGCCTGCCGACAGGCTTACGTTTTGGTAGCCCGTCTGGAAAACAAATAGACTTTGCGACATAACATATCTGTATAACATAACATATCTGAGTCTGATCCCGAATAGCAATGAACCAACAAATAAAGGATTCTCCAGCCTGTGACAGCATGCAAAGGTATTTTCTGTTATAGACACGTACACATAATCAAAACAATCTGTAACAATGCAATACTATCACATATAAAAAAACATGTTTTACTCATATAAGTGTGTTGCACCATTCCTGTCGAATCCTTCTTGACTTGTGTTTTGTTTATAAATGATTCCGGAGAGAAATGAAGCAAACAAACGTCCACTCATTCCTAATGTTAATATCTGAAGAGTCTATCTTCGGCATGTTTATTGCTCCATAGTGCAATCCGTTTAGCTCAGTGATGATCTATATATAGATCAGTGGTTTAACTCCACGAGTCGGTGGGCGGGGCTATAGAAGCAGGTGTACATATGTATCTGTTGAGGCGGCTTTTCGCTGTTCTATTACATTATTGATAAATATATATTTGAGAGCTCTTGTTTACTGGGCCTGGTGTCAATAAAAGCTTTTCTTTGACTAACAAGGAAGTTTTCAGCTATGAAAACTTACAGGATATTCTTATATCATGATGGACTTTTATATATCAAAGGTTCAAGGGAAAGCTGATTTCTCAATTCATCACCCCTTTAAACACAGGGCCAGGCAATGTCAAATTAGAGTTGTGCACATAATAAGTAAATCTAAAAATAAATAAAAAATCTTTAGTCAAAAAGCACATCTGGAGAATATATGTGAAATATATGTGTTATTTGGATTGGGTCTGTTGTTCAACCCTCATTAGATGAAGATTGCATGTCACTTGCCATTAAACTTTTACTAATTTAATAGAAAATGAACATGACACTCTCTTTTAACTCAATAAAGATGGCATTTCCCACTCCCAGTCCGTCCAAACCTTTTTCACTAATGCACAAAGAGCAGCACTGTGCGCCACTATCTTGATGTGATCTACTGTCCTGAGGAACAGCTCAGTAAGCACATTTTGTCAATAATGACACAGGGAAAGATGAGGAATCTAGAAGCGATCAAACTATTAGTTCTTTAAACAGAGCCATTAAACATTGTCTGCCTGTTCAACAGTATCTTTCCTCTTCTCATGCTAAAAGACAAGAGCAATGAAGATCAAGTTGTCTGTATCTTTGTTTTATTTGTGGCGGGAAAATGAGAAATGGAAAGTGAATTGTAAAAATTGAGGTGCTGCTTTGATTGTCTTTTTTGGGAATGAGTAAAGTTACTCCATGAGAAATACTTATCCAAAGGGTTTTGTCATGTTGTCATAACATGCTGAACATGTTGAAAACAAACAGGCAACCTAAGAACAGGTTGGTGCAGTGTACCAAAAGTATAATGAGCCTGTTTCAAAGAGACACCGGCTACTGAAAACACACTCCAGTAGTCTATCAGACTACAAATACATAAAAAAAAGATGAAATACTGAAAATGTATTTCTAAGTTACTAAATCAGCTTCAGTAGTCTGAAAGCTGAGAACTACTGCAAATTACTTTTTGTTGTCCAAACGTTAGAATAAGTAATAAAATCCATAATGGGAAATACATTTTAGTAGTCTGCAGGTAACTACTGAATATCCATGTCAGTAGTCTGAACACTAGACTAACTGATGGAAATCCATTTTAGTCTGAACATTAGACTAACTAATGAAAAGTAGTCAGATAAGTGAGGTGAGCAACACTTTACGCTTTGCCACCTACTCGCGCGCAGTCGTTACCAAGCAACGGGGTAAACAGCTGCTGCTTGAATGATCCAAATGCACCCCATTTCGGACCCAAATAATATAATATGAACACAGTCCAGTGGGGGCAGGGGATTGGGGGAGCAATCGAACTCGGGTTCGGTCCAGGGAATCGAACCAATTGTGAAAGCACCCTAACTGATGAAAATCCATTTTAGTCTGAACACTAGACTGATGAAAATCCATTTTAGTTAGTAGTCTGAACAGTAGACTAACTGATGAAAATCTATTTCAGTAGTCTTAACACTAGACTAACTGAAAAAAAAATCAATTTTAGTCAGTAGTCTAAACAATAGACTAACTGATAAAGTCATTTTAGTCAGTAGTCTGAATACTAGACTAACTGATGAATATCCATTTTAGTCAGTAGTCTGAACACTTGACTAACTGATGAAAATCTATTTCAGTAGTCTGAACAATAGACTAACTGATGTATATTAATTTTAGTCGGTATTCTGAACACTAGACTAAGGGATGAATATCAATTTTAGTCAGTAATCTGAACACTAGACTAACTGAAGAAAATCATTTTCAGTAGTCTGAACACGAGAGTAACTGATGGAAATCTATTTCAGTAGTCTGAACACTAGACTAACTGATGAAAATCCATTTTAGTCAGTAGTCTGAATAATAGACTAACTGATGAAAATCCATTTTAGTAGTCTGAACACTAGACTAACTGATGAAAATCCATTTTGAACAGTAGTCTGAATAATAGGCTAACTGGTTAATATCCATTTTAGTCAGTTGTCTGAATACTAGACTAACTGATGAAAATCTATTTTAGTAGCAGTTCATAACATCCAGTTTGAGATTTCACAGTAGACATTGAGTCTACTTTGATCAACCCACCCCTGCACTCCAGGACTGATCCCACTGTAGCCAGGTCTGTTTTGTAATCCCACCTGTTACAGGCTAGAGAGATGTACTTCTGCAGTCTGCCCACCTCCCCCCTCTTCTCCGGGCTGAATAAAGCCTTTTGTGTGCGTGCAGTCCTTCTCTGAGAACCGACTAATCCCAGCAAGCCAAAAAGAGGCATGCATCTCTTTCAGTGGAGAGTGGGACAGGAAAAGACACCATGACTCCAGCTACCCTCACTGTGTAGAGGATGTTGAGTTGGACAAGTCTAGCTTTGGCAGCAGCGTGCCCCTACTGTCACCCACTCTTGATATACAAACAAGAGAGTTTTCAAAGTCAACATGAAGCACTCTCTCAAAACTCAAGTGCGCTCTCTGGGAACAAAGCCTGCTCGTGACTACTGTAGGTGCATACACTACATTCTGGCTCATCATCTCTTTCCTTCATTATCTATCTCTCATCCCTCTCTCCTCAGAGCTGTCATAGCAGACATCTACACCCAGGCGCCCTTATCGCTGTCGGATTACCCTGATATGGTAGCTCACTGCGGGTCTTGAATGTTTAGGGAGATTGACAGTAACATACTTTTGTTATATAATATACTGTATTCAATTTGATCCAAATGAACAATGAAGTTGCACCATTGTGCAGTATGTTGTAGTAATTTTCGTCCACTAGAATTGTTCCACTTGTTAAACAGTTAACACCCTGGTAGACAACATTACGAAATACAATGCTTAATTTATGAAATACATATAGCAAAATTTCTGTGTGCGGAGTGAATCAGTTTTTACTGGAAACTTGTTCGTAAACAAAAATGTTATCTTAAAATGTAATAATTTTAAAGTGTACAAAATTTAAATTGCTACATTTTAAAATTGTTTGTGAAATTGTTCTTATGTAAATTGTTGCAGAATTTAGAGCTAATTTCTGCATAAATCACTTAGTACATAGAATGTAGTTAGTGCAGAAAAAACGGAGAACAAACTTCTGTGTAAATTGCTCCAAAAACCCAGCCTGATCTGCCGGCGATTTGATTTTGCCCTGCAACTCAGTCTGGAATCCTGTACATTCATTTCTACAGCTTCTGTTACACTTTTGCGGGGATCAATCACAGACTGGTTAATCCACCTGCCGTGTTATTGGTGGGTTTAACACGATGACTGATAGAGAAACGATGGTTCGTTGTCCGTTGATCACGCCTCTTGTGGTCTGATTGGTTGAAGGACTATCCAATTGCATACAGAGTCATTTGAATTATGTCCGTTGATCACACCTCTTGTGCAGTAGAAAATATAGAGCAGACTCCCCAGACAAATGCTCAATATTAAGCTTGGTCTGGTGATAGCCAGACAACCAAAAATTCATTCTCATGTAAGTATTCAGAATGAATTGTTCATAAAACAATACGTATTTTTTTCTTAATAAACAAATGCAGACTTTTTTTGTGTGTAAATTGTTTGTAAACCCATTCTTACACATGTATGTGTGTAAATAGTTTCAGAATGAATGTAGAAAGCTTGCCTGGATGCCAGCCGAATTTAGCCCCGCCCACAATTTTTTTAGGACGGGCATTTCGGTCTGGCATCGCTCCATAGAGGAGTGATTATCTCCGAACAGAAACTGTTCGGACCAATGAGATCATCAAGACGGGCTTTAGATGATGACAGACAGATGACCAACAGTAACGTAATCATCACGTCATCAAAGGGGCTTGGATTCTATTTACTCGAATCCTAAACGGAGATCTTGTTTGTATATGAATTTACCTTCACAATTTCTCTCAAAGATGATGATCATGTTGGGTAAGTACTCTGTGTATCATTCAATTCTTTTATTTTTTTACAACACCGGCAAAGATCGTCTATTCCAGCGCACGTGCAGACAGGGTTGCCAAGTTTTTACAACAAAATCCGCCAACTACTAGCCCTAAACAATAGCTTCTCGGGGGGTTCTCCGGGGGAAAAATGGTGTTTGGGGGGTAAATTGTGTGTTTTTTTGGCAAGGTTGCCTGCTAAAATTCGCACTCATGGGTCTATATATCACATAATAGTCGCTTCAACCCTTAGACATAGAAAACCACCGCGGAAAAAAACGGACTTGGCAACACAGTGCAGTTGAGCTCTGTCTGTTGACATTTGACAATGCGTCGCTTCGTTGCTCTGATTGGTTGTAGGTCTGTCCAATTGATGTCTTGCCTGGTTCGGTTGAAACACGCCCCATAATCACAGCCCAATGGAGAAGTTTCAGATTCATATTCTGACTAGAATTGAGTATGACCACGTCAGGCTAGTAGAAAGCAGAACAAATTTCGATTTGAAATACTTATTTCAGAATAAATGCAGAATAAAGACTTTCTTTGTAGACTGTTTATAAAACTCTTTTTACATAAATTGGTAATGCAGAATGCTAATAACATTTCTGTGTATGTTGTTCATTAAACCATAGCTTAACATTTATATTTACAGATTTTATTTTTTGTGGCCCAATAAACAGACTCTAATTGTGTCACCCACATCTGCTTTTTATCATATTAAATATACCATCTTCTCCGACAATTGCCCGTAGAACATTGACATGGATATGCTCCGTTCAGTAATTGTTGAATACTTCGAGATGAGTCTCCACCAAAAATCAATAGCCTCATGATTGTCAATGCATTACAAACTAAACGCTCATCCCCCCCTCTGCCCCATCTGTTGGTTTTGAAGCCAGAGTAGGTGGTTATGATGTCAGCGAGTTGTAATTTCGTTTTACCCATTCATTACGCCTGGTCCCATCTGGCCGATGGAAAGACTGGGTACATCTGACAATGTCTTGCACTCATATTCCCTGCAGTGAGGGCCAAAGGGGTTCAGAGACGGGGTAAGGTGTGAAATTGGAGGTTTTGTATGTGTGTGAGAGTGTGAGTTAGAAGGAACCACCCAAACACAACAACCACAAACATGTTTGAACATGGCCCTCAAAACCTTGCATAAAATGGACCTCATCCGTCTAACCCTTTGTCAACAAACGCTTGGCAATGACAAGTGAAGTCCTTATCACAAAAACTGATTAATTACTCTTGACAAAGAAAATTACAGCCACATTTCTGCATCAAGGTTGGTTCCTTGAAGGCCAAGAATGTTTTATCCCCTCTCTCAGTGTCATTCTTAAGGTTAATCAATGACTCTGAGGCGTGTTTTTTATTTAAAACACATTACTGTGAAAAGTGTCAGAGTCTAATTCAAGGTTTTATACCGCTGAGAACTCTTTGCCACCTACTACGCCTAGCAACAGTCCCAACTGTACGTCTCTCCAAGGGACTTAAAGTAAAAAAGGCCATTTAGACTGTAGTTTAAGACCAGGGATGCACAATGTTAATCTAGTAATATTGGCATTTTCTTTATACTTCATTGAATTCAACCTGATCAATATTTGGCTTTTTGTCATTTCCCAAAGCTCCAGAGTGATTTGTTTGCCAGCAGTGCGTGTAGAAACAGATGCAGGTGTTTAGATCAGTCTGAGGGCCCCGTATGGAGATCACCGTCAGCAGAGCGCATTTCACCTGTTCACACCTGCATCCGGACGGATCTTACATGTCACCCCCCAACAGCTGTGTCCATTCTCAGTTTTCTGGAAATCACTGTTTTATTGGCAACTGTTTCATATTAATGAAATTAATTCACATTACAGGAAAGAGTCAATTTTGTTTGTCTGTAATTAGATTAGATCATTCGGGTAGATTATTCCTTGGGACAATAGATACACTATAAAAATATATGAAAAAAAAATAATATATATTTTACCTTGTTGTCTTAAAATTTTGAGTTCATTGAAATTAAAAATTTGAGTTAACACAATGAACATTTTTTGATAATCGACAACCTTTACTCAAATACTATTTAACGATTTTTTAAGTATATTGAGTAATTGCGTGGGTTTTATTTGTGATGACGAAGTGAAACATGGCGAATTGTGCTATTTCCATGACTTATCACATTTTTTATGTGGTTCAGATACAATAATATTTTTAGTTTCTATTTATTAAACCGATTTCCTTCATTGTATCAACTCAAATGTTTAATTTCAATAAACTCAAAATTTTAAGGCAACCATGTTATTTACTTTTTTAAGTTGAACCAACAAAAAGGAAATTACATTCTTGTGTTACAGAGAAATGTGGCAATAGTTATTTAGATTATTATCCATTTAAAACCATTCTTCAGGTCAGTAATTAAGAGTACTTGATTACTTTACAGTATTTTTTTCAAGCTCAACTCTATACTTATTTAATAAATAGTTATAATAAATAAATACATTAAAAATCTTTTTTTTTTTTTTTTTTTTTTTTCTTCTAGACTGTATACCAACAATTTTGGAACTTGGTATTTTAGCATTTCTCAGGTTGCAGCTTCTTTAGGACAAAATGCTTGTGGTATCTTTTATGTTATTTTTGATCAAATCTCAGAGTATCAGTGCCACCAAAATCCTATAAGGTTTACTGTCGTATGCCTACACGTATTAAATCTTGACTTTTAAGTATATATATATATATATATATATATATATATATATATATATATATATATATATATATATATATATATATATATATATATATATTACATATATTACATATATAAATATTTTTTATTTTTTATTTATATATAAAGATTTCATACTCCAGGGTCCTCAGCAATTCACACCCCTAGTATGTGTGTGTCTATTTATTAAAGGAAGTCAATAGAAAGTTACATGGTTTTTCCTAACCGTACCTAAAGCAGGTCAGTTGTAGAGTTGTAGAAATGGGAGGGATTCATGGGCATGTGTTATTGGCTCAGTGGGCGGCACCTTTGCTTCCTTTGTTATGATTCAAACATTTGAACTTGAAGGAGGGCCGTAGAAGTCTGACTGTCACATTGGCACACAAACTGATTTTCATTGGCTCCTAAAGATATGCACCTCACCTACAACAGCCCCTCATTTAATGAATTGCCCTGTCAGCATCTAGGAATGAAGAATGCAATGTTTTTGTTTACTTGCATGTATAATTTAAGAAATGGATGGCAATAGAAATATAATTGATTTTAAACTATTTTAACCACAAATCAAGTAGAGCTGTTTAGCCATTTTGCTTGTCTCATCTTGCATACCAGTTGTTTAGTCATCCTTTGCCAACAAAAGGAACACTGATTTCATGCCAGCCCACCCCTGACAGACTCTTAAATACACTGGACTGCCCCTCTGTCCTGTTCGTGTCAGATCACGGACCGAACGTTTTGTATAATGACAGGGAACGCTAATGGCAGAGTTCGTTATTCCATGTTCTCCACATAATTACATTAGTCAGCTTGAGTTACATGATACGCTGCTTTGAGAGGAAGAAACCCTTGTCAATCATTGTGACAGCTGGAATATCTGTGGCTTCCATCCAATACCCCTGATAAGATAGTGTAAGGCTTATCGCAGACTTAACAACTTCAAGTTAAACATCACCGTACACCACACTAACATACAAATGAAATTAATGTTGTTTATCTGCATAAGTGTGTAATAATAAATGTTATCATACAGTTTGTTGCAGCCTCATAAAGTTATAATGACACTTTTAGGTCATAAACTAATCTGTTTTTTTATTATTATTATTTGTGTCTTGATTAATTATGTGCTAATAGAGTGGTAAAGGTATGATGTCACTTTGTAAGCCAACCAGCAGTTAGCATTACGCTGGTTCTCTGTTTTTCCCATTGACTTTTGGATTATTGCTATAAAAAAAAGCTCTGCGATCTACAATAGTTTATAATACTTGCACATTTTGTCCATCAAGATAATTATCACAGATGAACACAACGTTTATGAATTTTGAAGTCTAAATGCAGTCAAAGCTCAAGATAAGCTATAAACAAACTACACCATGGTATTATTACACACATGAATTCAACATCACCATCACTAAGCTTCCGACGACTCTTCCTGTTTTTATCTAAAAACATTTTGACAGAAAGTTTGAGTTTGAGTTGAGTTTATAAAAGCACAATTATAAACATAAGATTACGTTTAATCTCCTCAGCCTCTGTAGTCCCATTTAGCCAAAGTTTGCAAAAGTCCTATTTTTCCAAAACACATGATAGCTTAAAAGAAATATTCAAGAGTGGGGTAATACTGATGTATTTTATGTCATAGAATAAAACGTGAAAGTGTCTTGAGCTTGCACCACACCTTTTGCTATATAACCAAAATCCCATTCAAAAAATCCATTGACTTCAGGACGAGGGAACCGGAAGTGCTAAAATTCTAACTCGCTTTTGGCCTACAAAGTGATGTCATACCTGCACCATTCTATGATTCTTAACACACTTAAAACACTTTTAAAAAGAGCAATTGTAAGTTTTAGTTATACGTTGTACTTTATTTTAATAATCTTTTGTCATGCCTTAAAAAAGTGCCTTGATTTGAATATGTTGGCCAGCATATTAAAGCCCTTGATTATAATTTTAACTGTAGTGTTTAATATTACATTTAAAGTTTATATATTTTAAATAGAGCCTACTAAATTGCTACTTCATCATTACAAATGTGTAATTACAAATATAGTTAAATACATAGAAAGCATATAAAATTCAGTAGGAATGACATTAAAATATTGTTTAGGTTAGATACTACATTTGGCAGCACACTTTCCATATTTCAAAGGCAATAGAATTAAATAGGAAATTATATATATATATATATATATATATATATATATATATATATATATATATATATATATATATATATATATATATATATATATATATATATATATATATATATATATATATATATATATATAATTTTTTTTAAATCATTATACACTTTTATTCATCATACAGTATGAATAAGTGTCCAAAAACATTAAATACACGTTACATTTCACATAAAATTTTCATTTAAGTATATTTTATTTATGTAATATTATGTTACTATAAAACACTTATTCTATTTAAGTATTGCATTGTAATAAGTAAAATGAACTTTTTTTTTGTATGTTAAAGTGTATGTTGTTAAAGTATGTAAGTGTTTATTTACAAGGGTTAACAGAGTTCATTTAATCCATGAGAGGGACATTAGGGCGGTTTGCATGACAACAGCCTTTGCCTGGTTACTGACAGCAACACAACTTTACTTTACATTGAAACTAAGTGAACAGCTGACAGACTAAATATAAACCGCACTGCAATGTCAGGTGGAAAACTCATAAGAAAAAATCAAGAAAACACATTCTGTCTTACTTTGGTCTCAATGAGTGGGTTAAAGTAAGAAGACACACTTTCTTTAGAAGAGATCTAGTTCTTCTAATTCATTACTTTATTTGAAATTTCTGGGTAATTTGGAATCAAAACAAGAGTTGATGTCTGGAATAATAAAGCGTTTAAAAACACATTTCCCTATCCTGAGAGAAAAGACCTATCCATTAGATCCATCATTCATCTCAAAACAGCACAAAAACTGGATATGACATTTCTGTTTTGTTGGGCTGGGTGCCAGCAGACATTTTCATTAGCATCCTTCCCTGTTGATAAAATGATGTTCTCTGGGCCTACAATAAATGTCTTTAGTTTGCACTTAAGGAACATAAAGATAAAGAATGACAAGAGAGATAAAGAGCAGTAAGGATTTTTTTCTTTCTTATGTGTGTGCAAATGCACCTTTAAAAATATGTCAGTTTATATATTTAATGAACAAGAAAAACAGGCACAATCGAAAATAACTATTACAGATCCACCCATAGTTACTTTGAAATTATTAAAGGGGTTTAAAATAGGTTTTTTGCTCTTTTTCTTGCTATCTACTGTAACAAATGTAAAACTTCACCCAGAAGGATGTCAACCAAGCTCTTTCATTTGTTGCTTATTTTAAATGTGAAAGCCAAAAGAGGATGACCACAAATCTGATACATTATCAAAATCCAGTACTGATAACTAGAAATAAAGTGTATATTAGAAACAGCTTGTTATTGGTGAACACATTGTATCAGGTTAGGCCTGCTCTTTGATGTCAAAGCAATGTGCTTATGTCATCCTGTGCAGCATTAGTGGACCGAACACAGTGCAATACATACCAGAGTTGGGAATGTGACCCATTTGCTGGGAATGGCTACTGACGTGCACCCCCTTCTTGTGAGATTTATGGCTGTGATATAATTTAGAGACACATAACTCAACTCAAAGACACATGAGACCTCCATATTTGAAAGGTCTTAGCCACATTGTTTTGCCGGGGGTATTAATTGGATATACCACCTGTTCTGCAGTTGTTCCCTTAGCAAAACAGAACAGCCAGCGTAGTACTTGTGGGAGCTTCCTGTCAAATCCATTCTATTCACAGGAAAATAGTGAGATTGTGATCAGATATTGTGATGCAATTTAAGATTGCTTTAATGAGATCCGGACTGGGCAGTCAATTACACCAGGCAGCTATCTAATGTAATGCTGTGTTGATTGTTCAATATTCCGTTTGTTAAATTTCTACACTTAGTGCAGAATAAACAGTGGAAACATTCCTTGGTTATAAAGATCTTGAGCAACATGAGGTTGAGTAAATGATTTTCATTTTAAGGTATATCCCTTTTGGACAAAGGCTTTGGAACTTTGACAGTTTTACAGTGCCATGTAGTAAGAAAAATAAGAAAATAAAGTTTGCTGTTATATAACTCAACCCAAACCCTCGGTGACAAGCATGAAATCAGCAATATGGAAGCTACTATTGTATTCTGTAAATGTATACATGCTAAATGTTGTCATTCAGTGTGAAGCTCCGTAGTTAAGGTCACGCACAATCCCATAATAAGCATTCCAATCCGTTTTGTACTTTTGTGGAAGAAAGCATTTAAAGTGTTTTACGGTTGTCAAGTCTCCATCAATTCTGAGGTTTTTACAGCATTAGTTTAAACAGAGAAAACGAGTTTTTGTCCTGAAGCGAGACACTAGGATGATCTGTCTAATTGTGGTGCAACTTTGTAGTAATCCTGTCTGTTAACATGCTTTCTTTTCCAACCCAAAACAGTATTCAGACTTTTTCAGGGTAAGAAGAGTATACTGATATCTTTCGGAAACAGCTGACTTCCAGCTGAAACATTCCAAAAGACTAGAAGCAGGTTGTGTTTTCATGGAATGTAAAACTGAATTATAAACGGTTGGTTGTTTCTATCCCTTTTTAGATGGTATCCACCAAGTGACGGCCTGCTGTACTCTCCGTGTGACCATCATCACTGACGAGATGCTAACGAACAGCATCACGGTCCGTCTGGAGAACATGTCCCAGGAACGCTTCCTATCCCCGCTGCTCTCTCTATTTGCCGAAGGTGTGGCAGCAGTCCTCTCAACTAGCCGCGATGGAGTTTTCGTCTTCAACGTCCAGAACGACACGGATGTCAGCGGCAACATCCTCAATGTCACCTTCTCCGCCTTGCTTCCTGGAGGAGCTCCGGATCGCTACTTCCCTTCGGAAGAACTTCAGGAGCAAATCTACCTGAACCGAACTCTGTTACGGAAAATCTCCAGCCAAAGTGTCCTTCCGTTTGATGACAACATCTGCCTGCGGGAACCTTGCGAAAACTACATGAAATGTGTCTCTGTCTTAAAGTTCGACAGCTCTCCACCTTTCATTGCTTCTGACACTGTTCTCTTCAGACCAATCCATCCCATTAATGGCCTGCGCTGCCGTTGTCCGGCTGGCTTTACCGGCGACTACTGTGAGACCGAGATTGACCTGTGCTACTCAGGGCCATGCCGCAACAATGGGCGCTGCCGCAGTCGAGAAGGAGGGTACACCTGCGAGTGTCTAGAGGACTTCACAGGTGAGTGCCAAACATGTTATGGCACACTGCATTTGTGTGTTTTGTCTGTACACTTGCAGGAATATGTGGTAGAGTGGTTTGTGGTTAGGGAGCGGTATTTTGTCAGGAGCTGAAGGAATGCTGCCCTGGAGAACATAAGGTTCAAACTGTCAGTCATTTGGGGTAAACCACAAATAGTGAAACCACTGCCTTCAGAACCAAAAGTCAGGATGTCCATGTCACAGGTGGACAAACAAGAGGAATGATTTGTCCACCTGTGAGGGACTTATTGAGCAAAGATCAGATAGGCCATACCATGTCAAATAATGCTTTGTGTCTTAAATAACGAATATAACATAAAAGACTGTGATGACTTTATCTGATCAATCTCCAATTCGGAGGCTTCTCTGTCATTCCTACCCACCTCCCCCTTTTTATCAAGGCCAATTACCCTTCTAATCACCTCCTTCAGTGCTTTGAAGGTCACAGTTCAACTCCAGGTATTCTGCATCCATTATGATGGCGATGACAGCCTGCCTCTCAACATCTATCCCCTTTCTGGCTTTCTCACATTAGAGGGAAACAGATCTGTCTATTTCCCTCCAAGAGAAAGATTATCCCAAGGAAATCAGGGGTCATTACAGGCACAGGGACTGCCATCCTGTTCCCCCGCCACACATAAACACCCTTTGTCCAGATCTTGTCTGGATAATGGCTGATATATAACACTGCATGAGTTGTGTGTCCATCTTCGGTAGGGGAATTGGTGGTGCCATAGAGGAACTTTTGGATTGTCAAGTGCTTCCGTATGGAAAGCTGAGACTAAGTCAGGACTCAAACTTTGATTTAAGGCCAGTATAGCAGGGCTCTTCAGCTCCAGTCCTGGATGGTCTTTGTACTTCAGAGTAGTACCAATTCCAATTTAACACACCTGACTGTAATTTGAAGCAATTCTGAACACCTTGATTAGCTTGTTGGGGTGTATTTGGATTAGGTCAAAACTCAGCAGGAGTCTCACTGGCCCTCCAGAACAAGAGCTGAAGAGTCTTGCAGTATAGTGTCAGATCAGTGAAGATGTTTTCTCACTAAAGCTGCATTTCCACCTAAATTAATCAAATAAATTTGTCCTAGGAACTATATCCCCCAGACCTGTTGCTGTCTGCATTTCCATCTTGGTCTAAAGTACCATGAAGATTAGTCTAGTGATGGTTGCAGGACTGCGCACAACTTTCCAGTTCCTACTGAAACTCGCCGTCTGTCCATCGGTCATTTTTTTTAAACTCCATTGTTGATTCAAATGGCAAACAACTCTTACTGCACGCATAGCAACAGACTTTTAAAAATGGCGCTTGAAATAAAATGCTGTGTGAACTCAGCCATAAAATTCAGCGGCCAAGTCCCACCCCCAAAAGTTTCTGAACTTTGAAAAAGATCTACATCACAAGCAAGGACTTTCTGAAGGGGAATTTTTTACCCGGAACTTCATTTAAACCCTGGTCTCTGTGGTCGAAACACACCGAGTACCACACCAAAGTCCCTAGTTCCTGCGGTGGAAACACGGTTTAAGACACTGTTTGCAGTTCAGTTATAGAAGCTTAGGCTACTTTCCTCTGTAACAATTTACCTTGCGCTACAGTGATCAAAAATGTCAAAAGGTTGAATCAGTGTTCAGATACTTTTAATACTTTATAGGTTCTCTACGAGTTTACAAACTTCTCATTATTCTCTGTAGGTGAGAACTGTGAAGTAGATGCCCGCTCTGGCCGCTGTGTCCCCGGGGTATGCAAAAATGGAGGCGAGTGTGTCAACCTGCTAGTGGGTGGCTTCACGTGCAACTGCCCTTCTGGAGAGTATGAAAAACCTTTCTGTGAGATGACAACCCGCAGCTTTCCCGGACAGTCCTTTATTACCTTTCGAGGCCTGAGACAGAGATTCCACTTCACTGTGTCCTTCATGTAAGTACTGGGTTACATTTGACAAGAAAATTGCTTATGACCTCAGTGTCATGCCCCTATTTATCTTCTTGTTACACTGACACGTATGCCCAAAGCTTTGCATGCTGTAAAGTGTAATTTGTTGAAGAGGTTGTATAAGGAGCCCTTTAGCTCTGTCTGGCTATTTGACATGCCTGGACTCATCTTCTGGGTCATACACTGATAATTCTAATGTCAAGATCAAATCATTTTGTTTAGCTGTTGAGTTTTAAAGCTAGAAAGATGTGGATACTTTGTAAATTATGCCTTATCTGATATATTAATCAACAAATGTTGTAATAGGGTCACCAGAGTAATATTTGGGCTCCCGTGCTGTGTAAAAACAGGATGGGCTACGTGTTGAGAGAGCACTATCAGTGTTTTTCTTTATTTGTATCATTTTCCTGTGGAGCAGCTGGTCTCTGACTCTTCTGCCCTCTGTGCCACGGCCCAGGCATGATAGAGGTGGGATGTGCCGCCCAAGGCAGGGAAACCACTTCCTGTTTCTGGACCACTGGACTTACGTTTACTTCCTCTCTGATTTTTTTATTTTCCTTCCTTGATTAGTAGATGTTATTTCTTCTGTCTGGCTGAGGGGTTTCTCGTAGCTCAACTTGTTTGAGGAAATAAGTGCAATCAAACCTCTAGAGAGTTAAAGATTTATGAGGGGGCAGTGTAGACATTCAATAAAACCTGTAGTTCTGGTTGTTCTGATCAATGTTTTTTTTTCTGCCCAGGTTTGCCACAAGAGAAAGAAACGCCCTTTTACTCTACAACGGTCGTTTTAACGAGAAACACGACTTCATAGCTGTGGAGATCATAGAGGAACAGATTCAACTCACCTTCTCAGCAGGTACGACAGTATTACGATCAGGAAGACCTTAGGGTCAACATAAGTCAGTATAAAAAATAGAGATACATTGAAAATTAAAAAAATCTCGCTGATATAATGAGCCAAAAATAATTTTTATCCTATAAAAATGGGATAAATGAACATACACAAATAAATATCCAATATTCACTGGTATATCCAATATTTTTCAAAACAATAGAACAAATCTACCATTTGCCCTTAACTGATATAGCACAGAAATTTTATGTATCCCTAACTAAAATATACTTTACTCAAGTATGTGAATACAAACTCTTTTAGTTATGCAAGCTTGATTTCATGTCATTGTGTGTCAGACCACAATTCACAACTAATGCCGGGCAATCGATTTATCACGATTTATCGCATCCAAAATAAAAGTTTATGTTTACATAATATATGTGTGTTTGTTTAATGTGTATAATTATTATTTATAAGCAAATACACACACATGCATGTATATATTTAAGAAAAATATGTTATATTTATAGGTAAAATATTTAGATTTATATATATATATATATATATATATATATATATATATATATATATATATATATATATATATATATATATATATATATATATATAATTTTTTTTTTTTTTTTTCACATAATAATTATACACAGACAGTACACACAGACATATATTATGTTTACATAATCGATTGCCCAGCACTATTCATAACCCAATGCAAGTATGCATTCTCGGCATTTTAGCACTATATCATTAATGTAAACACCAAACATTAATATCTCTTTCTATGGTCAATTTTCAAGTCAACTATCATTCTGTCAATTTGAAGAGAATTTTTGCAGAGCATGCTAAAGTTGTCAAACATGTTTACAGCTGACTACATACATATTATAACATAGTGTAATGGCACGGACAGTTGAAGGTAACTTTCTCTTCCTTAAATTGTGAAGTATGTTAAAGCAACAGTAACACACTTTTTGCGTAGATGACAGTGCCCTTCCGATGTTTTAGCCAAGCATTTGCGTACGTTTGTGTACTTGATTAGAGTATGACTATGGACTGTATGTCAGATTTACTCCTGGAACAGCAAACAGTGTTGTTGACAATATACAGTGACTTGAGGTGACGTCATGCCACGCTAAGCAGCTTGTTTGTGCAGTCATGTGCAGAAAATTGCTCTAGGTGGATGTGTTTACGACAGAATGTATTTAGTCGTAAAGTGTCCAAACTTTAAAGAGGCTATGTAAAGACCCCCACCGGTCTTTTCAATGTCTCCATGCATGCGCAGGGGAAGAGACAAAAACTCTCTCAAAAAATCTCTCTCTCTCTCTCTCTCTCTCTCTCTCTCTCTCTCTCTCTCTCTCTCTCTCTCTCTCTCTCTCTCTCTCTCTCTCTCTCTCTCCCACACACACACACACACACACACAACACACACACACACACACACACACACATTTTAACTCTCAGGCAGTTATAAATAACACAAGATGAGCAGTACCTATAATGGGACTGTTGATCTTATAGCACACATAAATCATTCCCAGACAAAGAGAACAATGTTGTGTCATGCTGTGGAGCCTGTTTTACATGCTGCACTAAATATGTTCTTTTGACCAGTTCAAGGGGCTGGCCCACGATTCTTAGTTTTTCGGTGATCAAAGGGTGCAAGAATGTACAAAATTGAATCAAAAATATATTAGGTTTAAACAAAATCTAAATTGATCATTTGCTTAGACAATGTTGCAATTGTTTATAAATATTTGGTCATTCTTTACGGATTCTTTATGAAGGAACTCCTGCCTTGGGTAAATATTCCTCTAAACCCAGTGTACATTTTTGCTCCACTACCCTCTGAATGAACTCCATTGATGAGCGAGAATATCTAAACATGATTGATAGTTATGTTTAGAAGCTTCGCGCTGTGGCCGCTAAGTGACTTCATATTGGACCAGAGGTGACAAAGACATAATTTATATCTTTATCGCATGCCAAAACACTTTTTGAGCGATATCTTTTTTTATGGTGTACTCATATATGCAGCATGTTGAACATTTACAGTAATATACTGTAATTAGAAAGTCTTTACCAACTTGCTTATTATGCAATGCAGTGTTAGACAGTTTGGCATTCACTTGAGCCCCCGTTTTGAATGTTGCTAGTAAGTATTTTATAGTAAATAGTAAAGTATAGTAAGTAAATAAGTATTTTCTTATTTAATTTAATTCCTTTTTTTTTGTCACTGTTTTCTATTGTAATTAATTTATGGAGTTATATTATTATTTTTATTCTCTTGCTAAATGCTATTGCATTCAAAATCAAATTGATATCCTAATTGATTTTGTATCAGATTAAGTCAGTATAAATACAAATATAATACAGTGATTGCAAAAATAGATTATGTATCTAATAGGTAGGCCTACATATTTAAAAAAAGATATTGCCTACATAAATAAATCAGGTTTGCTACTTGCTACAAGGTCTAGTAAGTATCTTGTGTAGCTAACGGCTAACTGTGTTTAGTGGATTTAAATTATGAGTTGATAAGATACATTTTTAAAGTACAGTAGACACATATGCAATGTCAACGTACATGCCTCATGTCTCTTCAATTAACTTTTTAAAAATAAATCTTTCTCTCCTAGGTGAGTCTAAAACAACTGTTGCACCGTTCATACCAGGTGGAGTTAGCGACGGCCAGTGGCATTCGGTTCAGCTTCACTACTACAACAAGGTAAGATATTAAGTCTTCTTTGCTTTAAATTGTTGGAATAGTTGTTCCTGAGGATTCTCACTTATTCTGGAAAAACAGGACAATTCATGAACATTGTTTGTTCCCACGATGGTTTTCTTACTTTCCACTTATCTGACCTGAGGAAGACAGGAGATTATTTAATAGCAGTTATCGGATTCTCTCTGTTTGAATTGCATTGCATTTCACTCAACTGGAGTTTGTTTCCAAATGCTTCCACACCCAAAGGCAACAGCGTGTTTGCACGAGATCGCTTAATTATGTCTAAATGCACTTGCTAGCATGTTTTTGCATGCGTTGCTTACTCTTCCACAAGAAGATTATGACTAGAGTTTATCTAGCATTGCTCTCTCCATGTGCCCGTCCCAGAAGGACAGTCTGCTAACTGGAGGCCACAGGAATCACGTAAAACTTCCACAAAAACTCACGCGCTTTGGTAACAAAAGACACAGTCGTCTTTATTTCAGTCCTGTGATTCTCGACTCTTCCAAGCCCTGAACATCAGAAACTGAATACGCCATTGGGATGTGCCAGGAGTCTTCCTGCTTGTAAGAGACTCAACTTGAGTTTCATAAACCTTGTTTGTCTTCAAGCATATCCTTGTACTCATATAAAGTGAGCAGTAGTTGGAGACGGAAACAATAAGGGAGTTCTCGAATTTCAAGGGAGTTTGTGACTGCTTTAATTCACTGCAAAAAGACTAATGGAGTTTTCTGTGATTACATTAATTGATGATGACTTCTCAGAGTTGTGTTTTGTTGGTATTTTCTCAAGACATGACAACTCAGAAAAGTTTAATATCAGTTCTTTATGAAGCTACTTTAAATAATTTGCACTGGTGTGTTTTCGTTTTATTGCATTAATATTATATACATCTATTTTGGCGTTGGCCAGTAAAGCAACCATACACAACACTTTAGAATCATGTTTGTGAGTTTTGGAGCTACAAGCAGCTAAAAGTCTAGTTTAGTATGCATTGTTAGTCGTCCCTATTACAACGGGTTATGCTGTGTTTGCTTTTTGTTGTGTATAATAGTTTAAAGCGCTTGTATGTCCACACTGAGTTGCTATTGGTGGAATAGACACACACAGGTTTATACAGACACAAAATAAACAGAACTCATAGTGGGTGCTGAGAAGGTGTTAGACCACCAGCCAAGTGGGAGTCCTCACACACGGCTGTGTCAAAAAGACTCCACCTGCCTCTGACACACACACACACACACACACACACACACACACACACACACACACACACACACACACACACACACACACACACACACACACACACACACACACACACACACACACACACACACACACACACACACACACACACACATACACACACAAACACTGTAAAAAGTAACAGGGAGGCCAGAGACGCAGCAAGTGTGTGACAGCCTGCAGCTGTTGTTGAATGTGTGTGGTGATTTACCATGGTGAATTTATCACACACACACACACACACACACACACACACACACACACACACACACACACACACACACACACACACACACACACACACACACACACACACACACACACACACACGTTGTGTTTTTGTGAATTGTGGGGACATTCCATAGGCGTAGTGGACTTTACACTGTACAAACTGTACATTATATCCCCCTACACTGCCCCTGCCCCTAAACCTACCCATCACAGGAAACATTCTGCATTTTTACATTTTCAAAAAAACATAATTTAGTATGTTTATAAATACATTGACATTCTGCTTTACATTGTGTGGGGATCGCTGCCTGGTCCCAACAATGTAGGTGATCTCAGGTTTATATTGCATTGTGGGGCCATTTGGTCATTTGGACATTAAACAAGTATACACACACACACACACACACACACACACACACACACACACACACACACAGAGACACACATTCTCTGCGACAATAATCTACAGCAGTGTCACGCTCACCGAGTTGGTGGTGAAACTGTCTCAAACCATGTCTCGCGGAGTGTGAGAACTGTCAAGAGCAGGTATACTGTCCAGATCTAAAGACATTCCTCCACAATCAGTTAATGCTTCCCCTTGATTATCACCTTCCCACAGCGTCAGAGAGAGGCCTGTTGGGATTTCAGAGGATTTTAGATGGAATCTGCTCATACTTTCACAACCTTTTAAGGTACCGGTGCACTTTAAAGGAACTTATAGAAAGACAAAGTGCCTTAGTCATACCTAATGCCCAGTGCTTAATTTATGGGGTCAGCCAGTGAATATATAAAAGCTCATGGCTGCTTACACACTAGAGTTCACGCTGTCAGAGAATTCTGCAAATTCATTCATTTCAAGGGGGATGGTGCGTCTCAAGGACATAGAGGGAAAAAAATAGTGCGTGAAGGGGACAAAGGTTATGTAATGTGACCAAAATGTTACCATTTTACAGAAATGTAAAAATTTTGATTTTTTAAAAATATATATTTTTAAATATTATTCAGGTAGCTATAGCAATACAATTGTATTCTTCCCTACTATATAGTAGGCGAAAAACTGTAAGTGAAAAAATAAGTGTCTGAATTCACAGTTCTCAGAACCATAGGCAAAACGTTCCCGGTTGACCTACTCATGCCGAGATACTGAAGTGTGCATATGATGGACACTTTACTATTCCATTAGGCCACGAGAAAGGATTTGTGAATGGCAGTGGAGCAACATAACTTACACTGGTAGATTACATGATAATGACAGCATGGCGAATGTAGGACGTCCAGATTACATTCATACTACACATACTTATGCTATATGGAATGGTACTTTTTAGAGGTCGTGAAGTAATTACTTATTCAAGATAAGAGCCTTCTCAAGAGAGTATTTGATTTTGGATGCAGCCAAAGAGAACGCTGACCACAGAAGAAGAGAGTTTATGCTAATGCAAGATATAGCGCCTCTTGTGGCAATTCAGAGAATTGTGTGACACATTTCAAAACAGCAAAGCATTTAGATTTTTCCAAACAATATGGCTTTTGTTTCTCTTTTTAGACATTTCAGAGGTTCTTGAGGGTGTGGGTTCTGTTATCATCATGATTAAAAATTAGATGATGATGTATATCACAATAAAGAAGGTGATTGAGAGAAATCCTCAATTTTCTTTATTCTGAAAAGTTTGAGTCCATTTTGATGAGCGATATGTGTTTTTATTAATGCATTGGCATTGTATTTAAGCAGTGTAAAACCAACATTCGATCATTATAAATGGTTACTAGCTGTGTTTCTACACCTAGTGAGCTGCTTACCAAAACCTTTTTAGAGAAGGCAATCCTATAGAATGTTATGAAGCCAAGATATAGTACAAGTCAAGTGAATTGTTAGTTTGAAATTGAATTTTTTATTTAAGGGTATGATAAAAACAGTCATATTTAATTAAAAAGGACTTCTTTATCCCGTATTCTGTCATATTATACACTTCATGTAAAATGATCTTGAAATTGTGGTTTCAGATCTCCGCCTTGTAAATGAAAAACGTAAATACTCGCAGTACTCCAACTTTCTGACACAAGGAAAAGTGTGTACGTCTGCTTAGACCCTGACCCCGAATCTAACCCGGAGATGGCGCTAAGCCACATGAACGTTGGCATGGATTTCAGCGTTCACACACTCTATGTTCAAATCTGTGCCTGCGCACATTTTATAAACGAAGCAAATATAGGCTTAATATACGTAAGCATATATTTTATGTTTATTAGAGTATTTAATTGGTTGTGTAGCAACATCAGACTATTTGAATTCATGTGTGAGACATGATGCTGTGCTTTACAGTGACTGCACACACTGCAGTTCTCACAGTTAATTTCAGTCCTTTCAATTTCCCCGCAGCTTAGAACTAGCTTCCAGCTTAGTACTCATTACATGCTGGACATATATCACAGACACTAATCTAAATTCCCAGACATCCCCATATAACTTTAACTTCTATTTACTTATGTGTCAGTTTCAGCTGTTAGGACAAATGCATGATATTTTTGCAAGATAGGAATATTTTGTGATGATTAATTATAATACAATACAAAAATGTAGTTTTTCCTTGCGATATTGCTTTTTTGTTACAAAAAACGTATGTCCAGCCCCCTACAGATGTATAGCTACCTAGTAAAAACCCAGAAAAGCACGCAATTGTGTTCTACACAAAAACAATTTAACACAGGTCATGTTGAACTCAATTCAGTTCAACTTGGCTTCATTTCTAAATCACTTTAAAGAATAAGATCAAAGCGCAGGGGATCACAGAGCAGCTTAACAGGGTAGCAGTACGTACACCCACAGTGAACAAACACGAGACCACTGGAGTGGAGGGGGGGGGGGCATTATTTGCCACTGTCTAGCTGACCTAATAAAAGCAATTGCAAAATATTGGAAATAAAGTAAGTGGATTAGGGTCTGAAGGCAAGCAAGCAGCATGCAGGTCACTGTAAAGGACACCAGTTCACATTTAATTTAGCCTACGGATGGGTGTGACGGAAGTGGGCAGGTTTAGAGAGGGGTCATGAACTATAGACGCTGGAAAAATGTTTCATTTGTGGAATTTTCTGCTCCTTTTATATTTTTGCTCATACATTACTAACAGATTTAAGTCAAACTGTGGTGCACCAAATGCACTGAGAACAGATTTTGCTAAAAAGTCATTGATAAACACTTTTTTTTTCTGTGAATGAGTTTACAGAGCATGTTGTACCCCAGTGAGTGATGATAGTTGTCAAACCTCTATGGAAGAGTAAACGGTTTACCCTTTTTTCTCGTGAGAACTTCAAATATACATACGAGCTAAACTATATTTAGGATTTAGGGATTAGTTTTGTGTTATTTAAGTTTTCCCTAACACATCTACGTCGCTCAAATTGATTTTGGATGCATTCACGCTAAAGCTTTCCTAGCGGAACAAGTTCACTTAACACCAAAGTTCGAGTTGTTTGGTTTTAAGTCTGCTTAAAACAGTGGGTTCGGTTAATGTGAACCCTTTGTAGTAGCAAATTAATCCAATCCTATTTCAGATTCTGAAAGTAATTTTTTTGCCCTTGTGATATTGCTTTTTTGTTACAAAAAACGTTATATGGGATTCACAAGGGATCCCGATTCACAAGGGATTTTTAAAAAAAATAAATAATTCAAGGGTTCACATGGCTGCATCTGTGAATCTGATTGAAATCTCCTTCAAATCGAGCTTGGTAATAATAATTGTGGTGTTTTGTGTTATGTAATGTATCTCTAACGCATCTACATGTAACTCAAATTGATTTTGGATGCATTCACACTAAAGCTTTACGCTAAAGCTAGCGGAAGTTCACTTGACGCTAAAGTTTGGTTTGTTTGGTTCTGAGGGTTCGGTTCACGTGGACCCATTGTAGAAGTGAATTTCATTCAATAGTAATATACTTCGAAATCCGATTCACAAGGCATTTTTGAATATAAAAAATGAGAAAGTAGTTGGAATCAAGACTGAACATGGCTAAGGTCCTTCCCGTTGAAATCTCATTCAAATCGCGCTTGGTAAGATTGATCGAGGTGTTTACATATAGACTTTTCAGTTGGATTGACCCATCAATTTATTTATTAATGGATTGTTTGGTTGCTTGTAAATGTAGCTTTTAATTACTAAACATGGACCCAAATATATGACGTATATGACGGTCGGACCAAGTATTCAAACCAAGTCCTCAGTACTTGGTTGCTTCATTAAGCTGGTTTTGTAGCCTATAAAGACAAAGGTCATCATACAGACATCTCTTTTAAATGTCAATGCTTTGGGGCTGGTTTTACAAGCGTCTGCAGCTGCTTTAAAAGGGCTTTCAACATCTGTGGGGTTTAAGGGCTTCATCATACGTTCTAATCGCCGCTTTCTCTCCCGTGGTCTACGCAGGACAGCCTGCACCTGCTGGACTCCAGTGGGGTGCTGAGCGTCCACCTCTATACCGCCTGGCTGGAGCTCACTCATAAGGAGGTACTGTATACAGTGACCTAGCGTAGCTCTGCGGTGGCGGTTCCTGCTATCCCTCCGACCTCAGGGTCCGCATTTACAAAGCGTCTCAGAATCCCCAGGGCTGTTTCTGGATCAGTTGTGCACTCGGTTATACAGAGACAAAAGGGCAGCTTTGGCGGGAGGCAATCAAATCCTAAATCAACTCCTGTAGTTTGAGAAGCTTTGTGAATACAGACCCAGAGCTTCTTTTCTCTCCAACAGCTTGTGTCTTTGTCCAAAGAGATTCATTAGTAGGGATGGGAATAACAAGGGGATTTACGACCGGGCTCTGTTTCCACTTAACGATTTAGGTTCATTAGTTCTTCCATTAGGATTAACCACTGTGTATAAACCGTCCTTATTATTATTATTATTATTATTATTATTATTATTATTATTATTATTATTATTATGTTTTGTGACACTACTGGTGCAAATAATATATACCTCTACGGTAAGGGAGTTATTCAACTGGTTCAAGCCAATAACTTTTGATTCCAACAATGATTTTTTGTCTACGAGTCTACGTTAGATAAATTATGAATTTATGAATCATAAAATGGACCTGATGTGTCACTAGACATTAAGAAATCATGTTAATTTCAAATACTTATATCAATGAAAACAGTAGTCCAGCCAGGATATTGTCATTTAAAAGTTGTTGTTGCACCCCTCAACTGATGTTGATGTTGACATGCTGTGTTTTGGCCTGAAGCTCCACCCTCCACCTATCTACACTCTAAAAAATTCGATTGGGTTGTCTTAACCCTCTTGGCGCCACGGTCGAGTTTACTCGACAAGATGCGTCACTGAATAAAATGGACGATTTTGTCAAATAGGGTGTCAAATTTCATTCAACCTCAGATTTCGCGGCAATCGCGGCGACAGTATTGTGGTGGAGACTTTATCTAACACCACTGTTAGAAATGGTCGAAGTATTCATAAGCAAGTTCGAGGGAAACGTGGAGGCAGGGTGGGGAGTCAAAATGACAGTAACAGTGGCCGTGCACACTCGGCGGCCGCGCGAGGCAGATCTGGACACAAGCAGACGCGCTGTGACACGGGGCAGAGGGGCTATTATGCATAATATATAATATATAATATATATGTGCCCTATATATGGAATCAGAGTGCTTACTGTATGTAGTAAATGGAAAATCTCTACAGCAAAAGGCAAACTGCTACATGCATTCGGTTTGTTTCTACCATTTATTAGTAATGATTTACACAGTTTGTGTACTGTTTACTATTTACCTAAACAATCAGTATTGTGCAATATAGCACACAGAAGGTGAGGGACATTTTGGGGGGAAAGAAGTGCAGCAGTTTATCATTTAAACATGTGGCTTTTCATGAAAACTCTACAATCCAAGATTACCCCCACGCTATGACGTCATAATATGCAAATTAAATGGGAAAATGTAATCTCTACATAAACTTAGGGTCCTCCTTAATATGTCTCTAATTTACAGAAAGTTTCTATCTTTTATCACTTTTAAGAAATAGCCTTTTGAAATTAAGATGTCAAAATCGAACGTTTTAGGAAAAAACCTCTGGCGCCTAAAGGGTAAAGCAAATATTTAACCCAACCGTAGGGTTAAAACAACCCAATTGCTGGGTTAGTAGTGTTTCGGCATCCGGGTTGCCAGCTCTGCTCTAGTTACCACAGCTGCAGCTACAAATGTTCCTGTTGGATTTTGCAGCCTACCTGGCAACCTCGACTCAGGGGGAGGGGGAGAGGGATACACCGCACTACAGTAATTTGAAAGTGATTGCTGTACCCGTTTTGGCCACAATCTTACATACACTTCCTTTAAAGAACCGTTCGTCAGGAAAATCAGTTCCAGTATATTTCCAGTATACTAATGGCTACTGTATAAAGACAAAATGGACAACGATTTTGACATACCCAAGTTCAGTTAAGCATCGAAACATTTGTTGGTAGTTGGTTAGAGAATCTAACTTTCTGCAGGCTGATTAGGGTTTGATGGGGTTCAACGTGATGGATCATATTCATTTAAAAAGTTGTCGTAGATAGAATTGTGTTCAATGGGAATATGCCTATAAGCTGGCGTATTGGCTATTTCATAAATCCTCAATTTAATTTGTAGTAAAATGGTAACCAGCTGTCAACATGAGGACATTTTATTTTCTGTAGTCCACATTTTTTCCTGTATTCTATAAATAAGCAATGTTAGAGAAATACAGGAATGTGAATGAAGTGATGAAATGGAGGCTTGTTCAGAGCACCAGTTCATATTCAAGGCAGTCACTTCAACCCAAACAAGCTTGACTTATTATGCCGATATCTTCTGTTTGTGTCACCGTATCCCAGTTAAGGTTAATATATTGTTGGAATATCGCATGTAGGAATGTTGGAAACCCAGTGTGTCTCCACCACATGGAAAAGGTGTTGGGATTTAAAGAGGGAAATGGGGCAAGGAGAGAGGATGAGACACACAGAGCGAGTACGTCACACCCTGTAGAGGAAGGAAGAATGACATCATAGGCTCTTTTTTTAAAATCGTATCTGCATAAGGAAGGTACATTTGGAAGACATGATGCCGTTAACTAAATAGTGTTTAATTTTGAAGTTGAGGTTGAGAATGAATTTGTACTAAATGAATCCAAAAGGACTTAACTTTTCAAAAACTTAGTTTTGTAACATTTCCTATATGTGAGGTTCCACATCAACAGTGAGTTTTGCACATATTCATATCCTACTCCAAAGCATACCTCTCCATACAATAATTTAATTAAATCACAGGATATCTTGTTATATTATAGTAAATGTTTTTGCTGTGACCAGGTTTTCAGAGGGCTCTGCTGCCTTTAGGATAGTCGCTAGTGAAGGGCAATCAGTTGTCAGGATGTAATTATCCTATGGTTTCAGGCGACTACTTTTTCTACTACTTCATATTTTTATCAGCATACAACACATATTCTTCTAACCATATCCCTACCCAAAACTTATCCCGAATATCAGAGGGAAAGGATATGTTAATTACACTGATGTACAAGCGCCTAACCCTGGTTGTAAGCCAATCTTGACATAAACCGTAAACTTGTCCCTCAAATCTGATTGGTTAAATGGAATGTTGTTTCAGGAACATGTTGTACTTGGTGAAATTTAAGTACAAACCAAGCAAACTGCCATGGAAGAAGATAATGATAATGCGTAGAGATTGTAATTTCATCCAAAAACACGTTTATCTGAACTATCTCTTGAGCTTGTATTTCCTTAAGTTCCAGACTGGTTAGTTATAGACCTGTTTCCTATCATCCCAACAGAGCAACTCATTGAAGAAACTTAGTATGTGACATTTACAGTACATACAATTCATCCAATCACTCAGGATAAGTTGTATCTAAAAAAAAAAGCTGTGTCAATTGTCCACGTAAAGCTGTTTTTTTGTTGTTTTACTTTCAGTTACGAGTGAGATAATTGGCCTGGTGTATGAGGAGATTACTGGTGATTTAGTGTCAAGATGATGAATTTCATGTCAAGGGATTTTATCAAGAATGACTGCTGATTTCTACGGTTCTTAGATCTTCTTCCGCCTGCTATTCAGCTGTCATTCACTTTAGAAAGCTCTCGCCAGAGGAATGCACTCGAGCTGAATGTACGATCAGGCCTGTTTTACTAAAGAGCAGGCCATTATGACCCACTCATTCATCATACTGTGGCATGGGTCAGATTCTGTGAAGTTTGGCCGCTTTTAGAGTAGCTACCAATCAATGACTGTACCCATGAGAGTCCATAGCCAAAGTTTCAGGAGTTTTTTTTCCTCCAGTTTAATAATAATAATTTAAAAAAAAAATCTGTGTCAGCTTTCAAAAGTACTAGACACTTATCAATATGTTTTTTAATCTGCTAATATCCCATTTCATTTGAAACATGTCAAATTTAAATTAGAACTCAGTTCCTAACACTGTTTTTTGCTTATAAATAATTAGTATATAATTATAATGCATTTAAAACATATAGCAAGCAACCAATTTCAGATTTATCAAGGGATTTGCAAATATTATAATGCATTTTAAAGGGATAGTTCACCCAAAAATGAAAATAACCCAATGATTTACTCAACCGTAAGCCATCCTAGGTGTATATGACATTCGTCTTTCAGATGAGTACAGTCGGAGTTATATAAAAAAAATATCCTGTCTCTTCCAAGCTTAATAATGGCAGTCCAAAATTTGAAACCCCCAAAATGTGTATCTGTCCTCCGGGGGTTTAAGAAAGGCCTTCTGAAGCAAATTGATGCATTTTTGTAAGAAAAATATCTATATTTAACGTTATACAGTAAAATATCTAGCTTACTTCCTTCCGTAGTCAACTTATGAAAACTGCTGCGCTGATTATGTCGGACATAGCATAAAAAAGTGCAACTGGTGCGATGATGACGTCGGACGTAGCTTAAGCATTTTAAACTGCGAGAGGCATTACACTTTCTTCGTAATTTGAATACGGAAGGCAGTCCGCCAGAAGCTAGATATTTTTAATATAACTCTGATTGTATTCGTCTGAAAGAAGAATGTCATATACACCTAGGATGGCTTGAGGGTGAGCAAATTATGGGATAATTATCTTTTTTTGGGTGAACTAACCATTTAACTTTTGTTACAGTTACTTATAAAAAGAAATAATGCATTATAATGTACATTTTGAATACCTTTATAATGCATTATACATTTTGTAGTTACAATACTCTGCACATTAAGATGGAATAAGTTAAATAATTTAAAAAAATAATGCCATCTATTATACTGTAGTAGTTGTAATCTGTATCGGCCAAAAGATTTTCATCTTGTCATTTAGAATACATCACAGCTTTAAGTTTCAATAACGGGTCTGGTCTATCCAGACTGCCATAAAGAGTTTTATTACGTGACATGAATGTCTTTAGTAACCTGTTCAGTGAGAAGTGGACAGCACCTGAAATAAGACACGGCTTTGTACATGCACACTTTTTCCTTCTTAAAAGCGAGTTTGGTGGATTACGCACATAGCAGAGAACAAAAGCACACGTCCATCTCTTTCTGTTTGGAGTATAGCCGAGCATTGATAAATGAGATGTGTTATTGAGACACATGGGTTTAAAAGTGGTCCCCATGTCCCGTAGGCCAGCCGACAACACCGTGCTATGTGTATGTCCTCAGGATGTGTGTGTATGTGTGTGAACCTAGGCCAGTTCCCTTGAATTATTCACAGCTCTAGGTTTACACAGCCGGAGGGCGGGTGAGGTAATTCTGTTTGATAGCGAAGGAGATCAGTGTGACAAAGACACCCCCTCCTGTACGACACTCACACACAGATGGATTCTGCCATGACACCTGCTCCAGACACAATTCCTCTGAGGAGAGAAAGAGAGTTTGGATGTGTGTATGTGTTAGGTGATAATAATGAGTGCTTTTGCTTGGTATAGCAAAATACGAAAGCATCTCTCGATCTAGACTTCCTGGTTTGTAAAAAAAAAAAAAAATACACCCTTTATTGTCTCAGCTTCATACATCTTTTTGTCCACCATTGGAATTTTCCGGCTTTCCTTGTTTTCACAGTTATACAGTATGCGCTATGACACATCTTCTAAAAGAGTACTGAATCTCCTGATTAAAACACAGGCGAAGAAGCAGAAACAAGCGATATCATATGCAATCATACTGTATGCATATGTAAAATACTTCCTATTTGTTACCAAATGAAATGTTGATCCAGGACGAGATAAAGAACTGTGTAAGCATCGGGGTGTTGATGGACTTGATCTACTCCATCTGTTTTTATCATATCTTTATATCAAATTCAGATCTTTTATATGTTATCTGTGACATAAAAAATGGGTTTGAAACATAGACTGTAAAAAATAGGGACGTAGTGTCCATGACGTCACCCATAGGATTCCGATAAGCCGTTCTGAAGCTTAATGTAGGGGCGAGCTGGGCGTTGCCATCTTGCGAGCGAGTCATCGCGTGTCACTCCCGGATAACAGAAAATGGGCAAAAAGGTGGGATGTGGGCGGAGCTTAGGTAAGGCAATGACTATAGATGGTGGATAAATGGCTATCCACCTGTCATTCAAAGTAACCACGCTCTTAATTATGCAGAACTTAAAGACTTTATATAACGTAAACAAATGAGTTATAAAAAAATCATTAAGGTAAAAATTAGCCGTGTATGCCAAAACCACAATTTGTACCAGGCTCTAAACATGTTTTTTTTTTCTGCTGTAAAGTTGGGAATTTTAACATATGGCTCAATGAGATTCTGCTTCCTTCTGGAGCCTGTCCCTAGTGGCCAGTCGAGGAATTGCAGTTTACATTACTTCCGTATTGGCTTCAAGAGATATCGTGGGAGGTTGTCGCTTGGTTTGAAAGTATCACGGTATTTAGGAAAGTTAACATGTGAGAGTCACAGTGTTGGATAATTATCCCCTACAAAATAATACCAAATACATTGGAAATGTATTGAATATATAGCCCAGTCTTTCAGACCTCACAGCTCAACATACTCACATTCACAGCTCTGAGAAAGTTGTCATACCGGAATATATTCTGTAAGTAATGTGAAGGTGTAAAAGGACTCTATCATCAGTTTTTTTCATGTTGTTTTTGTGTGTAACCCAATCCGTTGATTGACATTTCGCTCTAATCCCTTATAACACAGTTGTCTTCCCGTTTAACTGACAGGTCAGTGGCAGCAGCGGCGGATTTATCTGAAAGCCGAGCGGTTTTTCCTGAACCGCAGAACCGTTACTGTCAAACCCAAGCTCAGTTAGCCCCTCTGGGGAAAACACAAGCCATTTAGAGCCGTTTACAGCCGTGTTCTCCTGTACTGACTTGTGTTAGCAGTCGAAACACTGAGATGTTCTGAAGGTAGACTCGGGGCACGTTCGCATATCGATGATTAATTCTTCCACTTGTGCTTGTAGTACACCGAATGGGCTGAACGGTACATGTCCAGAACAGATCATTTGAGAATGTGAAACTCAAGAATCCTGCTCAGAGCAGAAACATTGATGTACCCTTAAGACTGTGTTTTTCATCTCTCTAAATGAGCTATCAAATTTGCAATGTGCCCAAACTGTTGCCAAACATATCCAGAGAAAGTTTCTCATAGAGTTGTGCCAGGCCTACATATTACACTTAATTATGGTTTGGCGTAAAATTGCTGATTGTTTGAAAACTGAACAAAAGTTCATTAACCTCTTTTATTTTTTATTTTATTTTATTTTATTTTATTTTATTTTATTTTATTTTATTTTATTTTATTTTATTTTATTTTATTTTATTTTATTTTATTTTATTTTTATTTATTTTTATTTATTTTATTTTATTTTATTTTATTTTATTATTTTATCTTATTTTATTTTATTTTATTTTATTTTATTTTATTTTATTTTATTTTATTTTATTTTATTTTATTTTATTTTATTTTATTTTATTTTATTTTATTTTATTATTTTATTTATACACCTATTTTTAAGCTATATCTACAAACAAGAATATCATAGAGACTTTTTTTTGATTTGGCCAATGAGCAGCAGCCTAGCAACCACCTAACAATGACACACAACTCACGTATTAACAAAGCAATGTTTCCCTTGGGTCCTCTTAAAATGTTACAAAAGGTTTTTAAGGACCAATATCATAATTTTGTATTTCATGACAATTTTCCACCCTCTACACTTTGGGATTGGACCGGCTGTTTTTTTCTACTGTACCTTTAAAACTTTTATATGTAAATGACCTTGGTTGTATTTTATTATTTAAGTATTATATTATTAATAGTAAACATAATAATAATGTTTTATTCATAGCGTGTAAGAATGTGTAAGCATTTTTTCTAATTAATTTCAAAATAATAATTAAAAAAACATAGATCAGACCCAAAAGGTAAATAAGGTAAAACAAGCAGAACATGAATAAAGGAACAAATAGGGATGACAAGATAGTAGAACAAATGGCTGAATACTGAAAATATATGTTAGTGCACTCATGACTAATGCCATAAACAACTTCTGAATGTAGTTGTAATATAGTTTCAGTATGGACTGGAGAGGAAGCTTTGTGTTTTGAGAATATGTCTACATAGGACATCAAACTCGCTCATTTCGAAGGAGCATGAAAATCCTGTTTTCCATGATATGACTCTTTTTAAAGCAATTCTTCCTTTGTACTTCCCCCCTAGTCGGTTAGGATGAAATAAAGGCTTGGGCATGCCTCTCTCTCTGACCTCATCCTCTGTCAGGAGCTGTTGGGATCAAGTGTGTTGCCATGGCTCCAGCAAACCCTCCGTCCCTAGAGATCGGTGTGTAGAGGTGACGGGAGTTTTCAACCCTCCAGAGAGAAAACCTTAGCTGGAGGCCTCTTTTAAAGGAATAGTTCACTCAAAAATTTTATTCGGATATCATTTACTTGTGTTGGTCCTTCTCCATGCGGTTACAACGAGAACTGAAGGTTTTAAGCACCATAAATATCATCTATACACCTTTATGACTGCATTCCACATTTTTAAAGCTTTGTGTGAGAAAACCGAATTCATTTTTTCAGTGATCTAATGGATCCACCAGATCAGATGACCAGATGGTTGAGTCAGTTAGTTGAATCTAAGAACTGACTCGATTTGCAAACAAATCACACAGACTATAGGTTAAATGAAAATATGTAACTTAAAACAATGGCTTCATAAGACTTGAAATATTGCATGTCCTAGGGACCCATTTTTATTCTGGTTTTGGGTCCTTTTTGTAGCTTGAAAGCTTCAATCCCCATTTACTGTATTGTAACGTACACATTCAAATGTCTTGATTTATGTTTGTGAAAGAAAGTCAACTGGTTTGTAATGACATGAGTGAGTAAATCATTTTAAGGCAAGTAAACGATTAAATATTAAGGTGTTTTTTTTTTTTTTTTTTTTTTGGAGAAGAGACTCACTGTCATGTTCACATACATAACAGACATTTAAAGCAGTTTTACTCACAGCCTGTGGTTGCATGACCATGAACCTTTATCGTTGGGACCGCTCTATCTTTTAGCATTAGACAATCTGCAAATCCAGAGTTGAACAGGGCCTTGTTTAGAAAACAATAATCACTGAAATGCAGAGAACAAACAAAAACAAAACTCCTGTTGCTGCTCCGTAAAAATAAACTCCATCCACTGTCCCCTTAACTCTGGGTTCTTTGGGAAGCTGAACATGGTTGTCTTGCCCTGACAACAAAAAACACACATCTTTGGTGACATTGTTGATTTAGTGAACTCCTGTGACCTGTGCAGCGCAGCCTACGACTTCCCTAAAGCCGAGCAAAACGCATTAATGAGCATTGCTCCCTCGCTCTGGTCGACGTGTGCGCGCACACCCTTCAGGGAGAAGTGCCCGTATAAGGAAATTCCACCCTGGTTGACGTCACATAGGCCCATACTCAGAAAAAAAAAAAAAAAAACTTAAAAAACTTGTGAGAAAAGCTTGTAAGAAACTTGTAAGAAATCGAAAGGAGTATTTTTGGCACAGAAATGCTCCATCAAATGTCCAACTTATATTTGAAACTTTGTACATGTTTAGAATGGGAATGCAAGTCTTTAACAGTGTCCAAGATATAATTATGCCTGTGAAAACTATTAACATTTTTTTATCACTCAGTTCACAAAAGGTATTATGCAAGTCATAATTTGCACATTTTAATTTGGATTAATAAGCATAATTTCTGCAGACATGAGGTGTTTTGGTGTTAAAAAACAATGACAAGGACAACTGTATATCTACATAGCATTATTTTCGACAGGGAAGACATCATATTTAATTTTATTGGAATCAAATCAAAGAAAAACATATCTATTTTACAATCCATGTTTTCCAGTTTTAATCCACTGTAAATAGCTATATATACATTTAATCATGATTAATCGCACTATTTTGTCTGTATTTTCTGCAAGCTTTTTTCAAAGTAAATTTAGGTTTCTTTCCAAAAAAGGACACTTGTAGACTTCAAAAGTAAACAAAATGACCAAATGATATAAGTCCGAAAAATCTCAAAAGCATCCTTAAAAAAAAATCCCAAAAAAATGCAGAATTAACAGTGTATGTTTACAGCGCAACAGCCAGGAGTTTCTTAAACAAGTCAAGTTGCCATATCCTACAGGACCACATGTTTGTGCCTCAATATAACAAACTACTGTATAACTCCTGTATTTTACCTGCATTTCACACATTTTTCAGAAACATTCACAGGATTTGACAGAGCTTGTGTTTTAAAGCGAACACACATGGAATCACTGAAAACACAACACAAGTCTCTATTCTCTTTGGATGCCATCTCTGATGTAATCAGCCTGGTTTTCTTTACATTAGCGCTATTTTGGACTGATTGTTTGAATGAATTTGCTTACTGGATCATTGGACTGAGTTTAGTGGCTTAAAATGATCACAAACAGGGAAGTGAAAATGGGTTAAAGGGTTTGAATAGAGCCACTGTAAATGGTCTCAACTTCTAAAATCATCTAACTGTGTGACATAAATTACGATAATGACGCGATTTTGCTTACGTCAGTTATTTATTTGCGTTATTTACATTTAATTCAACACGTGAATAACGTTTATGCGTTAATGTTGAATATTTGGGATTTGATGACAAATACAGTATTCTCAAGAAGAGTTCGTACAAAATTGGCACCAATTCAGCCCTGTGAGAAACCCCCATTTCTCCAAAATCCGGGCTGATGTACCAACTTCTCTGCCATGAAACCAGATCCCACATCTGCAGTGCTGGATAGAACGACCTGCATTAGTCCTTCTCACTGCCATGTCACATAGGGGAGAGGTTTGTGTGAACAGCACTTAAAAAAAAAAAAAAGATTAATCTATAGTAGAATACATAAGCAACTTTTTAATGTGCAGATGGATGTTGAGGAAGCAGCCTTAGGTGGAAACCTCACGCAAGTAGACACCTGCCTGTGTCAGAAGCCAGGGGACGCATGGTATGCAGCCAGACGCTGAGATCGAAGATGATTGAGATACAGAGGGTTAGCGAAACACTGCTAGCTAATATTTTTGTTAAACAGTTGCCAGCAATCTGTGTTGTACAGGATCTCCAGTCTTCATAAAAACAGTATGGTGGTACCTGCCCAAACAGCAATCTCATCTGCGCCTGAGGTAGATGTTCGGAGCCCTGCTTGTTTTCTGTTCTGACAGTACCATGTGGCTCGTAGCCAAAACCACCAGAGATCTGAAACTACCCCCAACAAACACTGTGCTGGTGCGGTTACTGCCTCACTAGTGCGAGTTATAGAGCTCTGCTGTTTTCACAGAGAAAGAACAGAGGAAAAGTCGATTAACAAGTTCAAAGCAGGATTTGGGATATTTAGGCTAATAGGTTTTAGCCATCAAACATTGTACATCAGCTGTTTAAATTCCATGGTTTTGTTGCTTTCAAGTAACTGTTGTTGTTTTTGTTTTTTTTGTGAGCTGGAAATTTGCATGCATTTTTTATACATTTCAAAAAAGTCTGTCTTTGATAATTGTTGTTCACAGGAGTGGGAAATAGCAAAACTTGGGATTCTGGGTATGGCATCTTGTCTCAACACAGAAGTCTTTGTTTAGGTCTGTCTGCCATTTTACACCACGCAAAAGAGCAAACGAGGCTAATCTGACTCAAATTGCACCTGGACACATGAGGGTTTAACACTCAAACAAACTCAGAAGCAAGATCTACTGTGTGTCTCAGTTGTCTTAGACAGCAAAGAGTTAAAAGGAGAGCTTCTCATAGGGGTCATTTACACAACAACGTTTTATATTTAAAACAGAAATTATTTTAATGCATTTTGGTCATTCATTTAGAGAACAGCGGTGATTTAAGGGGCCTGGAGATGCAAACTTTTACAGTGCAATGTTTTGAAGACTATACTGTTATGTTCTCCATGTACGCTATAAAAACTTGAATTTGTGAAAGCGGTGACATCATGCTCATGCATATTAGCCCTCATTTATCAATCTTGCGTAGAAACTGGTGTATATGTTGACGTAAGATTATGCTTACACTCCTCTCACCGCCTGATTTATGAAGCTGTGCGCACCTCTGCAATCCAGGTGTACGCAATACCTGCCCTTGATAAATGCGGCGGCTGAAAACGATCGTCATTAGAATAACACGCCCCTATATATTCAAGTCTCCGCCTCCCCCACACCCTCATTTTACGCCATGGACAAACAGAAGACGGCAAAGAAGCGAAACTTCTCCGACGTGGAGATCGGGCGCGCTCAATCATCTCACTAGTCCACTAGTCAGGGCACTGATTAGGACATAAGTCAATGGGCTTACTCCCTGATCAGTGCTCTGACTACTGAACTAGTGAGATGATTGAGACGCGCCCATCGAGATCACCAGGGAAGTGGGGAAAAAAACAAAATTGTATTATTTGGGAGTTTAAAGAGTGGAATTAAAGGCACCTACAAAAACAAAATATGGACCCAAATTACGAGTACTGTTAATAGTGTGGAGGTTGAGAAGCGCACTCCAGCAGTTTAAATAGCTGTTTGGATGATAAATTACCATCACAATGCATTATTTTACAGCACGTTTTGAAACAATTAGCATTTAATTTCGTATCACGGCACATGTATTGGGGTGTACAATAGTGATGATGATGTGATGTGGAGTAAGATTCATTAACATTAATAATTACATGTAAGATTTGTAAGATTCTTCTTCTTATTATTATGATTATTATTTTTAATGACGCTTGTTATTCAGAAGAAGAGTGTCGTTTTTATTGATTTTATTATTATTTAAAAGAAGAAGGTCATTTTTATTATTTTGTCAGTCTGAATTATTTTAGTCCCAGTCCGTGCGCAGCTGCTGGGCCAGGCACGGGCCTGAACCGTCAGATAAAGCGCACAGGCTCGCGACTGGAGGAATACATATGCCTACAAATCAAACGCTTTGGTAAAGTCACACAAATTAAACATTGACGTTCATGTTGCACAAAAATAAACACTGAATGTTGTTGTTGTGGTTTTTAACAGTGGGTCATATAGCATATCTTGCCAGTGCGTTTTGTGGTGTTAGGAATTGTTTTTCTGCGCATTTTCGCTCTAACTCAAACGTGCGTACACCACCTCCTGAGCTGGCGGAGGATTTGAGCGTGCCGTACGCCAACGTCCATATTGATAAATCTCAAAGTCACCGTGGGTTTGGGTGTACGCAAGGTGTACGCTGGAAATTTGGTGTACGCACTTTTGATAAATACGGGCAATTATGTGTTCAGTTTATAGGCACGTAGAGTTTCTTTACAAAGTATAATCCAGGCGAACTACTGGCCTGGCATGAATAACATGTCACCGTTTTTTTTGGCGTTTTTGTGGATCTGAGTGAATGGGGATCGTTTTGACAACATTGTTGTCTGTATGCGAAAAGTGCAAAGGTCAAACCGTTTCATTTTCAGTGTCATTGTCGTGTAAATGTACTCTTAAACGGAGCTTAGATGCGTCAAAATGCAAAAGTCAATAGTTTGAGAACTCAGTATGAACTCAAAATGATATTAAATGAGCTTTTATAGAGCTTTAAAAGAGCAACATATGAGAATTTTTTTTTCTAGGAATATACCTTTAAACTAAATATTTACTCCCACAACAACATTGCATTGGCAAGCTATGTACACTCACCTAAAGGATTATTAGGCACACCATACTAATACTGTGTTTGACCCCCTTTCGCCTTCAGAACTGCCTTAATTTTACGTGGCATTAATTCAACAAGGTGATTAAAGCATTCTTTAGAAATGTTGGCCTTATTGATAGAATAGCATCTTGCAGTTGATTGAGATTTGTGGGATGCACATCCAGGGCATGAAGCTCCCATTACACCACATCCCAAAGATGCTCTATCGGGTTGAGATCTGGTGACTGTGGGGGCCATTTAAGTAGAGCGAACTCCTTGTCATGTTCAGGAAGCAATCTGAAATGATTCGAGCTTTGTGACATGGTGTATTATCCTGCTGGAAGTAGCCATCAGAGGATGGGTACATGGTGGTCATAAAGGGATGGACATGGTCAGAAAGACCATGTCCTCAGGTAGGCCATGGTATTTAAACAATGCCCAATTGGCACTAAGGGGCCTAAAGTGTGCCAAGAAAACATCCCCCACACCATTACACCACCACCAGCAGCCTGCACAGTCCAATTTTGGTGAGCTTGTGCAAATTGTAGCCTCTTTTTACTATTTATAGTGGAGATGAGTGGTACCCGATGGGGTCTTGCTGTTGTAGCCCATCCGCCTCAAGGTTGTGCGTGTTCACAAATTCTTTGCTGCATACCTCGTTTGTAACGAGTGGTTATTTCAGTCAAAGTTGCTCTTCTATCAGCTTGAATCAGTCGGCCCATTCTCCTCTGACCTCTAGCATCAACAAGGCATTTTCACAGACAGGACTGCTGCATCAATCAATCAATCAATCAACTTTATTTATATAGCGCTTTTACAATCACGATTGTGTCAATACTGTATGTTTTTCCCTTTTCACACCATTCTTTGTAAACCCTAGAAATGGTTGTGCGTGAAAATTATTGTAACTGAGCAGATTGTGAAATACTCAGACCGGCCCGTCTGGAACCAACAGCCATGCCATGCTCAAAACTGCTGAAATCACCTTTCTTTCTCATTCTTATATTCAGTTTGGTGTTCAGGAGATTGTCTTGACCAGGACCACACCCCTAAATGCATTGAAGCAACTGCCATGTGATTGATTGATTAGATAATTGCATTAATGAGAAATTGAACAGGTGTTCCTAAGACAATGCTGAATAATTTTTGTGATTTTTGGACCAAAATATATTTTGGTGCGTCAAGAGATTGTAACTAACCCACAGATCTCACATATGGACTTCTTTGATGATGTTTTTATTACCTTGCTGGACATGTACAGTATGCATACGCTTGCATATGCTCTTGGACTAAATATAAAATTTCTTGAACTGTGTTCCGAAGATAAAAAAAGAGGTTTTACGGGTGTTGAACGACATTAATTCATTAGACATTAGTCATTAATGGCATACATTTCCTTTTTGGGTGAACTAACCCTTTAAGTATTTGGCCATTGGTTAACATTATCCAATAGTGTGCATGGCATTGAAGATGTCAGCAGAAAAGGAAACCCATTTCAGTGGGTGCTGAAGTTATTACATTTTGATGAAACATTGAATAAGATGCATCAATTAATCATTCCCAATAAACCTAGGAATGTGTATTTAGAAAGTAAATAGAGTCTGTTTTGAAGTCATGTTCAAGGTCACTCTGCTAATAAAACAATACATTCAGTCTCATTCAACAAATCATGAACCATGTCTTATCACTGCTTCTTGTAATTTTTCGGATGGCAGCTTTCTAAAAAACATTGGTTTCCTACAGCGTTTGGCAGCTGGGGTGTTGTTATTCTACTCCACTGATTAAGAGGTCAGATAAATGAGTTGGTGAAATCAAACAGCATGAAGCTCAACTCTTAAATCAAAGGCAACAGGGAGAACATACTTGAACTGGTCTGTTGTTGACCATGTTGTGCTCTACGGTACAAGGCACACCGTTATTGTGCTCCACGTCAGGTGGTATAGGTTTTTTTTTTTTTATGCGAGCCTCCTTACTCAACTCAATTGTAAATCAATTGTAAAGTTGTTCTTACAGTTCAATTCAATGCCACAGTTTATCTAAGAATGGCCACAATGAAAATATACATCGAAATGTAATCTTTTTTTTTTCTCTTGAATGAGACCTATTGATTGAAGTCAACAATTAAATTAAGCTGAGTGTAGGATTAGAGATGTTTTCCACAGACATTCATTTCAACTAATTAATTACAAATATTTAAACACATTTAAATCCTACATATAAATCCACATGTTAAATCCTCATGTAACTCTTAATTATGTTGTACATTTAAATTTGTTAAATGCAAACCTTAAAGATGTCTAACTTAAATTAAAAAATGCATGCCATTTAAGTGTGCAAAGTGAGTGTATTCAAGTGGTTCCAGATTATGAGCCAGATATGTATTGAAAGCACCCAGCATGACCAGAGATATCCATCTGAATAATACCTCACACCCTCATATCCTGCTGGAAACAGGCCAAACGAATACTGCAAAATACTGCTTAACAGTGTGTTTCCTTTGGTTTGGGCTTGTGTTGAAAGACAGACTCTCTTTTTTAAGATCTTTGAAGCTGCTTTTGTCTACTCTGGTCCCCTGATGGGGTTTGTGTCGGAGGCCACACCCTTTAAGATTTCCTATTCTGTTCGAACTTCATTTCCATGAGAAACTGATGAAACATGCCCACGGCTAGACAGGCTGGCAGACAGACAGACAGATAGACAGAAAACTTGGAAATTAAATTAAATGTATAATTTTGGGTGTTTTCAACTGGGCACTTTTGGCGTGCACAGTGTTTTCAACTGTGGGCACTCCAGTAAAACATACTTTTCACACTCTCATTGATAACAGTTTATTTAATTTATCTCTTAATAATGTCCAATATTGTGCATCCAAATATATTTATGTCATACTTAATTTTGTTATACAACTCTCATGATCAAATATAATTTCAAATATCAAGTTGCCTTAGTCAATATAATAACCAATAAGGTAATATGTTCCTACTTTTAGCATAATTTGACAACATTGATTTGGAGATGATGCAACACAAAAATATTCAATTCACAATTGATATTTACCTTGAGTTTTTTGTTTTAACTATTGTTTTTATTATTATTATTATTTCTCTCCAAAAATCATGCTTCTCATATTTCATCATATTTACCTAAACTCGCTTGTTCAGACTTACACACCCTCCAGAAGCTTGCGTTCTGCGAGTGAACGGCGCCTCATGGTTCCATCCCAAAGGGGCATGAAATCGCTCTCACGGACATTTTCCTGGACCGTTCCCACCTGGTGGAATGGCCTGCCGATCTTAATTCGTGCTGCCGAGTCTGTAGCCATTTTTAAAAAAACATCTTAAGACACATCTCTTCCAATTGCACCTGACCAATAAAGAATAGCACTTAACTATCCAACAAAATGTTCTGTTTGTTTGTCCAAAAAAAAAATAATAATTGTGTACTGTGCTCGATTAACTGAGACTTCTTACAGCTCTTACAGGTTGTTGGGCTTGTTTGTTTCGTTGATTCTATTGCTCTCCCCTTTTTGTAAGTCGCTTTGGATAAAAGCGTCTAAATGATTAAATGTAAATTTAATGCAATTTTTAAAATAATCTTTATAAGCTTATGACATATAAATTCCATAAAATGCATGTAAATAATTTCCACACAATACATATTTGAATGGTTTGTGTTTATTTCACTCATTGATGAGATGATCTTATTTTTATGATGTAGTTTCATAGTTTATAATTGAACGTTTGAGTCTGGGACATGGGTAACACCTTAAAATGTTTAAATAAAGGGCATTTGACCTTCATGTAATAAAATAAAAAGTTTTAATCTGTTAGTATTAATACAAATTAACCCCTGAGATTTACCAATGTCAGTAGTTATTCATACAAAGTTCTGTCATGAAACTCTAGATGCTGCAGGCTGGTCATTAACTCAAACTGCTCACAAACATGTCCTTCTCTATAGGGCACTGCTGATTGGTTGCTCCTGTATCAGTAGCCAATAACTCTCTGTGGTCATAAGAAATCCCAGGATGTCTGTCGGAAAAAGAGTAGGGGTGTAACCCCGGCATCCTGGCCAAATTTGCCCATTGGCCACTGTCCATCATGGCCTCCTAATAATCCCCCTCTCCTGATTGGCTTCATCACTCTGTCTCCTCTCCACCAATCAGCTGGTGTGTGGTGAGCGTTCTGGCGCAATATGGCTGCCGTCGCATCATCCAGGTGGATGCTGCACATTGGTGGTGGTTGAGGAGATTCCCTCCTTCAATGTAAAGCGCTTTGAGTGCCTTGAAAAGCGCTATATAAATCGATCGCATCATCATCATCATCATCAATAAGATCTCTGCAAAACTTCAAATTCTTGGTTAGCATTTGCTGTTTTAGTGCGCTTTCAAAAACCCTCCACCTTCCCCATCTCCACCTGTATAAATCTGTTACAGGTAGTTACAAGTCTCGTACTTGCTCTGCAGCATCAGTGTAGAAGATTTATTCTTCTAAAACCAAATATATCAACATTGTCATATGACAGAAATATACAGTATATTTAGCAACAGGAAGGCAAAAAAGAAAAATAGACTCAAATTGTGCCATGTTTAGACAGCACCCAATGGAAAGCGTGAGTGTTTTTGCAGTAGGAAATAGTAATTTCTGTAGGAGTGGCAGTGATAGTTTAGATAAAGCTGCTGTGCAGTGGAAAGTGTGCCAGGCTGGGAGTGAATATTTACACACAGCAAAACCTTTTCTTTCCGACTGTCACTTTCTTGCTGTGCTTTACACAATCAAACAATTGGCCCACATATGATCTAGGTGTTTAGAGCCAACACATGCCATATAGATGTATCTCCTGTAAACCGCTTTGATCCGTGAGCACATGCATTCATGCATTGGTGCACAGGATTCTGTAAACATCCGGAATCACAAAGCCATAAACATAAAACTATATTTTGAATGGGTCCAAGATTTTACTCAACCACCGTGTAACCTTTTGAAAAAGCAAGAAATAATATACTTTAAATATACTTAAATGTGACCTGTAATGTTTTTGGACACTTAAATGCAAAATGAAAATGTATTATGTACGTACTAAATTATGTACTCAATTTTAGTGTGCTTTTTTGACACTTAAGTCTCAAAAGACTTAAGTACATCTTTATATGTAATTTCATAATTACAATAATTGTCTTTGAAATATGGCTTTTAAGTGTACTACTAAAAGTATGGACAAATATTTCCTTATCTATTTTTCAAAATGTGCTTTTATGAATCTGTGTACACCATGTTTATGATTAATCTGTAAAAATAAATAAATGAATAAATCTCTTCTCTTTTCAGCCTAAGATAAGTCATTTGGGGTTGCCTCAAGGTCCATCGGGTGAGAAGGTGGCAGTGGTCGCTGTGGACGACTGTGACATCGCCATGGCCGTGCGATTCGGTAGTCAGATTGGCAACTACTCCTGCGCCGCCCAGGGCACTCAGACCGGACAGAAGAAGTGAGTTTATCCATCTCTCTATAAACCAGACAAGAACTCATAATTCTCGAAAATTAGTCTTTGGTAATTATTGATAATCACACTTTTGTGTTCTATTTCACACCCATGCACAGTCCTCTGAGACACATGTCCACATGTCTTTCTTTTATTACAAGATGTTCTCATGCTTTCGGTGGCAATTGCAGAGTCAGATATCGTTGCATGCTAGAACAAGGCTGTGCATTAAAACACATCAAAGAAAGAACAACAACAGATTAATGCGAAGGTTTAACCCGTCACTCCAGTCTTATAAGTACTGACCTGTTTTATATTACATGGCAACATTCCATAGAGATGATCATGAAATTCACACACTCTACGCATTCTCTAGTTTAATCGGAAAAACTGAAGTATACTTTGTGCTTTACTGTATATACGCACAGACAAATTTTTGTATACTCCATTTTGGTAACCCAAGCAACCAACACATATGCAACAAAAGGGTTAATCTTTGTTAAGTGTCTGCGCTATTCCTCTTTAGTAGTTATGACCGATAAAAATGCCATTGTAGTCTTCAAAATATATTTTATTCTAGAGTTATGGGTATCTTAACCCCCTTGCACATGTGGCCGTCTATTGTTATTACTTTCTCTAGTGGTTTGTTGCAGTTTTGTCTCTTTCAATTCATTAAAGCTGCACTATGTAACTTTTCTGTCCGCTAGAGGGCACCTATTAAAAAAAAAGACGTAGTTTAATGATGCCAAGTTTGAGCGCAGAATCATGGGACATGTGGTCTTTACCTCACAGCCGGTGGAAAAGAATCGGGATAGGACTCGGGCAGAAATCATGTTTATGGATGCGGCTACTTACGTTACTGTTTGAATCCGAGCAGGACCGTGTGTTTAGGGAGCTGAGCAAGGCCGCTGAAGCGATTTTTATGCGGCTCGCGAGCAGCGGGACTTTTATTATGACAGGACACAGTCGCCGGTGCCATTTCCAACTTTTCCGGTCCCGGTTCCTTGGTTAAAATAGCAATTTTCTCAAATTTACAAATAGTTGGAAACATTTGGGATATTGTAAGAACTCAACTGAACATAATATATAACACTGGCCTAGTGGTTTTTGTATATTTTACTGCAAAAATCCTACATACGCCTGCACCTTTAATGTCTGTTAAACAACCATCTAGGACAATGTTGCCACCTTGTGGACCAACTAATTAGTTCTGCATACGATGAAGGAGGGCGCTATCATACACCCGGCCCAATGCAGCATCAGGCGCGATGCAAGTGTTTTTTGCTATTGTCAGCTCGACACAGTTATAATTTTCACGCCCAGCGCCATGTTGTTTATATAGCAAATGTATTTGCGCTCATTTGTACGCCCATGGTCTGAAAACAAGGTGTGTTCTGGCCCATTGTTGGCACGTTGCTATTTTGAGGACACTGAAATAGACTGTGCCATTGACCAACTGATTGTTACGTTATATTTGCTTTTCGTTATTTAAAGAGCACGTTAGTAATGTGTGCCTATAGGCGGCTCCACAAAGTGCGTAAACTATTCTTATTACACACACAGAGACGCGCAGCAGCACACAATTATTTTTAAATATAAAAAATAAAAGGTGTTCAGTCTTATCGCTCGCAAATTTCTGCCATTTAAATAGCAATCCACCATAGCACGAGCGCAACTGGCTTTTAAATGGAATGGGTGATGAGGCTCTGATTGGCTTATTGCACGTTACACCCAGAACACACCCATGACTCATTACGATAATAGGGACAACCTTTTTAGACCTTTTTTCCCCTCGTTAAACTAGCAAAAGTGGAGTTAGACCTTAAATGTACCTGCACCATGAGCTTCAGACATTTACATTCATGCATTTAGCAGACGCTTTTATCCAAAGCGACTTTCAACTCAGGAGAACAGGAAGCGATCCGTCAAGAAGAGGCAAAGAAACACAAAAAGTGCCCCAAAAACCAAGATTTGTATACCGCTCAGAGTAGCAAAAATCAGAAAAGGGAAGAAGAAAGGAGAAATAGAGGAGGAAAGAGCGCAGACCATGTGCTTAGATAATTAAAATAGGGCCCGAAATCTATGGTACATACATGTAAAAACCCAAGTAGACAGTATAAAGCAGGGTAGCTTACTAGATTGTGAAACAGAGCTATTGATTAGAGTTTAGTGGGACATTTCAAAGTTTTATCTTCTCTCTTCAGGTCTTTGGATCTCACTGGACCCCTTCTGCTTGGTGGTGTGCCCAACCTTCCAGAAGATTTCCCCATACGGAACCGCGACTTTGTGGGATGCATGAGGAACCTAACGATTGACAGTAAATCCATAGACATGGCCAGTTACATCGCCAACAACGGCACCACTGAAGGTCTGACATGAACCATAGCATATTTAGAAACTATAGTTTCGCAAACTTGTTCTTGTATCATTGTTGTAAATCATATGATATATTTATCGCTCTGTCAGGCTGTCCAGCGAAGAAGAACTTCTGCTACGAGGGTTTGTGTCAGCATGGCGGTCAGTGTGAAAATAGGTGGAACACGTACTTCTGTGACTGTCCTGAAGGCCGGGGAGGCAAGAACTGCGATCAGGGTAGGTGGGCTTATTTGGTAGCGTGCCAGTGCACGTGAATGCGTATGCATGCATGCGTCGAGCATCCGTGTATGCGCTTGTTATTCAGAACTAGGCGTTGATTGCTCATGAACTTTAAGGAAGCAGGCAGTGCCGTTAATGCGGCAGTGTTTCCTGAAAGGAAAATGTCTCTGCCGATAAGCATCAGTCAGGATCTGCTCTACTCTCCTTTTCTGCCCCATATCAACCTTACGGATATACACTCCACATACTCTGAACAATATGCAAGTTGAGTTGCCAATGCATATCCCATAATTCCTCTACTCAGCACAATAGTGTAGCGACTCAATGCCAACAAAATCAAAGTTTTGGGTCTACAACCTGTTATTGTGGCCTTGTGGGTTAAACCAAACAACAAAACTAGATAGAATTTTGATTCAGAGTTATACAAAAGATTAAAAACTTTGATGATCAGACTCGTAGCATTAGCTTTGTTCCAAAACCTAGTGGGCCACTACTGTCAGCTATTTTCTAATGCAGCCAAACCAAAATGCAACCTCATAAGTGACAGATTTTCCACACTTTACGTAGGCAGCCATTCCACACCCCTCACAAATAGCGCTCATATACAAAGTTTGATGTTAGCTTGTTGCTAAGCTAATGCCTTGATACTCTAATAAAGCCGTGTTTCCACCGTGGAAACTTTCCCCAGGAACTAGGGACATTTAAGGGTGGTACTCAGTGTGTTTCGACCGCAGGGACCAGGGTCTAAATGAAGTTTCTGGTAAAAAAAAAAATCCCTCAAAATGCCCTGCTCAGCAAGGTAGTAATTTTTCAAAGTTCAGGAACTTTTGGAGATGAGACTTGGGCGCTGAACATGCTGATTAGTTGAGCTTCCATAGTTTCTGGGAAAAAAGTTCTTGGGCCAAATTGTTTCGGGTAAATTCGGTGAAAACGCGGCTTAAGAAAAAGACAAATATTGGGAAAAAATCTGTTTTTATTTGATTTATTTATGTTTTTATTGATAATTCTCACATAATGAAATATTTGTAGATTTATAATCTGTATTTTTCTTAACTTGATTTGCATTCATAGCACACACAAATGTTGGATAATAGTCAAGTCAACTTTATTTATATAACGCTTTTTACAATGCCGATTGTTTCAAAGCAGTTTCACAGTGTTATCAGGAAAATAATGCAACAGAATTTGATCCGGCTGTACTGCTGCTCTAGTGAAAATTTTGATGTCATCTAGCTCATTTCAGTTGTCATATAAGGACAATGTGGGCAGATCAGTAACTTATGTGGCCAGATCAGTAAATTGTCCTATATTAAAAGTTTTTCGTGGTGTCACTATATACCAGTATTAATGATATCTGTAATATTTAAACATGAAGTATTGATATAATACATTAATACTACACACACAGTATAATATCATACATTTTCCAGTGCTAAACTCTCTGTTCGCCTCCCTATAGTTATTTTGAGTATGACTGGCCGAAAAAAAAGAGAATGCTCAAAATAAGATGTTAATAGTCTCATTAGCTTTTGCAACAGAGTTTAATTGTCAGTTTTGGAGGAACTGTCAGTCTGGGTTAAAATCCACTGTGCCCAGGTTCGCTCACAATTACATTAACCACAGAACCTTCTGTTCTCACTGCATTCTTTGGCGGATTTAAAAAGTCTGCACTCTTGTGGACTGAAAAACATGTTTGTCACAGTTTACAGGCCAATAAATTCACCACATTTGCCATCTTTGGATTATTCAACAGGACTATATTACACCCTACTTTACAACCCTACCGTGATTAATTGACTGGTGTGTTTGAAAATGGGTGTGTTTGCATGTGTTTGAACAACCCAAATGATAGTGTACCTGACATCCCCAGTAGCTGTTTTTTCGCGGTTGGACGTTCTGTAACGCTCGAGGCACCCAAACGAGAAGGGATAGTGTGAATCACGCTGGTCTCTTTCAGGTCCCTCCACAGACCTGTTGGGACAAAGCTCCATTATAGAGCCTGGATGTTCAAGTAATGTCATCATCTAACAACAACCGTGTTGACTGAAAAAGCCTCCTCCAATTTTATGTTCTGGCAGAGAAGCGTGCCTGCCAGGAAATGGTGTTATTTTTGATGCTGATTAGATGGATGCCTGAAGTAGCCTTGGTTTCGCGGTTTGTTTTCGTTATAGGATAGCTCTGTTTTAGAGCAAATGGCTCATTTCCAGAGCGAGCAAAGCGTAATTTAGATATTATCACCTCTACGCTTCTGCCACAGCACAGATAGAGTGTCCATCTCTAGTAAAACATGTAATTCTGCCCGCAATGGCTGGCAGTTCCTTGGCGACGTCACAAAATTCCATCACATCAAGTGTCGTCTGAAAATATTTGTGATTCTTCAGTTGATTATGCATTCAGAGATTAAAAAAAATCATTCTGAGATTTATGGATAAAGCTTAAAGGGTTAGTTCACACCAAAATTAAAATTAGCCCATTATTTACTCAACTTAAAGTCATCCAAGGTGTATACAACATGCTTCTTTCAGACGAATAAAATCTGAGTTATATTTAAAAAAATCCTGGCTGATCCAAGCATTGTAATAACATTAAATTGTTGCCTCATCTGAAGACCATAAATATGCATATATCCATCATATAACTGCTCCACGCGGCTCTGGGGGGTTAATAAAGGCCTTCTGAAGAGAAGTGCCGCTAAGAAAAATATCCATATTTAAACTTTATAAACTAAAGCCTAAAAAGTAACTAGCTTCCGGCGTTCAGCAAGTCAACCCAACGCTACGTTTTGTTTTGCTCTATTCTCTGCACTTCTGCGTTCGTCAGTATGCATGCATCAAGGGTTCAAGGGTCAAGGGTTACTCTTTCGCCGTAAATCGATGCATACGGCAATCCGCCAGAAGTTAGTTATTTTAGTCTATAACGTTTTCTTTAAGCAAAAACAAGCATATAGATGTAGTTCACTATAAAATGACAACTTTTCATCAACTCACACTCACATTCCAAACCTGCATGATCTTCTGTGGAACATAAAACAAGATATTTTGAAGAATGTTGGTAACAAAATAGTTTAGGTGTTTATTGACTTTATTTGTATGGACAGAAAAGTACTGAGACACTTCTCAAAATATCTGCATTTATGATTTCTTTCTTAAAAAGAGAAAGAAAAGAAAGTCAAACAGGTTTGGAATGACAGTACTGGTACAATTTTTGGGTGAACAATCCCTGTAATTGTGACATCTCATTGCAGTGTCTGAAGAAATATCACATTTATGCATGCATTGCCAGTGAATGTGTGACATGATAAAATCACACCATGATGTTAATCACATTGGAAAAAGCAGCCGAAGAATAAAATTAAATGTAATATTACTGAGGCTAGAATTGATCAAGTCTCTTAACTCTATGCTCGTTCTAAGTCAGCATTTTTAATAACTCTTTCTGCACTGCCTCTGCTGTGATGTGTGGTAATATTGACTCATAGGAGCTGTAGACTTTGCCAGAGTAGGGATTCTTCATGCAGTTTCTGCCAGTGATCAGGGCTCATTGAGTTCTCAAGACCTCACTTGACTCTGTGACTACTGTAGCGTTTCCATACGATCACACTTCTGCTATGCGATTTGCCCGCACACAAATCAAACAATAGTAGGGAGTATAGCACTGATAAGCGCTGAATTCGGTTTGTTCAAGGCTTCTCCACGCCTTTTAACTGCAGGGTTTTTTAATAGATGTTATGACATCATTGTCAAGATACTGTTGATGAAACTTCCAATATGTGACTAAGAGCCTCAAGACTTTGCATATTAATGCTGAAAACGCCAACATTTTAAAAACAAATTGACAGAATTTTTATTTCCATTCTTCTATTTTTTTGTCAATTTTTTAGAACATCATAGTGAAGAACAGGTAGAATGTGATCAGAAAAGTGGAGACCTAAATTCAAAGTCCCATCACCCACAAGGTCTCATGGATCACATCTTCAAAAAAAAAAGAACAAAAAAAAACAGAACATTTCCCAATATTAATTGCATAGAGATGAATGAAGCACTGCACACACAGAAGTTACTTTCAAACCAAGCAGCTTTCTGTTTGGAAGCACAAATTCAGATTCACAGAAGGACACCAAGTAGATCAGATGGCGGACCTTCGCCTCGACATGACCACATCGCGTCCCTGAAGTGTCAGCAGAGATCCTGTCAACTAGACTCTCCCCTGTGAAGACACGACAGCCAGTGGCACTGATCCTCAACAAACCCATCTCCTGCATGATGACTCCGATCTTTGACCAGCTAGAACTGGACAAATACTCTGAATGTTCCGATCTAATCTAACTTCTGACCTGTAATCTTGCCTAAATCTTAATCATACACTGTTTGTTTGTTGGTTTCACCAGTTTTTTTTCCTCCATTCTGTCACTTGAGGGAGTTTCTGTTCCTTGCCACCATCGCCTTTGGCTTTTGGCTGTCTTAGTTGGGGACATATTCAACAATATCATTGATCTGCCTCCATTACTGAATTTACTTGAAGGAATAGTTCACCCAAAAACACAAATTCTGTCATCCTTTACTCACTATTAAGTTGTTCCAAACCTGCATGAATTTCTTTCTTCTGCTCTACACAAAAGATGATATTTTAAAGAATATGGGTAATCCAACAGTTTATAGGTCCCATTGACTTCAATAATATGGGGGAAAATACAATGGAAGTCCATTACTGATATACTGTACTTCAAAATATCTTCTTTTGTGTTCAACAAAAGACAGAAATTCATACAGGTTTGGAACAACTGAAGGGTGAGTGAATGATGAAAGGAATTTTCATTTTTGAGGGAACTAACCCTTTAAGCTGGACTATGACTATAGTTTCTTCTAAATTTACTGTACAGTTGAAACAAATTTTGTTTCACTGGAAAGCTGCTTTGAAACAATCTGTATTGTAAAAAGCTCTACATAACTAAAAGTGACTTTACTTGAACAACTTGAACATAAGCTGCATCGCTGTGAAACACAGATTCCTATTGGAACACCTGGATTTTTATTCGTCAAATATCGCTGAGCTAGAGTAAATGTGACCACACCTTGACTGCTTGACCAATATATCTTAGTATATTTCCTATTAAAACATGAAGTTTTGGTGGGCACCATGGTTTTGTGCTTGCTATGGCTAGTAAAGTGAAGTTGGAATTTGTGGAATTTAACCCATTCAAGTAAACACACCCAGAGACGTGGGCAGCCATATTGCTGCAGCACCCGGGGAGCAGTTGGAGATTCGGTGCCTTGCTCAAGGATATTACCTCAATTATGGTATTGAGGGTGGAGGAGAGTGCTGGTTATCCCCCCACCGACAATTCCTGCCAGACCTGAGACACAAACCCACAACCTTCAAGTTAAAAGTCTGACCCTCTAACTATTGGGCCACGACTGCCCCACTAGTCAGTGGCAGTGATAAACTAGTCAGACTAGCAGTGCTATCAGTGGCAGTGATATTAGCGAGAGTAAAATTCTGAAACAAATGCCCATTTTCCTAGAAGACAAATCCTTTAAATCTTAAAATTTTAAATCTTAATCTGTTTCTTTCTTTCTTTGCAGTTATGCCTTCGCCACAGCACTTTGATGGTCGTGCCATGGTGTCATGGAATGACCCTGATATCACCATCGCTGTGCCCTGGTACATCGGTCTAATGTTCCGCACCAGACAGACCAGTGGAACCGCAACCCTAATGCAGGTCAGCGCTGGCGACACGTCTCAAATCAACCTTCTGGTAAGTGTACAAATGTTGCACAGACTATGCTTATTCGATGCATGTCTTAATCAGCCAACTGTGCCACAAGTAATTAATTAATTGTAAACCATTTCCTCTAAGATAAGGGACAAGTATGTACGGTTTGAAGTGCTTCTGGGAGAACAGAAAGTGGCCACGCTGGATTTCCCAGAGGTCCGAGTGAATGACGGGGAATGGCATCACCTCCTCGTGGAGCTGAGGAGCAGCAAGGATGGGAAGGACACCAAGTACATGGCACAGGTGTTCCTGGACTACGACATGTTCACGGTCAGTTCTGTGGTACACTGTATTAAGTCCTTAAGATGAAACCGGTTTACTGACGTCCTGCATGTTTTACAGAAGTCAGCAGAGATTGGAAATGTACTACCTGGACTCAAGCTGAGGAGTCTGTTCATTGGTGGACTTCAGGGACCGAGTAGCAGTGTCCAGCAGGGCTTTCAGGGATGCATGCAGGTGTTTATTATTAATATTTGTACTAAACAATAGGCCAGATTTACTTACAGCTTGCTCCAGTCCAAACCCTCTTTAGGCATTAAACGACAACTGTCAGGATTTACGAAAGACGCACAGTGAAAAATTAGTGCTGAAAAGGTGTGAAAACAGTAGTGTTCCACCTAAACCAAGACCAAGTCGAGACCAAGATCAGCGTGTGTCGAGACCAAGACTTTGTGGGGTTGAGACCAAGACAAGACAAGACCAAGACCAGACCAGCACTCCTTAAAATTAATCTAAAAGATCCATATCTACTGTCTGAGAAATTACTTTGATATCCTGCAGTTGTGGACTTGAGATAATATCCTGAGTCCTCTAAGTCCGAGACCAAGACAAGACCGAGTACAAATGCGGCCAAGACCAAGACCTTCAAAAAAGGGTCTTAAAACCGGTCTCAAGACTAAGATCGTTCTCGAGTACTACAACACTATAAAACAGTTATTTTTGCAGCTGACCTTATTGCACATGCATTTGTAGGAGTTTCTCTTTCAGACGCAAAATTCATAGGAGGAGAGTATTTAAATTAATCATGTAAGGTGATTTACTAAGGTTTGCGCTGGTCAATTTACTGGTGTTTGCGTCATTATTTACTAACCCAAAAAGCATGTCTAAAATCAGAAGCTAATTTGCGCTGTTCTTGTTAGATTACGCTGGTCATTATGATAAAAATAACTAGGCTGCGTCTGTTCTTTAATGTGTGCATTGTCAGTAAATCACTTGCAGAACTTGGGATTTCGCTCTCAAGTTAATTTGCCCTGTTTAGTATATCTGGCCCTAAGCGTAAGGTGACTGACTTTATGTAAATGTGTCACAGGGGGTCAGAATGGGGGAGACCGCCACCAACACAGCTAACATCAACATGCAGAAGGCGCTAAAGATCCACGTGGAGGAAGGCTGCGATATGGCCAACCCCTGCGACTCCAACATCTGCCCCGAGAACAGCGACTGCACAGACGACTGGAACGCACACACCTGCGCCTGTGACCCTGGTACTGACACCTGCATCACATTCCCTGCCATTGTACAGATGCATCTGAATCGAGTTGGAGGGCATTCAAACCTGTTCATCAAATTCTCTTCTTTTTTTAACTCGTTCTCTCTTTCTGTCACTCACAGGCTTCTTTGGCAAAGATTGTGTCGATGCGTGTCATCTGAACCCGTGTGAGCATTTGTCCACGTGCGTTCGTAAGCCGAGCTCTTCTCACGGCTACACATGCGAGTGCAGTCAGGACTACTATGGACAGTACTGTGAAAACAAGTAAGTCTGCATACCGGAGAAAATACCAGATGAGGCCAGGCTGGCTTATTGTAGATAGTTCTGGTTTTGGTATAGATGGTGAACTAGCATAGCCATGCTGTTAAATAAACGAGCACGACCAGACTTTCTAATGAAGCTGGTTATCCAAAGAATCTCGCTGGTTAGGCTAAATGGTTAGTTCACCAAACAATACAAATTCTGTCATCATTTACTCACCCTCATGCCAATCCAAAGCCATAAAACATCTGTTCATCTTTTGAAACACAAATGAGGATATTTTTTATATTCTCATAATTTTTGTCCATCCATTGAAAACCATTTGAGGTATTAGTAGACTGTTAGGTTAGAGTTAGGTGTTAAGGTTTGGGTCAGTTAAATAAGTTGATATGTAGTTGTAAAGTTACTTATAGTCAGTAGAATCTCTAAAAATTGTAAAAAGCGCTATATACATAAAGTTGACTTGACTTTAAAGTTGACTCAAAGTGGACCATTGAAAGAAAGCGTTTGTTGACCATGTGTTGTCTGTATGTGCATTGATAAAATCCTAAATTAAATAAATAAAGCAATTGTGCCTTTTCAGAAGAATTTGGATTAAACCGCGTGGACATTGATTGACTTTTAAGATGGCTTTATTAGCTTTTTGAAGTGAATGTTGGTTGTCAAATTTAAGTGATGAGAATATAATTTTTAGACCTACTTTATATTAGGTGGCTTTATTGCCACCTGCACTTATTGTGTACATACATGTTTTACATTGTACTTAAAAATTTTAAAATGACCTGCATGTAATTACATCTGTAATTAATTTCTGTAGTTCCATTACTGTCCTTACACCTAACCCTACCCTTAAACTTACCCACCTGTCCCTAACTTTACCCGTATCCCACCTCAAGATCAGAAAAAGTGTTTTCGAATATACAATATGAACACAATAATTACATTTTACTTATTTTTTATGTAAGTACATAGTAGTTAAGGCCACATAATATAAAGTGGAAATATGTTTATACTTTTGTTCTGAAGATGAAAGTTTAATGAAGAGTAAATGATGACAGAATTTTCATTTTTGAGTGAGCAATTTCTTTCCACTTATTATGGCTGACTTAACTGGTCTTTTTAACCATTAATGACTTTCTATGAACAATTCTAAGAATACTAAAGAATGGTTCCAGTTATTTTTCCACTAGTGCTTGGTCCACCACAGCACGATTAACCGTTCTCAAACCGGAATTCTCAGCACGGTTGGCTAAATGTGCTGAACTGTGGTAGAATGCGTGTAGTGACGTCGCCACTCAGGATTGGTCATTTTTCGGTTGTCTCAAGTTAGTAATAAAATTAAAAGAAATATTTGATCATCCTCCATAATGTGGTCGCTTTTTACATCTCATGCCATCTCTTAACTCCAAGGCAATGACTGACACATTTGTACTGCATTCCAAAGAGCTCTGTTATCAGTCCCGCAGTGGAAAATTAATCCATATCCATACCGGCTGAGCCGGATCTGCATGGAATGGGACGGTAAGCAAAGAGAACAGTTTGGTCTGCCAGTTAAAAAAGCGGCTATGGTCTTTTTGGTTAGTGCTGGTTTATTGCTTGTCAAGCCAGTGGACCAGAGAACTAGTAGAAACAGGTCAACTAGTCTAGTATGTCAGATGAAGTTGGTTTTAGTTAGCTAACAGGAAACATACTCAGAAATTTCTGGCAAGGTTCTCTCAAAGTTAAGAACGAATGTTCTTCCAGTAGCTACCCTTCATAGAATGTTCGTTCATAGTTCCTTAAATAGCCCTCTAAAACATTAGTACAAAATCTTTATGTATTGATAAGTCATTTGAAACATTATTAATTGTCTCAAAACGTTCAACATTCAAAAAGTAAAAATAAAAGGTACTTAATGTTCTTAATATGTTGGACTTTTTTCAGTGTTCCGAGAACATGAAATAATTTCCATAACTTAATGGAAACGTTCATAGAACATATTTTTATCTTGTAATGTTGACTTCCGAGATGATCTGTAGAAATGTCTTGGAGTAGAGCAAAATTGCCTTATGCGAGATGTTGACATTTCTGACATTCGTGCAGTGTAAATGATTTCCATTAGGGAAGTCATCTTCATTCCAGTGGTTTGTGTGTGTGGGTGTGTTTGTCATTGTGTTGGCCCTTCTCCACAAAACAGGGGAAAACAACACAATACACCCTGTCACAAGTCTGCACAAGATCCGCAGGATTTTTACCTTCCCTTTTATTTTCATATTTAATCTGCTAAACCCTCTGATCAGAAAGAAAATTCCTGTCTCAGAATTCCCACATGGGACATCTTTTCCTTTCCTTCCTCTCTCACTCTGTTGACATGACTGTCCTCTATTAGATTAAGACCCAAACACGCTGCTAGCACCTGATGCTGAGTTAATAAGCACCATGCGGCCATGCAGTCTGCACTTTTTTAAGGAGAGGACTGCAGAGAAGGAATTTTTCCTCACCCTCAGTGTCCTGAAATAAGTCAACAATGAAAATGTACTGACCTCCAACTGACCTCCTAATGAGCACTGTCGAGTTTCTTTTCAGCACAAAATTTACGAAATATTTGCAATATCTTGGAGCTATATTAGCACATTAGCACACATAATAGCATAACACACTGACAAATTCCAAACGTGTGGTCCCGTGTGGTCTACTGCAAACCAACACACAAATATGCTGTTATTAACATGGCTTAGGCTTGTCCAATTTAGCTTAATTTACCTTTAATTAGCATGAAAATACACTGACTTCGATTGGAGGCTCAACCTTTGACGTCAACAACGCTGAATATGTCAAGCATTTCTTCTTTTATGTATAAGCTGATAAGCCTATTTATTTTGCTATTCCAGTTATGCATGTTTTTGCGTTTTATCATTTGTATTTTGCATTGTTTTGCCCTGTCGACCCACCAAAGTTTTAAAGTATGTATGGCCTTTCTAAATCGCCAGCTTTGTGTAAAGCGCAGAATAAACACACACCTGTAGAAAAATCCTCGGCCACCCAAGAAAAGGATTTTCAAATTTGTTTACTTGTGCAGTTAGTCTATATTTCCTTGTGCAAACAGGCACAAGCTGTTCTCATCAGTTTCCTGTCTTCAGTGTTGTGTTATTACTTATCGTCAAAAGGCTGCCAACCTGCACATCTAATCTCTTGATCCCTACACCATGACAAATCCTGCCAGTGATTGACGCTTTTTACTTGATGGTTGATCTGCTTGATGTATTGGTGCTCTGGGTGTGAGAGTGTTGAGATGTTGCAGGATAAAGTGTAACCTTTGTCAGTGAAGTCACTTTACCTTTTGGTAAAATGCAGTAAATCACATTCAGGATAAATATACATTAATGCATTTGGCAGGTTCTTTTATCCAAAGTGACTTACACTACCGGTCAAAAGTTTTTGAACAGTAAGATTTTTTTATGTTTTTAAAGAAGTCTTTTCTGCTCACCAAGGCTGCATTTATGTTATTAAAAATACAAAAAAGCTATTGTGAAATATTATTTAAATATAAAATATATGTTTTCTATTTGAATATATTTTAAAATGTAATTTATTCCTGTGATGCAAAGCTGAATTTTGAGCATCATGACTCCAGTCTTCAGTGTCACATGATCCTTCAGAAATCATTCTAATATGATTTACTGACATGTATGATTATTATCAATGTTGAAACCGTTGTGTAAATATATATATATTAAATGCATAAAAATAATTTGTCATGATTTAATAATTAGTAATTATTATTATATATATAATTGGATGAATTGAAAGTTCAAAAGAACAGTATTTATCTGAAATAAAAAGCTTATAATATATTATAAAGTATATTCAAATAGAAAATATTTTAATAATATTTGACAATATTATAGCATTGCAGTAACCAGAATATGTAAATTCTTTGCAAACAATCCCATTGAAACCAATCAGCATGCACTATGCAGTAATGATGTGATTGCTTGCAGATTGCATGTAAAGGACCTATCCTGCACCATCTAAAGTTTCATGACTGAACAATAGCATCATATAATATCATATATAAAATCTGATAATATTAAATAAATATATTCTTATCCAATTAAACCATATTACATTAATCATAGTAAATACATAATTAAGCAGTTAATCGCAAAAATGCATAATATAACATTTCAGGATTTTGAAAAATGTAAAACAAAGTAGAGCATTTTCCACGTTTTTTTGCATTTTTTTTTTAGTTTAACTTTTCAACCATTTTTTTTTTCTGATAATATAATTTGGGACCCACTTTGACAAGAGGGTCATAAGGTCATAAGATGACCTTAACAACTATGCACTCAAATTTATATTAATAATTTGATACAATGAACTTATTGCGTACATACGTTTAATACATTGTACTTTAAAATGACCTGCTTGTAATTATATCTGTAATTAATTTCTGTAGTTACATTTGTAATTACACTGTTGACACTTTCCTTACACCTAACCCTACCCTTAAACTGACCCACACCACCACACATGTCCCTAACTTTATCCATATCCCACGTCAATATCAGCAAAAGTGTTTTGTAATACAATATGAACACAATAAGTACATTGTACTAGTTTTTGATATAAGAACATAGTTGTTAAGGCCACCTAATATAAAGTTTGGCCTTTATTTGTAATGAAAATCTTATTATATTACAAAAGAATAGATGCATTTTCACTAGTGGTCTCTGAGTTTTGGACCCCACTGTAAATGTTTGTCTTTTCTGCACACAGGGTGGAGAAACCATGTCCTCGTGGTTGGTGGGGAAGCCCCATGTGCGGCCCTTGCAACTGTGATGTCAGCAAAGGCTTCAACCCTGACTGCAACAAGACTACTGGAGAATGTCGCTGCAAGGTATAAAGATGGGATTTGTTTTTTAACTAAATTCACCCAAACGGGTCTAAGCCTTAATACTTGCTACCTATGTATTACAAAATATCATAATGTCATAAAATGTCCCTGGACGATCATTACAAATGATCTCTTTTACACAGGACAACTACTATCGACCGAAAGACGGTGACACCTGTTTCCCCTGTGACTGTTTCCATTTGGGCGCTAATTCACGCACCTGCGACCCAGAGACGGGTCAGTGCCCCTGCAAGGCAGGTGTGATTGGGCGACAGTGCAACCGGTGCGACAACCCATTCTCTGAAGTGACCAGCACGGGCTGCGAGGGTACGTACTCCCTCTCATCTGCTTTGAGTTTAAATGTACGTCTACTCTAATGAAGTTCTATGTGAGTATCGTAATGTTTCATATCCTGACCCTTCAGTCGTGTATGAGGGCTGCCCGAAAGCCTTTGATGCGGGAATCTGGTGGCCCAGGACCAATTTTGGACGTCCAGTTGCCATGAATTGCCCCAAGGGATCTATTGGTGAGTGTTATTAGGCTTGTTATTGTAAATAATTGACAATAGCTTTCTAATGCTGCATTTGCACTTCAGGTCTTGATGCACAATTCCGATTTGGTGACTATATCCAATTTTTTTGGCGACTTGTATCCGATATTTGCATTTACACTGTAACCAGTAAAGGACGTAAAACGGCAGGATATGCAATGTATGCAGACAAAATGATTATACAATGTTTTGCTGTCTGCACTTTTCCACACATCTTGAAAGGTCAGCAAAACATTTCTCTCGTAAGGAGGAGGAAAAAAAAGAGAGCCCTTGACAGGGTTGCCAGGTTTTCACAACAAAACCTGCCCAATTGGAACTCAAAACTGTGTTAAAGTAGCCTAATTCCCCAGGAAAACCACGGACTTGGCAACACTGGCCCTTCATCACAGTTCGTGTCCACCTGAGTTGACGTCATTCGCCTCCGTCCCCTTTTCAATGACGTACAACTCTCATTCACTGGGGAATATCTGATTTGACCGCTTACATGGTAGACATAAATGCACGCATCCGATTCAAATCGTATTTATTACCACATATGAGTGAGGCCTGAATCCGATCTGAGGATGTCGGAATCCATGCGTTTTTCTACTGCTTACACGTTCACGTCATATCCGATCTGTGCCACATGAGAGGAAACAATCGGAATTGGGTCACTAGAACCATGCAGTGTAAATGGGGCCTAAATGATCATATACTAACTAAACTTGAAACTTGAAAAATAAGAGTCTGTATTAATGATGAATATCTTTGAAAAGGTGTGTTACAATTATAACTAATAAAATAGAAACAGAAAAAATACATTTTGTCAGACACATTTTTTCCAAAGCTACTTCCAAGTATACATTGGGTCAGTTTGTGCATTTCCTTAGAACCAAACTTGTGAACTTGGTATTTTATAGACTGTACTGTTTATAACTCATGTAATTGCATAAAGTGTACAAATGTATTTTTATTTTATTTTTTACAAATACACACATTATTGTTTCTTGAAGTTTTACCATTTGACAGCCTGAAATAACCTTGTAATTCCATTAAAAAAATATTTATCTGATATTTTTTAGAGATATACTGACTTTAACACTTATAATAATCTTTAGAGTCCTCTCTGTGATATCATTTCCTGTTTCATGGTTATCTTGACTAAAAATAAATGACTGGTTTGTCTTAGTGTAAGACATTGAATGGAAATAATATAAATCTTGATAAGAATGGTCTAAATCTTGTGCAAAAGCCAGTGTTTTCAGTGGGATTCTGCCGCTTGGCACTGCCACCCCACACTGACATTACCCAGCTCTGATAACAAAGAACTCTCATTGGCAGAACTGAGCAGTTAGATCTTTTCATTGGTCGGGTAAGCGAATGTTAATGAGGCCCTGTCTCTAGAGGGAGTTGGTTGGCAAACACAAAGTATTGTGGGACATGGCTTGGCAGCGCTTGTATAAAGACACATTTACCAAAGTGCTTGTTGGAACTAGGTCTTGGTTTGAGAAACTTTTGAAACTGTGCTTTCAGTAAAAGTGTTTCAATATTTTGTAATGCATTTTTTAAATTATGTATCCACATTTTTTTGTATATTATTATGATTTATTAATATGTATTATTATTACTGTCACTTCAAATATTTATGATACTATTAATCATTGTTTTCTAGGCACTGCTGTCAGACACTGCAGTGACGAGAAAGGTTGGCTGCCCCCGGAACTCTTCAACTGTACCACCATCGCATTCTCCCACCTCAAGAAACTGGTACATCTAGCTGTTATGATAATAATACATTAATTATACCTTTGAAAAGTTCATATTATTGTGGGCAGTATTGAAAAAGCTCCTTAATATACCTCTCTGTCTCCCTTACTCTTGTTCATATCCCACCTCTTTCCGGTCAGAATGAGGAGTTGCATCGTAATGAATCCACAATGGATGGGCAGAAATCGAAGGACATCGCTCACATGTTACATAACGCCACCGACCAGACCGGCTCTTTCTACGGCAACGACGTAAAGACAACCTACCAGCTCATTTCCTGGATCCTGCACTATGAGAGCCAGCAACAGGGCTTCAACCTGGCCGCCATGCGTGATGCCAAATTTAACGAGGTTGGATTTACTCCTTCGGGCACTATTTGAATGTTTTAAGTGCAATTAGGGCGTGTCCGAATCCACTTTTGCTAGTTTAACAATAGAAAAACGGCCGAAGCACCAGAAGCATGGTCCAAAAGGCCTGTACCTAGTCTCTTAATGAGTCATGGGTGTGTTTTGGGTGTAACGTGCAATAAACATTAATAAATCATAAACCATAAAAAGCCAGTTATGCTTGCACCATGGCGGATTCTCTATTTGCATGGCGTAATTTGCAATTGGAAAGACTGCACGGTTCTCCAGAGAAGGATCCATTTATTTTTAGCATCCCTGTGTGTTTAATAAGCAGAGTGTACGTTGTGCACACAACTATAGGTTCATATTACTAATGCATCCTTTAAATAACACAAAAATACTGCCCCATTGACTTTAGGCCAGGTTTTTGTTTGTTTTCAGTTGCCTCAAAAAAGCAACATGCCAAAAATACGCCTGAACGCCATGGGCGAACTGATGCATTTGCTATTTTAACAATGTGGCGCGGGACCATGATAACTGCGTTGGGCTGAAACTAGCAAAAAAACACTTGCATCGTGTATGATAGGACCCTTTATATCTACTGTTTTCTCAATATAATCCCCTGATTAAATCAAGCATTACTGTTACTATTGCTCATATATCCAGTTCGAGGTTATAAATATGAAGAAACCCAACTATTTAACTTCATCACTCTCCCACATGTATGTCTCATACCTCAAATTATGCAACTTGTTGAGGGGAGATCATTTTTTAAACACTGTGTCTATAGCTTTTTTTGACTTGTAACTCATGCTAGCCAGGCACATCTTCTTCAGTAAATGTAAAAATGTATTTCACACTCCACCTTCCACCTAGAACACTCTTGCAACTGTATAGCAATGAGCAACTCATTGGAGCAACAACCTGAGCAACTGTGAGCTGAGCAAACATCAACCTTTTGCAAATGCAAGCATGTTTACCGTTGATTATAGTTATACTAATAATGGGATGTTAGGGGCAATTTTCTATTGGTGTCTGCTGTGCTTGAAAAATAAAATTCGGGCAGCCCAAAATTGTGAGCTTTGAGGTTTAGTGGATTAGTGTAAATAACACAGGATAGAGTGACTGATGTCATGAGAACGAAGACGCCCGTGTTTAAAGCACATCTGGCAACATGAATGTACTTATCTTGATACATGGTTTTAGGATAAGGATGCCTTTCAAGATCGCATTCATTATGTCTTGTCTTGGCCCAGATTTAGACTTCTAATGGCTTTCCAATCTCTAGAATTTAACCATGAAATATTGAAGTATGTGTTTGAATGTTTCAGAACATAGTGAAGGCCAGCAGCGCGATCCTGGATGCCAGTAATAAAGAGCACTGGGATCAGATACAGAGAACAGAAGGAGGCACAGCACATCTGCTGAGAAACTTTGAGGAATACGCCAACATTGTGGCTCAGAACATGAGGAAAACCTACCTGAAACCCTTCATTATTGTTACAGATAACATGGGTGAGTTGCATTGCTTAAAATCAATTTGAATGCTGTGTCGATTAATTATTGAGTACATTGTTTTAAACACTGTTTTACCTTATTCTTTCTTTCACTTCTCAGTTTTTGCAGTGGACTATCTGGAAGCCATTTTTCCAGATGAGGTACAAATCCCTAATTTCCAAACAACTGATCAGGAGTGTCCCAAAGACCTTAAGTCATCGGTTCATTTCCCGGAATTCAGCTTCAAATCTTCAGATCATAAAGGTAAAACATATGTATTAATAACCATAATAATTACCTAGTTCAGTTTGAAAGCAGAAATGCAGCAGGTTGTTTTGCCGAAAGCTGTTTCAACTGAACTTGTTAAAATGGTTATGTATAAATATCTTGTTCTGTAGTTTCTCCTACAGATGATCCAGAATCTCAGAGAAGCTCTGACGAAGAGCACGATCAGATTGCAAACAAGAGGAAAAGGCATGTTGTTGAGAATCTTCCTCCATTTCCTGTGGCTGCGGTCATCATATATAAAACTCTAGGCCATCTCCTACCAGAGCACTACGACCCCGACCGCCGGAGTCTCAGGTACAAAACGACACTTTTTAGTGCTTATCCGACTATAAAGTACTTGTCCAAATATTTAGCCTTGGTGGCATTCCACAGTCAAACACAAAACACTGTTACCATGCTCAGAAGATCCATTTAGCATGACATTGCTGCCCATTTTTTCCACAGGCTGCCAAACCGTCCGGTCATTAACACTCCCATCGTAAGCACAACTGTGTACAGTGAAGGCGAGCCATTACACATTCCTCTGCAGCGACCAATCACACTGGACTACAACCTTCTGGAGACGGAGGAGAGGACCAAACCTGTGTGTGTGTTCTGGAACCACTCTATCACGTGAGTCACAACCCCTTCATTCACATTCACATTTATATTAACACCTAATAACAGATAATACCAAAATGTAAAAAATTTAAGTTGTTAGTATGTAGATGATTAATGCCAGTCGGGTATGTCTTTGTGTGTCAGTGTCGGTGGCTCAGGGGGCTGGTCGTCCAAAGGATGTGACCTCATCTCCAGGAACCACACCCACATCAGCTGCCAGTGCAATCACATGACCAGCTTTGCCGTCCTAATGGACATCTCCAAGAGAGAGGTACTGTGGCTAAAAGGCTGCCATCTTGCCCCAATAAATCTAATGGATATTACACGCAAAGTTCACCCAGAAATGAAAACACAGTCATCATTTATTCATCCAAACTTTCGTTTATTTTCAGAACAAAAACATTCATTTATTAAAGGTCTACACAATAACCATTTTCAAATCTCACAGGCTCCCATGCGTAAAGCAAGCATACCACATGTAATGTGCTCTATGTATGTGTGCATATTTATATGTGAAAAGCAAGACTTTTGCTGGATTAATCTCTTTACAATCTTTTGGAAGCTTGCAAATGTTGATTGCTTACACTACAGTGCAGGTACAATTTTGTTCCTTGGATAACAAAACGTATAAATGTACACGATTGGTCCTTAGGGTACAATTATACCATTGTTTTCCTTAGTTCGGTCCTAGTGAGTCGCTGTCCTGCAGAGTATGGTTCCAACCCTGAAAGGCATATGTATACAAGCTCTTATTGAGAATTAATAGAGCTTTAGATGTTGATGTTTAATTTAAAATGTTTGGTCACCATTATGGAGATCAGTATTTCCTTTAGTTGGCCAGTTTGACACTTGGCTTTTTATGTGAGTTAGTGGCTTTTGTGACAGTGTTAACAAAACAGAATCTGTTCAAATCAAAAGAAGCCATAAATAAATGTACCATGAAGAATAATGTTTGACTAAACTCATCACTGAATAAAAATGTTAATAAATAATATTCACCAACAATACTTTCTTGCCACAGATCAGACATACTGAATTCAGATTTTTAAAAACATTCTAAGGAGGAAAAGACACACACAGACATTAATCTCAACAATGGTGACATACTTAATGCTGCAATGCATCCTGGGAGCAACAGGTTTTATACAATGGTGGCTTAGTAGGATTGTAGCTAAACTCTGGAGGACATCAACTATCTAGGACTGAACTTGCCTTCCCCTGACTTAGAGGTACAAAAATGTACCCTTAAGGGTACGACCCCAGTGACAGCCACTTGTACCTTAAAAGGTCATTTTTTTTACTTTTTTTGACAGTGTAGTCAATGGAAGGCCATACATTATGAATATTGAAAATACGTTAATTTGTGTTCCAAAGATTATGCCTAAAAGAAGTAAATTTTTGGGTGAACTATCCCTTTAAACATTGTTTTCTGTTTATTTATTTTTTTTCCTTTTTCTTTTCTCAACTTTATCTCTCATTCTGTTAGCATGGTGATGTTCTACCTCTGAAGATTGTCACCTACACCACAGTCTCCGCCTCTCTGCTGGCGCTCCTCCTCACCTTCATCCTGCTGGCCATCCTGCACAAGCTACGCTCCAATCTCCACAGCATCCACAAAAACCTGGTGGCGGCCTTGTTCTTCTCCGAGCTGGTCTTCCTCATCGGAATCAACCAGACCGACAACCCGGTGAGGAACTCTTCTTTAGAACATTGCTTTGTGAAACCTGCATGGGTTTAAAAGAAGAAATATTGCAAAATACTGTAACAGTGAGAAGAAACTCAAAATACCCTACATGAAATTACAAACCAGGTTAAATGGGTTTGATCTCTCATCAAGTTAAATCACAAGTGAGCATTTTGATAAATGTGGTTTTGTGTCTTCTCATCGAGAAAGTCTCACGTTGTAGTTTTCCCTCTCAGCAATATCCAGAATGTAGTCCCCCATTCTCAAATTCCACTAATTACTTTCTTAAGTCTGTAATTAACAGCTGGATATAGTTGCGAGTTGAGGTTTCTTTTTTGACAAATGGCTACGATTGCTGTGAGGTGGCTTTAATTTGGGGTATTTCACAATCCATCACTGAGTAGAGAAGAGCTTTAATGGTTTAAATCCATTTCTATGCGGTTTGACACTATCTTCCTGGCAGCACTACATCTTTATATACTTCAGATTTTTATACAGATGCTGCAGCATGTGAAACAAATATAGCTTTATACGTGAAAGTATGGGTAACACTTTACAATATGGGTATATTAAAATAATACTTAACGAATGCACAGATTATGCACAAGAGTTAATGTATGACTCATGAAGAACTAAAGCATTTATTCCGCCAGAAAAGGTCAAAACCCGGCATTTAATATGGATTCGTATGTATATGTGTTTTTTAGTCCTATAGTGGCACTCATAGAAAAACACCCCATTGATATGCATTATACAAGCAACAGTTGGAGTTAAAAATCTTAGTTTTTGTTCTACTGAAGAAACAAACACACCTACTTTTTGGATGCCTTGGGGGTAAGCAGATAAACATCACATTTTTGGGTTAATTCTCCCTTTAATAGATTAAGTAATATATGAATTGCTATTAATTAAACGTCTCATCATGTAGTAATTTCCTAATAACATTATATTAACTAATAATGTCAATTCATATGTTAATCAGCACAATGGTCACAGCTTTGTTGTTCAACTTGCAGTTGTCTGCTTTGGTTATCATTAGCTAATTATTTGCAAAGGTGTTACAATGCCAAACCGAACTCAGACTTTACTTGTTGAGGCACATGACTATTAACTGACTGTTAAGTAATATGTCATTGTGCTTATAGGTTTTGAATTAATTTTGAATTAGTTTGTTAACAGTCATGTGCCTCAACAAGTATAAGTCATAGCATAATGATACATTTGGAAATCATTAGCTAATGATTAATTAAAGTAAACAACTGGAAGTTGAAATGCATGGCTTCAACCCATTGTGGTAATTAACACATTCATTTATTAGTTAATACTATATGTTATTAGGGAATTAATACATGATGACACATTTAGCTAATAACAATGTATTGATTACTTAATATATTAATCACATAGAATCTTTATTAGTTGTTGATGAAGTAATCATTAATAAAATTTTGTTTTAGTTCTTCATGAGTCATACATTAACTCATGGGTATCTGTGCAATAAAGCATGAATTAATGCATATTAGTGTACCCGTATTGAAAATCTTACCAAATATGTTTGCAATACCACACATGTTATGAATGGAAGTTTTAAATGCCTCACAATTTTGCTCATTCAGTGTTCAAATTCCACATTTCCCAGCAGATTGTTTTCATGGAGGCATGCTGTGTCTGGTGTTTGCTAGTACTAGGGGACGATTTAGAGTTATACTGACACTCTCTCACATTAGTTTAATAAATGTGAGGTCTGGCTAAATGTCGGACACACTGTTTAGGTGTAACTCTGTAGAAAAGGCATGTGTATCTAGTCCAATCTTTAAGTGCCTGAATTTCACAGGATCTGTCAAGAATATGTCCAGGTGTACAGTATAAACTGTAAAGGGAAGAGTGAAAAAGAAGGTAGATGCTATTTACAGCAATTTCTTAGGATCTTGTGTAAATAGCAACACACTGCATCTTGTTTACTGCAAATGGTGATACGTGCTATACACGCAAAATGTTCTTTTATTAAGGATAATTGCTTAGCTATGGTAGCTAGTGTTAGTGCAAATAGCTTGACCAACAAGTGAAAGTGTAAAACAATGCTACCAAAAACTTTTCATAAACATGCCCACATTTTATGTCACCAAAATTTATTATTTTAACCCTTTTAAAATTACCTGGCTTGAGAATTGCAAATTGTGCCCCATGGTAGTATTTGTTGTGCTGCCTTTAATTTATGTTTTTAATTATTTTGTGTTATTTAAATTTTTCCTAATATACTGTATTACAGCAATAATAAAAACTCTGAGTATAAAGCATCTGAATGTATTGCAGTAATGAGAATATGCTCTCTCTCTTTCTGTAGTTTGTGTGTACGGTAATAGCCATCCTCCTGCACTACTTCTACATGTGCACGTTTGCCTGGACGTTTGTGGAGGGTTTGCACATTTACCGCATGCTCACCGAAGTCAGAAACATCAACCATGGCCACATGCGCTTCTACTACGCCATCGGCTGGGGGATACCTGCTATTATTACAGGTCAGACACACACACACACACACACACACCCTCTTCAGTATATGCCCTAATTACTATTTCATGTACATACAGTACCCAACCCAACATCTTTGCAGGTTCAAAGTGAATTTGTACGCTCATGCACATGCAGAGTACGTCAACATAGATACACACCTTCGGCTTATGAATTTCCCTAATAATTCCCATAGTAATTAGACATGTTTTTAAACCACCACATTCATGTTGTCGGGCTTGGACTCGCCCCTACCTTTGGATGGTGTGTGAGTGTGTGATCCCTGTGGGAATGAGACAGGACGCCATTGTCTTCATATTACTACCTCTCGGTCTCTTGCTCTCTTTCTTTTCCTGTTTTCTCTCCGATGGCCCCGCTCTCCATAATGGGTGTCACTTTCTCCACTGGCACATGCTCAAAGCAGTGAAAAAGCCCCTATCCTACAGATAATAGAGGCTGACCCGACTCCTCTCTGCTCCTCCCAGCTCAATGAATGGCCGTTTGGCTTTCTTTACTCCTTTTTGTAATTCATTGCTCACAGTTTGGGTTAAGGATTTTAACAAACGTCAGTTTGTAACTCCGCCTGCTTCATGCTGTGGACATGAATACTCTTCAGATCCTTAAATTGTGCTAATGTTACCTTTTTAATTGATCACAAAATTTACAAAATAAAATGCAAAAAATCTAAGACATGTCCTATTAAGGTAAAGTAAAGTAGAGTAACTCATACTCAGAATTTGTCCTCTGCATTTAACCCATCCAAGTTAGTAGCACACACACAGGTGTAGTGAGTATTAAACACAGAGAAACTACCTAGCAACATGCTATAAATCAATGAGAGCACCTTAGCAAACAGATTGTATTGTCAAAACAATGTAGTATTTGCATAGAAATATCTTAAAATACAACACTCCCAACAACTTAACAACCACATCTTAACAACGTAAAAACACTTTGAATACCTATGTAACTGCATAGCAACACCCTAGCAACTGCATTGCAACATGCAAAAAAAAACCCACTTAGAACATATAAGCAACCCCCTACAATATCAACCCCCTAGCAACCACCCTGGGCTGCATTTCCCAAAAGCATCGTAAGCCTAAATTAATCGTAGAAACCATTGGTGGCAATTGTTCTACGATCAACTTAAGCTTCCGATGCTTTTGGGAAACGCAGCCCTGAACACTGTGGTAACACTCAAATCAACTTAGACAAAGCATTGCAAAAAAACACATAGAAAACCCTAGCAACCACGTAGCAATCACTCAGGAGACCATAGCAACACCCTAGCAGTGTGATTAAAAACAAATAGAAACAGTTTAAACTGTATAGCAACACATTAAAGACACACAGAAAACCTTAGCAACCACTAAGCAACACCCCTAAAAATTACTGGGAACAACCAAATAACAATGCCCTGGCAACCATCTACAAAATCTTAGCCTTGCGGTTTACTGTGATTTTGCCAAGTAAGATATATTCAACATATTTTGTTGATCCTGGAGCAACAGTCCTGTCTGAAAATATTGTCCTAACCCTATCCATACCCCTAAACCTAACTCTATCCATAAATACTCAGTGAATAACACTGATGTAGTAGTTCCTACTTCACCTGTTTGTAAGTCTAACCTTGACGTAAACTGTAAACTAGTCCCTCCAATCTGATTGGTTGATTGGAATCTGTTCCAGGATCAACAAATATGTGGATCCAGAAACATGTTGCACTTGTTGAAATCACCTTCAACTGCATGGTGGTAGTAAGAAAGTGTTACAGAGAAAAGCATGTTTTCTTAAAATGGTGTAAAAGTCATGTTGATTGTTTGTGTCCCATCAGGTTTGGCTGTGGGTTTGGATCCTCAGGGATATGGAAACCCTGACTTCTGCTGGCTGTCTGTCCATGACACCCTCATCTGGAGTTTTGCCGGACCCATTGCTGTAGTGGTGCTGGTAAGTCCATCCAGTTGTCGTCGATTGATCATTTTAACTATCAGTCATGTCATTCTCTAATCGCGTTAACTGCTTGAATGTTAAATAATCTATTTAACAGGTCAACATTGTTATCTTTGTGCTGGCGGCCAAGGCGTCGTGTGGGCGTAGACAACGTTCCTATGAGAAGTCTGGGGTCATGTAAGATGTTGTTTTCCTGTTCCTTTGAGAGCATTTACTGAGGATTATTTGATGGGGTATAGTGGTACTCATTGTGTTTTTGTTTTTCCATGTGCTCCAGTCCTGCTATGCGGATGGCCTTTTTGCTCCTCTTGCTCATTAGCGCCACCTGGGTGCTGGGTTTAATGGCTGTTAACAGCGATGTCATGACCTTCCACTACCTCTTTGCCATCTTCAGCTGTCTGCAGGTAACAGACATACATTTAGCTAGCCCCGTCTCCACTGTAATTACCCGGAACAATATGTCCCTGGAACTTTTTTCCCCCTAGACCTACTGCTGTCTGCATTTCCATCGTGGTCTAAAGTAGCGTTAAGATTAGTCTGGTGACGTAGGACTGTATGTCACTTTCCAGAGCCCATTGGATTCCGTCCTCCGTAAAATAAACTTAAAGACTGAACCTCGTCTTCAGTCCATCAGCAGTGTTTTTTAAACACCATTGTTGATTCGAATAGCAAACAACTCATACTCTTAATACATCAACAGATGTTTTGCTATCATTAACTAAAACTAAAAGGAAAAGCACTTTCCCAAAATCCAGTCAACAGGCCATTTCACAGCTATCCGAAATCCGACATCATGAGTTTTACATGAGGGTAAAACAAAGAAGATTTTGCTTTTGTTGAAGTTGGTTTGTGGGAATTCGAAAGCTGCTTGGTTTTAAAGTTACTGTGTAAGCTGTGCTTAATGCATTGCTACACTTTGGCCTAAGGAAATGTTTGGCATGCTAGAAATTTTGCTAATGTGACTGTACCATAAAACTATAAAAAAATAAAAAAATAAAATAAAAACAAATTCTGTATTTGAAACAAAATATATACATTCTTAATTAAAACCTTAATTTGATATCACACTGTAGCCAAACTGGACCAGCTTTTTGGAAATGGACTGATGATTCACCATCTTCTGGCAAGATGCAGGAATTCATTCGGTGTAACCCATTATGGGTATTCTCTAGCCGTTGAGTGTACGTCAGTTGTACACTTGTTATTGCGGTGCATTATGGGATTGAATGAGTGCGCTTGGTAATGTCCACTACGGGTTTGGACACCACAACAAATTGCTGTCCCCTCAAATAAAAATGTATAAAAATGACAAAAGCACATAACAAAATTACTAACACAGACAGGTTTCCTTTTCATATTTCTGTTTTTTAGGGCATATTCATTTTCTTCTTCCACATCGTGTTCAATAAAGAAGTGAGGAAACATCTGAAGAACGTTTTCACTGGGAAGAAACAGTTACCTGATGAGTCCAGCACCACGCGCACCACACTACTGACGGTAAGTTACTGTAATGCATACACTCTCTTAAAAATAAAGGTGCCATAAAGAACCAAAAATAGGGTTTCACAGTGATGCCAATACACTGTAAAAAAAACAATTCAGGTCTCCAATTGAAAAATTTTAAGTGACTGATCACATCTACATTTTTAAGGTGGGCGAATTGAATTTCTGTTAATTAAATTGCATCAATTCACAGAATTTCAGTTTGGCCAACTTAAAAATTTAGATGTGATCAGTCACTAGAAACTTTTCAATTGGAGACATTTTTTTTTACAGTGTAGACGAACCATTTTTGGTTCCCCAGAGAACCGTTTTGTGAAATGTTTTTTTAAAGAAAAAAATTTTCTAACCATTTTATAGTCTAAAGAACCTTTTTGCACTACAAAGAACCTTTTGCGCAATGGAAAGGTTCTTTTGGATATTAAAGGTTTTTCATGGAACTATACACCCTGCCAAAGAACCATTTAAGAACCTTTATTTTTAATAGTGTAAAAATAATTAAATATTTATAAATTAATTGTCCTTTACAGATCTGGAAACATCAGTTAGTATTAGATTCAATGTCAATGTATCTAGTAGCAAATGATTAACCAAGTAATTTCAGTGAAGTAATTTGCAAGCAATAGGAATAATATAATTTCATATAATTTTGATATCAAAGGAAGAAGTTTGCTGTGAAGTGGTCTTGTATTTGTAAATGTATTATTTTGCTTGGTTAACAGTACTGTGCTCTTACTCTGTCTTTAGCGTACTCTGAACTGTAATAACACGTACATGGAGGACGGCGCACTATTCCGCTCGGGCATCGGCGAGTCAACAGTGTCTCTGGAGAGCACAGTCAGGTCAGCCAAGAGTCACAGCAGCTACCTTACTTACACACACAGGTAACACGCTACTGCTGGGGCACAGTGCTGCACGCTGGTTATATAACATTTCACTTTCTCTTATCCTACTTGACATTTCTTAATAACTTTAATATTTTTGCCATATTTAATTGACTTTTTTCTTTTCATATGCATGAGCAAATGTGCATGGCTTCTGCTTTGCAGTGCTGCGATAATATACACAAACTCTAACTTGTTCCTGCATGTATATCCATGAATGTCTCATTGTATAGACTGAATGCAACCCTGTGACATCTCATGCTCTGTTTATAGATTCAGTTCATTTGTAATTTTCAAAGCACTTATCATTATATGTAAATAATGTGAATTTGCTGACAGGATTCAGTATTATTATGTACTGTATCTTGTAAGAACACCCCATGCAAGCTTGTTCTTAGCATAACATACTAAGAATTAACTACTACTTATATATATATATATATATATATATATATATATATATATATATATATATATATATATATATATATATATATATATATATATATATATATATATACAGGTCCTTCTCAAAAAATTAGCATATTGTAATAAAGTTCATTATTTTCAATAATGTAATGATAAAAATTCAACTTTCATATATTTTAGATTCATTGCACACCAATTGAAGTATTTCAGGTCTTTTATTGTTTTAATACGGATGATTTTGGCATACAGCTCATGAAAACCCAAAATTCCTATCTCAAAAAATTAGCATATCATGAAAAGGTTCTCTAAACGAGCTATTAACCTAATCATCTAAATCAACGAATTTACTCTAAACACCTGCAAAAGATTCCTGAGGCTTTTAAAAACTCCCAGCCTGGTCAAAACCGCAATCATGGGTAAGACTGCCGAACTGACTGCTGTCCAGAAGGCCATCATTGACACCCTCAAGCGAGAGGGTAAAACACAGAAAGAAATTTCTGAACGAATAGGCTGTTCCCAGAGTGCTGTATCAAGGCACCTCAGGGGGAAGTCTGTGGGAAGGAAAAAGTGTGGCAAAAAACGCTGCACAACGAGAAGAGGTGACCGGACCCTGAGGAAGATTGTGTAGAAGGACCGTTTCCAGACCTTGGGGGACCTGCGGAAGCAGTGGACTGAGTCTGGATTAGAAACATCCAGAGCCACCGTGCACAGGCGTGTGCAGGAAATGGGCTACAGAATTCGGAAATCAAGGTGCCAGAGTCTGGAGGAAGACTGCGGAGAAGGAAATGCCAAAATGCCTGAAGTCCAGTGTCAAGTACCCACAGTCAGTGATGGTCTGGGGTGCCATGTCAGCTGCTGGTGTTGGTCCACTGTGTTTTATCAAGGGCAGGGTCAATGCAGCTAGCTATCAGGAGATTTTGGAGCATTTCATGCTTCCATCAGCTGAAAAGCTTTATGGAGATGTAGATTTCGTTTTTCTGCACGACCTGGCACCTGCTCACAGTGCCAAAACCACTGGTAAATGGTTTACTTACCATGGTATTACTGTGCTCAATCGGCCTGCCAACTCTCCTGACCTGAACCCCATAGAGAATCTGTGGGATATTGTGAAGAGAAAGTTAAGAGACGCAAAACCCAACACTCTGGATGAGCTTAAGGCCGCTATCGAAGCATCCTGGGCCTCCATAACACCTCAGCAGTGCCACAGGCTGATTGCCTCCATGCCACGCCACATTGATGCAGTCATTTCTGCAAAGGGATTCCTGACCAAGTATTGAGTGCATAACTGAACATAATTATTTGAAGGTTGACATTTTTTGTATTAAAAACACTTTTCTTTTATTGGTCGGATGAAATATGCAGATTTTTTGAGATTTTTTTAGGTTTTCATGAGCTGTATGCCAAAATAATCCTCACTATTTTAACAATAAAAGACCTGAAATATTTCAGTTGGTGTGCAATGAATCTAAATATATGAAAGTTTAATTTGTATCATTACATTATGGAAAATAATGAACTTTATCACAATATGCAAATTTTTTGAGAAGGACCTGTATATGTATATATATATATATATATATATATATATATATATATATATATATATATATATATATATATATATATATATATATATATATATATATATATATATATATATATATATATATATATATATATATATATATATACATATATATATATATATATATATATATATATATATATATATATATATATATATATATATATATGTATATGTATATATATATATATATATATATATATATATATATATGTATATATATATATATATATATATATATATATATATATATATATATATATGTATATATATGTATATATATATATATATATATATATATATATATATATATATATATATATATATATATATATATATATATATATATATATATATGAATATACACAATACCAGCTGTGCTGTCTTTCATCTCTCTAACAGCAAGTTGGCACACAAACCCGCCTCCCCTCACTCACTCAAAAGCTGGTGAACGGCAGTCTTTAGAAATGGCTTTGCCAGCGACTCTGGAAGAATTGGAGCTATGCTTTTCTTTGAGAAAAGATCAAAGAACGTAAAAAAGGACGTTTTGCCAACTAGATACAGCTAAAGTTTAATTGATCTACTAGCTCCACTTCACCTTCGTTGCTCCTGTTGGTTGTAGCGCTATCCTATTGTGTGAAGAGGGAATTTGAAAGACAACTGTTTATCCCGGCCCTTCGGATTGAGCCCTGCCAACAGAGTGTTCCCCAAAAAAAACAGAAAAACATCTTGTTGGTGTTACAGGGCTTAAAATTTCAGTGTGGGATTGCGTGTATCGCACACAATTTTACTCATTCCCACAGATGTTGTGCCAAAGGTGCGTGTACATAAAGCCGTCTCTCAGATCTAAATTATTTTTTTCAGCTTATTGCGCTTAAACAGTCAACAGCACACAAAATAATGTCAAAATGTCGTTATTGGCGAGTATTTAACATAAGTACAGTCAGTTATGTTTTAAATTAATGTAAACAGTTAAGAAAGAAAATGCATGTGTAATAATATATATGGGTTTATTATACATCATATATCAGGTCTTAAAGTGACAGCAGCCTAATATACCTGCAACCAAATTATGAGATAATATTCAAATGATCTATATGGCAGTTTTTCTGCATGGTCTTGATGTCAAAATTTTGGCCAGTGAAAATCTTGAGTGGCTAGTAACTTTACATCATTACCACACAGCACACGCTGATTGATCTCTGCTGACTCTGAAGCTAAGGATATTGCCTGCTCAACATTTAAACAGTGTGGTTCGGTGTTTGCTTTAAGCTAGTCCTGCAGCAGTTCCTCTGAACCCCTCCACCTCCCCCATCTCCACCTGCTTAGATCTGCTACAGGATTTATGTATGTCTATTTATACAGCAAGAGCAGCAAATTTTACATGCTCACAGAGTTGAAATATATTATAGGCTAGTCGTCTCTTGTGCTTGTAACGAAGTGGATTTTTTTATGCTAAGAGTTTAAACAATTTTTGAAGCTGAACCTTTAGATAACAGAGCAAGTCAACATGGGCTAATTGGTCATATATGGGACATTTTTCATTTTTCCCCCCACTCAAATCTAATCTCACTGCAAGTAGAGGTCATATGTGGGGCATCTGTCTTTTATCGCTCTCATTCTCCTTCTTTCACTCCTACACAGGGATGAATTGGGTCAGAAGCCCAGTGTTTCATCTGGAAATGCTAAAGCCGGACACACTGACATTGACGGCTCACTCTTCCATAACGGCACTAAAGCAGATGGTATGAAAAAACTTTTCCAAGTCAGCACTGATATACACATAACACTTGTGGTCCACATGTAGGGTAGTTTGACATCTATATTTGTGAACTACAAAATATGTTTGTTAATTTGAATTTGTTACAACTTCTTAGCTTCTCTTGAGACTCTTGAGATTAATGCAAGGCTGTGTGTATTCAGACTCAGATTCGGACAGCGAGCTCTCCTTAGATGAACACAGCAGCTCGTACGCCTCCTCTCACTCGTCCGACAGCGATGATGAAGATATCGACATGAAGCCAAAGTGGAATAATGAGAGACAGCCACTACACAGCACTCCAAAGGGTACAAAAGAAGGTATTCTCTTCATAATTACGTTAAATATGGAAATCTGTGAGTGATGGATGTATTTGAAAGTTACTGATGCGTCAAAATACATTAACCCCTGTCATTTGTGTTTCAGTGGACACTGTGACCAATCATGTCAAGCCTTACTGGCCGACTGAAACCATGACAGCCAGTGACAGTGAAGATCCCGGAGGGGCAGAGAGACTGAGAGTGGAGACGAAAGTTAACGTGGAGCTCCATCAGGAAAATAAACTCAATCACACTGGAGAGACTACTCAAGACAAAGACCATCCAACACCCTCCATCCAAGCCAACAGCAACCACCAGGCACCAGGAACCAACCACCAGGAACAGAGGAAAGGTGAGACTGGCAAATAAACACGTTTATTAACTCTAATACATCAGTTGAGCGGCTTTTGTTGTTGTTGTTTGGAACTAGAAAACATAGAAAGTTCTGTACTCTTTCAGAAGATGCGTAATAGCGCCCCCTACCATATAACAGTGAAAACATGGACTGTCGGAAAATTCCCTAAGTGGCAGTGAAAGAGTTAATATAGGGGTTGAATATAGATTTAGTTTGCTGTACATTTTACATACATGCTAATATCCCCATGTAATTTCTTTTCATAGGTATTCTGAAGAATAAGAACACATATCCTCCTCCACTGACAGACAAAAACATGAAAAACAAACTTCGGGAGAAGTTATCAGACTACAATCCTCCCACCATCTCCCCCTCTATAGCCTCTAATGATGGGGGCAACGGCCACAACTTCCTCATCAAGCCCCCTCATCGGCCGCCCGTCCCTCCACGAGAACAGCAGAACGGCATGGCCATGAATCTAAGATCAGTGACCGTTAACGGCGGCAACCAGTCAGACTCTGAGTAAGATGCTTTTTGACATTCCATCTTGCTTTAACCAAACCTATTTATCTATCTATCTTTTATTAACTGTTTGTTTTCTATTGCAAAAATAAAGGCAGAATTCACGCTATAGGGTTCATTCTATTATACTATTAATAATAGCATCATTTGTTGATACTAAAACACTTTACAATATAAACCCTTTACAATATTTTACATGTATAAACAACATCCGGAAAGTTTTCATACAGCGCTTCACTTTTTCCACTTTTTGTTATGTTACAGCCTTATTCCAAAATAGATTAAATTCAATTTTTTTTTCAATTCTACAAACAATTAGACTGACATGGTCATACTCAATTCTAGTCAGAATATGAGTCTGCTACTGCTTCATTGAGCTGTAATTATGGGGCGTGTTTCAACCGAACCAGGAAAGACATCTATTGGATAGAACCAGTCAGAGCAGCATAGCGGTGCATAACGTTAGTTATCAAATGGAAACAGAACTCAACTGCACTGTGTTGCTAAATCTGCGTTTTTTTCTCGCGGGTTGTTTTCCATGTCCGCAGGTTGAAGCAACCTAAATTATGTGATTTATAGACCCAGGAATGTGAATTTTAGGAGGCAACCTTGCCAAAATAAAACCAACATTTTTCCCCCCAAACAGCATTTTTTTTCCAGAGATGCTATTGTTTTGGGCTATTAGTTGGGGGGTTTTGTTGTAAAAACTTGGCAACCCTGTCTGCACGCGCTCTGGAATAAACGCCGGTGTTGTAAAAAAAAGAAAGAATTTAAGGATATACAGAGTACATGATCATCATTTCTGAGAGATAAAGTGAAGGTGAATGCATATACAAACATATACTCTCCGTTTAGGATTTGAACAAATTCAATCCAAACACTTTTGATGACGTGGAGGATTAAATTGCTGTTTATTATCTGTCCATCATTGTCTAAAGCCCGCCCTGACAATTTCATTGGTCCAAACAGTTTCTGTCTGGGCATGATTACTCCTCTATGGATCAAGTCCAGACCGAACTGCCCAAGCTCAAATGTTGTAGGCGGGACTGAGTTCGGCTGGCATCCAGGCTAAGAAACAATACCCCATTATGAAAACATGAAATACGTTTTTTTTAATCTAGATTTAAAGCTAGCAATGTCAAATTTAATGTGATAGGCAATATTAAACAACATATGGTGATGAGTATGTTATATTTACCAGTATAAACAACAAGGAATGTTATTAAATAGAGATTTGAAAACAAAGCTGTACAGAGCTACAGACACGAAAGAAGCAAGGCAGACAGGACCAATCGATCAGATGTAAAGTCCAGTCCAGGTCCGGTCAATGTCAGTGTGATAAATATATCAACCCCAAGACAAAAGGACTGATCAAAACGAGCTGTTATGTAGAAGCAATAGCCTTGTGGGCAGCGCTGTATCATATGCCATAGGCCATAGCTGTGCATGAGTCTTGAGTGCTTAGTTATCGACTTTCATCACATAAATGTCGATAAAAAACAAAGACTTAAAGTCGTTCAACCCCTACATTATATCCGTTTATAGAACACCCTTTGAAAATATATTTTTGCATGTTTTTGAAACCTGAGCCCTCTAATTCTATTCAGCTCTTTGTGTCTGTTGAAGCATGTGTTCCGAAAACAAAGAACGTCTTCCTTTACACCTGTTGTCCATGTGGCATGCGGCTGCTGTACTCGGCCTGTATTCCTGCAGAACACCCTCCTAACCCGCATGTATCCTCCTTCCTTTTCTCTCCCTTTCTGCTCACTACAGCGGCAGTAATGAAACATCAATTTGACCCAGCAGGAAACCTGAGGAACTTCTGCCCTCGTGAGGGGAGAATATCAGCCCTCGACAGTGGGAGGAAGGTGGAAAGCAAAGGTGGATTACCCAGAGACCCTCATTGTAGGCGCACCTTGCTCTCCAGCGTGTCCCAGGGGTCCAGGCTCCATCGGAGAACAGTATTACTGGAGATGTCAGCCTGTTAAATGACTGATAAGGGAAGAATAAGGGAACGAATCTAAACACGCAAGACCGGGTCAGCGAGGAAATATGGAAACTGTGCCAAACCACTAAATGTGGGACTTCAACCATCCCAGCATGCCGAGCAACACGCTCTGACTGAGTGACTGGTGGACTTGAAGAGACTTAATAAGACTAAGTCATTTTGTACGTAATTTTGTATGATCGCACAAGGCTGGAACTGTGTAGAGACGTTTTCCGATTACGAAACGTAAATCACAGAATGCTGAAATGTTCACCAAGTGCCCTGCTTGGCCCGTCCTCATAGAGGAGATCCTTCTCTTGACATATCTTCTTCATGTAATTACTGTGTATATATATATATTTGCTGTTGCTGTTTTGAAATTGTAATATTTTTAAGGCACATTTGTATATTGAAAAGCATTTTTAATAACATTTAATGCAAGACTATTTTTATCCGACGTGTTTTAATCACAAATGTTTTGTACTTGATTTGCAGCGTTAATCATTTGGGTTTCTCTGGTGCTCTAGTCCCAAAACATGACTAAAAGTCCATTAAAAACACTGTACAACTTTCACAATATTCAGTGGTGATTTTTAATCATGTTTGAACTGTGAAGATGCTGCCCTTAGACTCAAGGAAATGAAAATGAATGTGTTTTCTTTTTATTATTATTAATTGACAGTTCATATTTCATCTTCCAAAGACACAGAAGTGAAAGAGACTTGCAGGTGTTTTTTTTTTAAATAATTTTTGACAACAAAAGACACTGGATTTCTTAAGAAATAGCTGTATTTATTTTTTATGTTTTGAGACACTGGATAGAAATTCAAGCTGTAAAAATAAAAGCTCTCTAAATTTGTATCTTTGTTGTATAATCTCTTGTCTTTTCTAATTCCAAGCACAAATGTGAGATCAAGTATAACTTGTATTTTATATATATATATATATATATATATATATATATATATATATATATATATATATATATATATATATATATATATATATATATATATATATATATATTTGTAAATCATGTAAGGTTTAGCTATTTTTTATTTTATATAGAATATATTACTTGACAGAAAAGGTTAGGAATTTAAAAAATTTAAAACACTTTCATTGTACATGTGGAAATGTGGAAATAAATATTCTTAAATATGTATTATTTATATAAAAATATATTATATTATTTGTACATGTTATTTAGTGTATATACATAAATATTTTATTGTTTTAAAGTTTCTCAGATGTTAGAGTTGACATTTTGTCATAAATAATGAATTGATTATATAATATATCATTATTATTAAAATAAATAAATAATTGAACATTTCACATTTTTAAGAAGACTGTTCTACTTGTTCTACATAAAACTGAACTTTTAATGGTCACAAAAAATGACAAAAAAAATATTGAATGGAGCCATATAAATATAATCATACAAAAATCATAATCATAAAAGTAGTCTGTTTAAAAACCATGGATATTTAAGGCAGAGACCAAAGGAGTTATAGTCAGTTATTTGAACATGTTTGCCTTTTCATAACCTCTTAATTATTTTGTTCAAATGAATGTATATGTTTTAAACTGGAACTGCTTTACTCCTTGAAGCTGCACTGCGACAGACATATTTCACAAATGCAATTTCGTTGTTACTGAAGCAGTCAATATAAGCCTGGGGTTTTTGTTTTGTTTTTCTTCTTCTTTCTTAATACTTTCTGCCATACAAGTGTCTGTTTTGTATCTACACTGTAAAAAAATAAATAAAATTAAGTTAGTTTAACTTAAAAAGTAAATAATGTGGTTCCTTTAAAAAATGTTCTTAATTGAATCTAAACATTTGAGTTACTACAAAAAATGGGATTGGTTTAATCAACAGAAACTCAAAATATTATGTTTTTGAACCACATCAATTATCTAAGTTAATTTTACAAAATATATATATTTTTTTTGTGATAAATCATAACACAGGTAGATGTAGCTAGATGTATTATTTCAAAATAAATTACAACTTTTAACCCTAAATAATTTTATAGAAAACAATCACAAATTTGTCTTCTGTTGTGCAAGGAATAATTTTAGCCTAAAAAGCACGCTGCACACCAAAAATCTACCAATAACGCTTCCAGGTATCTTTAGCAGACAATTTTTTTAGCCTGCCAACTCGTAGTATGTTAGGATGGATATGCAAACTTCATCCCAAGGTGAGTGTCATGTTTGAGATTTACTTCACTCAGGCCTGCTTTCTGCCCTTTACCCTGAATTCCAGTGTAATGTTTTTAGTGTCACAGGTGGCACAGAGCAAGAATTCAGCTGAACTTGATTATCCTGAGTGCTCTTTACTGCATGCCTCACTTCAAAGAGCGCATGAAATATTAACAACCGAAGTCACGCTCAAAAGAGGTGGTAACGCTGAGAAAGTGTAGGGTGGTAGAATATCTTAATTTCTAGTGTTGGGGAAAGATACTTTTACAGGTAGTGCATTACAATATTATATTACTCCCTTAAAAGTTACTTAGTTACTTTTTATGGAAAGTAATGTGTTAAATTACTTTTACGTTACTTTTTCTGTCCTGGGCTGGGTTTAATGTTTTTTTTTATTTAATAATAAAAGTTATATTTTGGCAAATGTAAAGGCCCTTTCAGACCAGAAGTGAAATGAATAAGCCTCAGGCTGAAGGAAATGCAAATTCACAGCTGCACAGTTATTGAGCAAAACAACAACTGTAAAACAAACCTTTCAGCTCTTCTGGCATTCTGGATTCAACATTTGAACTTCAGCAATAGACATAAAAGGAAAGAAACAAATGTGCTGCTTATCTAAAGTTATTTTTCATCTGTATGGTTGAATTGGAACATTGAAGGTCAGCAGCAAAAGCATTGGTTAATAAAGTGAGATTAGGTACATGGAAGTATATTTGTATAATTTAAGTTATACAAATATAACTTAATGAAATTGAATTAATCTTAATGAAATTTGATTTCATTAAGACTTTACAAAATAAAGTAAACAATAAAAACTGTTTATATCTTTTATATAAAATTGTCTTCAAAAAGTCGACCAATAGCCAAATGAACAATACTTTTACAGCGTTAATTAACCGTAGCTTATTTTAATCTTACATGTACTATATTACATATGGACTGTAATAAATGCTGTATGCATATGTTCAATGTAAAAACTATAACTAATGTTAACAAATGAGATGATGTTATGTGTTACCAACTACTAACAACATTTGATAATTTCAACATTTACTAATGAATTAAAATGAAAAGCTGTATTTTTTATTTATTTTTTAAATCAATTAATCAATCAACTTTATTTATATAGTGCTTTTACAATCACGATTGTGTCAAAGCAGCTTCACAGTGTTAAACAGGATAATATTGCAACAAAATTAGATTTGGCTGTACAGTCGTTCTGGAGAAAACAGTGATGTTATCAGCTTATTTTAATTTATCATAGAGCACCAATGTTGGCAGATCAGTATTATAGTTTATAGAATTAAATAAGACCTAATTAATTAATTTTATTTGTATATTTTGTAATTTTAGTGTCCCCAACTGAGCAAGCCAAGCCAAAGACGACAGTGGCAAGGAACCAAGAGAACCTTAAAGAATGTATTTTTTTAATAACTAATGTTAACAAAGATTAATAAGTACTGTTACAAATGTATTGGTCATTGTTAGTTGTTTAGTTGTCATTAACTAAAGTTAATTAACATGACTGCATTTTAAAGTGTGACCGGAATATGGAATATCAGAGAAATAGGTAAAATGGGTTGCAAATAGAATATGTATGAAAGAGCATTCCTCTGTTGTCAGGATTGACAGGGTTTGGGCAGAAATCTAGCTGGGCGGATTGAGTTACAGCTACTTAAGGGTTGTCAGTCAGCTTGGTGCCGATAAACTTTGCCCCTTCCTGAAGTCTCACATACATAGTCCCATCAGAAAAAGAGAAAGAGACAGGTTGGGAAAATGAGGGCAAAACAGGCTGGAAATGGCCTTTGGGAAATAGTCTCTCTTCTCTGTGTTCATTACTTTTGAGATAGGCCTACGTGAAAAAAAAAAAAACATAAGGCAGTGTGTCAGATGCTTTGGGATAAGCTGTGCCATCTGCCTTAACCAGTGTTGGGGAAAGCTACTTTTCAAGGTAATGCATTACAATAGTGTGTTACTCTCTTTAAAAGTAACTGTTGCATTACCTTAAAGGGTTAGCTCAGCAAAACATTAAATTGATGTCATTAATGACTCACCTAATGTCGTTCCACACCCTCAAGACCTCCGTTCATCTTCAGAACACAGTTTAAGATATTTTATATTTAGTGCGACAGCGTATCTAAGTGTATACACACTATACTGTCCGTGTCCAGAAAGGGAATAAAAAACATCATCAAAGTAGTCCATTTGTGACATCAGTTGGTTGATTAGAATCTCTTGAAGTGTCGAGACCAAAACACATTTTGGTCAAAAAATAACAAAAACTACGACTTTATTCAGCATAAAAATGCAGCAAAGTCTTCTCTTCCGCGTTTGTTTTCAAACCTCAAATAAATATTAGAACGGTTATGAATCAGCAGATTGATTCATGATTCGGATCGCCAATGTCACGTTATTTCAGCAGTTTGACACGCGATCCAAATCATGAATCAATACGCTTATTCATGACCGTTTGAATCTTTATTTGAGGTTTGAAAACAAACGCGGAAGAGAAGACATTGGAGCATTACGTCGTATTTTTTGTTAATTTTGGACCAAAATGTATTTTCGATGCTTCAAGAGATTCTAATTAACCAACTGATGTCACATATGGACTACTTTGTATGTTGTACTTATGTTTTTATTCCCTTTCTGGACATGGACAGTATAGTGTGCATGCACTTAGATATGCTGTCGGAATAAATATAAAATATCTTAAACTGTGTTCCAAAGATGAACGGAGGTCTTACGGGTGTGGAACAACATCAGGGTGAGTCATTAATGACATCAATTTCATTTTTGGGTGAACTAACCCTTTAAGAAAAGTAATATGTTACTTTTGTTTTGTTTTTTCTTACCTGGGCTGGGCTATATTATATATATATATATATTTCTGGGAAAATGTAAAGGCAAAAGCACTTTCACACCAAATGTAAAATAATAAAGCTGAAGGAAATGCAAATTCATGCCTGTACAGTAGAGGGCGTAGCGCTAATAAACCTTTCAGCTGTGCGGCCATTCTGAATTGATGATAGGATTCAGTAGAAGTGGAACATGTAGTCCACTGGAGGCAAGTTTGCTAAACCAAGTGTGGTTTAATCAAAATATCCAGAGCATAAAACAAAGACTTGACTTGGTGTTGTTTAACATAAAACTCACCAACACAGCAGGTTACAACATCAATATCAGAAAAAGGACACAGGCAGACATGAGGGTTTAAATACACTGAGACTAATGACTGGACAAGGGACACCTCTGAACAATGATTAAACGATGAACCAATGACGACATGACACAATACATGTGGGCATGGGAATCACATGACAACCAGGAAACCTGACAGAGAACATCACAAACTCAGAAACATGACAGAGAACATGACAGTGAACATGATAAATTAAGCACATGAAACATAACCCGAAACACACTGTGACAAGAAGAATGTTTAACACTTCAGTAATGAAAACAAAAAAGTCATTTTTGCTTATGGTTTAACTGAATCATTAGGCTGGCAGCAAGAACATTGGTCAATAAAGGGAGATTAATTGCATTAAAATGTTTGTTTTATTTTCCATTTAATTATCAGATTTGCGTAGTATTCTGATTTTGCATTTTACAGATTTTATTCATTTTGAGGAATACTGAATCTTTTTTTTTGTGCAAGTGAGATTAGTTAATGATTGCTCACATTTAAGAAAAACAACAACCATCATGTTCTGCATTCGGGCCATATACCGAGCAGAGACTTCTCCCCGGACAGCCTACCAAATACGTTTACCAACTTAAACTATCCGACTTATTTGCAAGTGTGAACTCGTGAAATGGGGAGTTTCAGTTAATAAATAGGAAAACAAAGTAACTTGTGTTACTCATTTGAAAAAGTAACTTTTGTATTTTATTGTACATTTAAAACTTAAAAGTAATCTGATTACATACCTCGAGTTACTTGTAATGTGTTACCCACAACACTGGAAAAATGAAAATTAGCCCATGATTTACTCACCCTCAAGTCATCTTAGGTGTATATAACATTCTTCTTTCAGACGAACACAATTGGAGTTATGTTAAAAATGTCCTGACTAATCAAAGCATTATAATGACAGCTGGGTCATTTTTGAAGTCGATAAAAGTGCATCTTTATCCATCACAACTGCTCTTCATGGCTCCGGGGGGTTAATAACAGCCTTCCGAAGCAAATCATTGCGTTTGTGTAAGAAAAATATCCATATTCAAAACTTTTTAAATGAAATTATCCAGCTTCTGGCGAATCCCCTTCCGTATTCATCTTACGGAAAAAGTGTAGCGCCAGCCAGTGGTGAGGATTCTGGGATAATGAAAACTTTTATGTTTGCAAACTCAATGCCAAAGGAACTGTGGATAAAATGTGCCCTATATGCAGTCTCTGGGCCCACCAAGCCTGCACTCCAGGGTTAACAACATGTTTTCCCCATTGTGACTCTGATTGTGAATATTCACACAGAAACACATACATTTACACTCACACTTACATTTTGTTAGATCTGCATGTTCTTTACAGAGGTACACTGCAGTTGAGTGTTTGGGAGCAAGCTGGTCGAAATAAACTGGGTACTTTCCCATCTTTCTGGAGCAAGCATTTTGGGAATCCTGCGTTGAAGACAGGGTCAAGTTGTTTGTGAACGGACAATGCAAAACATATACGGGCATTATGCAAATGTCTTTTCCAGAGGCAGATTAAGGTGGTCAGGGGCCCCTAGGCTGCTCTTTGTGTAAGGCCCTTTAATCATTATGCTTTACTGAAAAAAAATTGTTTAGTGCCATACATGGTCCATACGCAAATATGTGCCAAAAAACTGGCATACACACAAAACACACACATCTTTGTGTGTGTAAAATGTGGGGACATTCCATAGGTGTAATGTGTTTTTTTACTGTACAAACCATATTTTCTATCCCCCTACACTGCTCCTTCCCCTAAACCTACCCATCACAGGAAACATTCTGCATTTTTACTTTCTCAAAAAAAAAAAAAAGCCTTTTGAAAACTGGGGACATGGGTATGGTCCTCATATTTCACCATCTCCTTGTAATACCTATGTCATACCCATGTCATTATACACATTTGTGTCCTGATATTTCACAAAAACAAACACACACAGTGTTTTTGTGAATTGTGGGGACTTTCAATAGGTGCAATGGATTTTAAACTGTACACACTGTACATTCTATCCCCCACACTCTCCCTGCCCCTAAACCTACCCATCACAGGAAACATTCTGCATTTTTACATAAAAAAACAAACATATTTTAGTATGTTTATAAATACATTTACATTGTGGGGACCGCTGGCTGGTCCCCACAATATAGGTCATCTGGGGTTTATATTACATTGTGGAGACATTTGGTTTCCTCTATATTCCTTCAGTGGTGGACCACCACAGTATGAAAATTACCACCACACCACATGGGTAAAATGAAGCAAACACACATAAATACAAACAAGCACAAGGCCCAGTGCTTAGAAGCAGCCCTTTAATAAACAGAGATAATGGAAAGATTTTACCCTCTGCCACCACAGCCACAACACAATTACAAAGGAAATATGTAACTATGAACGCAAAATGAAATAATTCCTTGCATTCACAGTTCAACTGCAAGCTGGTTTAGCTTTATAAACCAACATTTAGGCTACAGCAAAATCACAACAGCAGAACTGAGACACAACCACTGTGCAATACACTAAACTATGTATAAAACCAAGCCGTAATAAAAACTTTGGGGATTCCCTCCATCTCTGCTGAGGTTGCGGGTGGCTGACCCCCCGAGCAGGTGAACAATAGACACTTTTGCACCGTCGGGTCGAACGGTTCTTAGAATGGTAAGGAACGGTTCCAGTTATGTTTCACGTGAGCCTGGTACGGCATGGCACGATTACAAACCGTGCTGGCACAGATTTCTCAGCCCGTTAAGCTAGAACCGTGCTGGTAGAATGTGTGAAGTGACATCGCCACTTTTAGGATTTGTAACTTGTCTGCTGCCTGGCTAGCGCACTATTTGAGCGATGTAAATACAGATTAATAATAACATTTAAAGAGATACCTGACTGCCATCCATAACACAAAATAACGTGAAACAAATAGAACCAGCCTTAAAGGGATAGTTCACACAAAAATGAAAATTAGCCCATGATCTACTCACCCTCAAGTCATCCTAGGTGAATATGATATTCTTCTTTCAGACTAATAAAATCAGAGTTATATTATAAAAGTCCTGGCCAATCCAAGCTTTATAAAAGCAGTGATTGTTGCTCTGTTTTTGAAGCCCGTCTGTCCGTCAAATGACATGCTCCACACGGCTCTGGGAGGTTAATAAATGCAAGAAGTGAATTGATGCGTTTTGTGTAAGAATATCCATATTTATAACTTTATTAAGTAAAGTTTCAGCTGATTGCCTTCCATATTCGTTTTATGGAAAAAGTGTTGAAAGTGCCTCTGCAGTTCAAATGCTTACAATTTGCTTCAGAAGGCCTTTATTAACCTCCCAGAGCCGTGTGAAGCACATTATTTGACGTAGAGATGCATCTTTATAGATTTCCAAAACAGAGCAACAATCTCTGCCATTATAAAGCTTGGATTAGCCAGGACTTTTTTAATATAACTCAACTTTTATTCATCTGAAAGAAGAATGCCATATACACCTAGGATGACCTGAGGGGGAGTAAATCAGGCTAATTTTCAGTTTTGGGTGAACTATCCCTTTAAAAAGACGATGTAGCTGGCAGCCCTCCTGCTGTGGATCTTGTTTTCGACTGGATAAAGATTCAGCTGACTTGAAGTATCCAGTAAATTTAGGGATTTTTCTCTGTATATCTTGGTTATGTTGTTGTTTTTCACCTTTGTATTTGACTTTTTTGTGCTCCACTATCGTACTTAGCGCCGTCTAGCAATAGCAGTGACGAAAATGAAATTGACTGACATGATTTGACCAGCAGTTGATTGGACATCTGGGACTCAAGTCACATCTATTCAATCCGGGGCCCCCTGCACACTTGGGGCCCCTAGGCTGTAGCCTAAGCAAGCCTGTGTACTAATCCGTGCCTGGTCTTTTTAAAGTGACGTCGAACCTTCACACAGTGGGATTCAGAATACAGTCGTTTAAGCGGTTCAGAGTCGATTCTTTCTTTTGGGAGACAATAACTTAATTAATCTTGCACTTTCGACTTTAGAACTTTGCATAACGTTTACTTTCAGAGACAGCTATATTACACACTGCATAAAAGAAAATATTCGTAGAAAGAGAGCCATTGATTTGTATATTGTTCTTTTGGATTGTTTTTAATAATCCTGTTAGCTGCTGTTTTGGTTTCTTATCCGAGCTTATGTTGCAGCCTACCCTGCGCGGTGTGGTAGATTGTAACAAGGCACACAATGTATTTGACATCAACTCATAAGGGCTGTGATATTCTTACAGAGGTTTGAATGAGTGTCTTTTTTGTAAACAAATATGGGCACTTTGTATTAAAGTTTGAGCACTCTAGCTCAAGAATTCAGTGAGTTACAGATGCTGAAGAAAAGTTATTACAACCATTCCTGGTCTCCCCCTATAGTTGAGCGAGAGAGCTGAAATAACAATCATATATGAAACTTGTTGATATAGCATATGCTGTATGATTGTTTGTGTATTTTGTGATGCCATATACATAACTTTTAGCGCCATCTATTGGCTCATTTGTTACCTCTAAGGGTCAAACAAAAGGATTTAAACATGATCATTTATTGTTATTTTACTGTATCTTTTAGTCTCTGATGACTCATTTCTTGTCATGGTCAGGTTTATTGCTGTCTCCCTTTCCAGAGTCTTAATTTTGTGGTCCTGAGGCATTGTCCTCAACAACTGAAGCATCTGGGTTTGGATCTCTGGTCTACTTATAGTGTACCAAAAGTGATAATTACCACAACCACTACTTTTTTTTCACTCTGCACAAGAGAAAGTAGACATCACAGGAGAGAGAGAGAGAGAGAGAGAGAGAGAGAGAGAGAGAGAGAGAGAGAGAGAGAGAGAGAGAGAGAGAGAGAGAGAGACAGAGAGACAGACAGACAGACAGACAGACAGACAGACAGACAGACAGACAGACAGACAGACAGACAGATAGATAGATAGATAGATAGATAGATAGATAGATAGATAGATAGATAGATAGATAGATAGATAGATAGATAGATAGATAGATAGATAGATAGATAGATAGATAGATAGATAGATAGATAGATAGATAGATTAAAGACTTTATTTAATTCAGTTTATTAATTGACAGTTAAAATTGACATCCTAATACTTTAAATCAACACGCATAGCTCTGGGCGTACAGAGTTCTAGAACTGGTCTGGATCATGGTAGGGGTCAGGTAGCCTATGAAGCTGTTCCTTTTTCAAGAACTTGTCCTCTCTTAAAATATTTTACTGACTGCAACATATGAGCAGGTTATCATTATTATAATTCATTTACATTAAATAGTTTCTAAATCCAGTCACATCTACTGTTATTGAAAGACTCAGTTTAAAGGGTTAAAGGTATGTTTGGTCAAGTGTGATGATAATTAATAAAACATCTTATCGGACTTTCCACAATTAAGGAGCTTCATAACAATGAAACATGTGATTGAAATTAAAGACGGTCATGAGGCAAAGCATCAAACAAATAATGTGATTAAAATGACAAGCAGTTATATCTGGCGCCATCTAGAGGTACAGCCGTTTTATTGATATTGGGTTCTTAACTCAAGGTTTGAATAAAACAATGACTTTCCTTTTATATACTGAGAAACCAAAACAAATGTTTTACTTTTGCAAAGTCTACTGTGTACTGTATACTGCAATCTTATCATTAAAGAATGAGCAATTCTTGTTTAAAGGGAAAGTGTAGCAGTCAAAGGTCATGAGTCTTATCCAGGACAAGAGTTGAGAGTTCTGCTCATTGTGTGTCATGCTTGGAAAATGTAAGTAAAACTTGTGGGATACAACATTTTTATATACTTATACATTCTGTAATATTCATACTTTTATATATATATAAAGCTATTGTTGCATTGTATAGATTACTGTACATATAACATGCAACAAAGACAGAAATAAAGTGTTACCTATTTAATTTATAGTGATTTTACAGTAGTAACAATGGTGTTCTGGCCTAAAATCTAGGTTTTCTTAGGTACAAAATAAATACCTTTAGTTTAGTCTATAACCTTTAATTATGTTGTCTTTTCCTTTTGATGATAAAAAGATATATGTGTATCTTCACATACATGGAATACTATAAGCACAATTTACAAGCACATTTGTGAGTGCTGCTTGCTTTTATACAGCAGTTATTTATACAGTTATTGATTGATATTGAACATTATTGATTTATATATGGTCATGCAGCATGGCGAATAGTATGCAAATATTTATATAGTTGCACGATTTATATAAAGTGGACACATCTCTCTATTAGTTTGTCCCCTATTAACTAGCAAAATACAGCTATTTAAAGCCACAATATGTAATTTTTCGCCACTAGAGGTCGCTTATTCAAAACAAAGGCGTAGATTGATGACGCCTTGATTTCGCAGAGCTTTTATTATACCGCAGATATCCGCTTCTTCCACTCATGCATATGTGCCTTAATGTAGCACTGTTTTATCATATTAGATTCATTATTTGAGTGTCTTGAAAGTTATGTTATACTGCTACTCTGTGCTAGCCTAGAAATCTAGACGCACCCTAGCGGCAGCAAATCTAATCTGCCCGCGAGTGTCGTCTAGCAACTCTCAATACCCTTCTGAGCTGTAATCGCCAAACTCTGGTCGGGCCAATCACATCGTGTATAGAGTCGGTGGGCGGGGCCATAATGACTACGGCCGGGTTGCGTTTGCGTGCTTCTAGTAAACACAGAAACTGGTGAACGGCGGCGGTCTTTCGAATCAGCTCTGACCGCGTCTCTGGAAGACTTGGAGTTAAGCTTTTCTCTGAGAAAAGAACAAAGAACGGAACTTTTTTTTCTTAAAAAGGGAAGATGTGTTCGGAGTTTTGCCGACCGGATAAGGCGAATGTTTAATCTGTCAACTAGCTCTGCTTCACCTTCGTTGCTCTGGTTGGTTGAAGCGCTATCCTATCGCGTGCAGAGGGAGTTTGAAAGACAACCGTTTATCCCGCCCCTCGGATTGAGCCCTGTCAATGGTGAGTTTCCAGACCAAACATCTTGATGTGGGTCTGGCTTGTCAGGCTAACTCTGTGCGGCTATTATGAGACACTTGTTGCACACTGCCGTAAGCTAGGTCGATATTAGGCATGGTAAAACACGGTATTCCCGGTAAATCAAGAAAGCAAGATTTGAACATTAAGATGTAATGTGTTGAGCTATATAACAATAATTTGTTTTTTTGTCTATTAATGTCTCCAAACAGTTGCTCACTTGTCTCATAAAACATAACATGGTTTCCATGTTCCTACAAAAAATATAACCAAAGGCAACGCAGGTATGTCATTCAGGACACACAGACACAGTCCATGTCCTTGTTAAAATTGCTTATTTCTCTGGATTTAAACATTCGTGGAAACATTTAGGATAATGTAAGTACACAATTCAACAAAATATATGACATTGTTCTAGTGGTTTTGGGATATTTTAACCCCAAAAAACGTACATACTGTGCCTTTAAAGCAGCACTAGGTAACTTTTCAACCTTCATAATATATTTTTTAAGACTCTTGTGATGATAAATCGACTTACAATAGGTTGAATGACACGTCTGCCATAGCCTGATGGGGTCTGTATCGTTTTTAATCGTACTTTTAAACTTCGGGTTTCGAGTAGTAACCCGAGAAAAAGAAAAGAACTACAAAATTCGACTGCTTTACGGCATATACGTCACTTCCACCAACGAGCCCAACTTTGTTCGTCGGATAATATAGTCATGTCCGAAGCAGCACAGACAAATAAGAAAGAAAAGGTTTTGTTGGAGGAAAGCAATAAGAGGAAATGAAAAAATGATGGGATTAAAGGCAGGACGAGGATCAAAATGTGACCAGGGTTTGCTCGTCGGCGTGAGCTGAAGGAGGCGTGCCCGACCGATGCTGTCCTGCTTGTTACGGTGAGCTACCACTCAAACATTGAACTGAAGTATCATATAGATTCTGTAAAACGGTAACCAATAGACTACTATAATGACGCTGGCTTGTAAACGTGAGCATCGTGATTATTTGGCGTTTGAAAAAAATAAAACCCATGAAATTATATTCATATGACATGCTGAAACATATGCCACTGACTGTAACGTTACCTGGGATGAAGACATTTCACACGCGCCGCCAGAAGAACTGTTCAGGGGAACTGTTAGTGCTGCACCGACCCGCGGGACGCTTTTACGAAGTTATTTGGCCCGCACCGCACCACTGTATATATTTTTACAACCCGCCGCGCACCCGCGACCATTAAATAGACATACGGGGTCCGCGGGTTATGAGACGAACCGCGCATCACTAGTTCAGGGCTATCAGGGTTGTCATGTCAACAAATGCACGTGCGATGGCATCCCCTGTTGTAGGATGACGGATCTTACGACAGTAGTTGAGGACATTATTTTTTCCAAACTGTAGGGGGACCCCGAGAGCAAAAGTAGCCAAGTGGGGCTTTAACTACCCATTGATTGGTCATTGAGTCTAAACAATATTTAAGGTGGAATATAACTACACTCACCTAAAGGATTTTTAGGCACACCATACTAATACTGTGTTTGACTCGCTTGCCCCCTTCAGAACTGCCTTAATTCTACGTGGCATGATTCAACGAGGTGCTGAAAGCATTCTTTAGAAATGTTGGCCCATATTGATAGAATAACATCTTGCAGTTGATGGAGATTTGTGGGATGCACATCCAGGGCACGAAGCTCTTGCTCCACCACATCCCAAAGATGCTCTGTTGGGTTGAGATCTGGTGACTGTGGGGGCCATTTTAGTACAGTGAACTCATTGTCATGTTCAAGAAACCAATTTGAAATGATTCGAGCTTTGTGACATGGTGTATTATCCTGCTGGAATTAGCCATCAGAGGATGGGTACATGGTGGTCATAAAGGGATGGACATGGTCAGAAACAATGCTCAGGTAGGCGTTGGCATTTATACGATGCCCAATGGGCACTAAGGGGCCTAAAGTGTGCCAAGAAAACTTCTCCCACACCATTACACCACCACCACCAGCCTGCACAGTGGAAACAAGGCATGATGGATCCATGTTCTCATTCTGTTTACGCCAAATTCTGACTCTAAATGGTAAATGGACTGCATTTATATAGCGCTTTTAACAGACCCTATGGCCATCCAAAGCGCTTTACATTTTGCCTCACATTCACCCATTCACACACCGACGGCGTGGCGTCAGCCATGTGAGGCACCATCCAGTCAGGAGCAGCTGAGGTTAGGTGTCTTGCTCATGGACACTTCAACACTTGGTCAGGTGGAACCTGGGATTGAACCACCAACCTTTCGGTTTGTAGACAACCTACATGAACCACTGAGCCACTGCCGAGCCACTGCCGACTCTACCCTCTGAATGACTCAACAGAAATCGAGACTCATCAGACCAGGGGACCCACTTTATATTAGGTGGCCTTAACTACTATGTACTAACATTTTAATGAATAATTTGATACTTATTGTGTATACACATGTTTTGTTTGTACTTACATTTTTAAAAATACCTGCATGTAATTACATCTGTAATTAATTTCTGTAGTTACATTTTTAATTACACAGTTGGCACTTCCCTTACACCTGTCCCTAACTCTACCCATATCCAACCTCAATATTAGCAATACATATTAGCAAAACAAAAAGGTGTTTTGCAATACAATTTGAACACAGTAAGTACATTTATTTTTTGATGTAAGTACATAGTACTCAAGGCCAACTAATATAAAGTGGGGCCAGACCAAGCAACATTTTTCAACTGTGCAATTTTGGTAAGCTCATGCAAATTGTAGCCTCTTTTTCCTATTTGTAGTAGAGATGAGTGGTAACCAGTGGGGTCTTCTGCTGTTGTAGCCCATCTGCCTCAACGTTGTGTGTGTTGTGGCTTCACAAATGCTTTTCTGCATAACTCGGTTGTAACGAGTGGTTATTTCAGTCAAAGTTGCACTTCTATCAGCTTGAATCAGTCGGCCCATTCTCCTCTGACCTCTGACAATCAACAAGGCATTTTCACCCACAGGACTGCTGCATACTGTATGTTTTTCTCTTTTCACACCATTCTTTGTAAACCCTAGAAATGGTTGTGAATGAAAATCCCCGTAACTGAGCAGATTGTGAAATACTCAGACTGGCCCGTCTGGAACCAACAGCCATGCCACGCTCAAAATTGCTTAAATCACCTTTCTTTCCCTTTCTGACATTTAGTTTGGAGTTCAGGAGATTGCCTTAACCAGGACCACACCCCTAAATGCATTGAAGCAACTGGCATGTGCTTGGTTAATTAGATAATTGCATTAATGAGAAATTGAACAGGTGTTCCTAATAATCTTTTAGGTGAGTGTATATTGGTATAATATATTGCATAATAACATTACATGGCATAATGTTTTCCCTTCACACACATTTATATTAGTAAGAAGAAAAACATCATGTTTTTTACTACAGCAGAATGATTGTTTTCTCTTATATATATATATATATATATATATATATATATATATATATATATATATATATATATATATATATATATATATATAAACAGGTCATTCTAAAAAAAATAGCATATGTGATAAAAGTTCATAGAGTTAATTAGTTGATTCAGATGATTAGGTTAATAGCTCGTTTAGAGAACCTTTTCATGATATGCTAATTGTTTGAGATAGGAATTTTGGGTTTTCATGAGCTGTATGCCAAAATCATCCGTATTAAAACAATAAAAGACCTGAAATATTTCAGTTGGTGTGCAATGAATCTAAAATATATGAAAGTTGAATTTTTATCATTACATTATGGAGAATAATGAACTTTTATCACATATGCACATTTTTTAGAAGGACCTGTATGTGCGTGTGTTTTTAGAGGTTACATTTTTAGAGGAAAATGGTTAACAGTTGAAAACATTTGTTCGAAATTTAAAAAAGTAATCAAAATGCAATCAGTTACATTACTATTAAAAAAGTAATTGACATAGTTACTACTTTTTACATTTTATATGGTAACTTGTAATCTGTAACTTTGACATTTCCACAACCTTCACAGCACTGTAGGTCAGTCTGACTGTAGCCTATTGCATTATAATAAGTAGATAGTGCTACTGCCCCTTTAAGAGATCAGTGGACGCGTTCAGGAGATCTGCCCGTCTGCTGTATGTGTGAGTTCAGTGACATCAACAAGACACGCAGATCCGTGTTCTTCTCTGTGGGGGGGATTGACATGATCTCGCACATAATCAAGGCTCCAGGGACATCACGCAGCTCTTTTTAGACAGCAGAGGGGAAGCTGTTCGGGGAGCTGGAATATATTTACAGCAGTTTTCCCGCAGGTGTTACTGAAGGATCTCTATCAAAGACTATCAGCAGGGTTCATGAAACTTTGCTACGATTTGCGAGCTAGGTAAGCCGATCTTTAACATGTGTATCTTTAAAACAGATTCAAGACGGCAACAGGCGATTTACAGTACGTGGCTTCACCGCTGTCATAATTCAAAACCATTTCTATTCTGAGGAACGGTCTTGAAAACGAAGCTGTTCATATCACGGACAGTGTCGCACTAAGAGCTCGCTGATTTAAACAGATAAGCGTTTAGACGTCATAATCGAATGTGTCACGGCTTTGTTTGATGGGACATGTAAATGCGTTCCAGGAACGTGTCCGTTATTCTGTCATTGAGACACGCTGAACATCAGGGACAAAATGTATCTTTCCCTGGAGCACAGGACTGGATACATTGCATCCACACAACATGTAGACGGCCTAGAGGACATGAATATGATGGAGTGAAAGTTGTTACATGCGTTAGTCATTCACTGGTTCATTTACTATCCATTGATTAACTGATCAAACGATTCATTGTTCCGCTCAGGCGTGATCAATCACATGGGTGGGAGTTATTATTTAATTAATAAATAATAACAATACATATAATAATAATAATAATAATAATAATAATAATAATAATAAAGGAATTTAATAAATAATGAAATTAAAATGAAAAAATAAAATAAAATGGAATTAAATAAATAAATAAATAAATAAATAAATACATAAATAAATAAGAATGGTCTAATTTTAGTTATGAAGTAATCAATTTTTGTTTGTTTGTTTGTGACATATGGGGAGATTCCATAGGCGTAACGGTTTTTATACTGTACAAACCGTATTTTCTATCCCCTTACACTACCCCTATACCTAAACCAACCCATCACAAGAAACATTCATGCATTTTTACTTTCTCAAAAAAAACTCATCCTGTAGCCTATGATTTATAAGCATTTTGAAAAGTGGGGACATGGCCAATGTCCTCATAAGTCACAAAACATGCCCACACACACACACACACACACACACACACACACACACACACACACACACACACACACACACACACACACACACACACACACACACACAACAACAACATTAAAAGTTTGAAGAATGTTGGTTTTCAAGACCATCTAATCCGAGACCAAGTCCAATGTGTGTTGGGACCAAGACAAGACCAAGACTTTGAGGGGTTGAGACCAAGACAAGACCAAGACAGGGTGAGACCGAGACCGAGACCGAGACCAGACCAGCACTCCTTAAAATTAATAGTGATCCACATTACCGCCTGAGAAATTATTCGCCTTATTTTTAATCAGTAAATATACTTTGAATGAGTCAATGTCAATGGGGTCAACTGTTTTTCTTCAAAATATCTTCTTTCGTGTTCAACAGAAGAAAGAAACTCATATAGGTTTGGAACAACTTAAGGGCCAGTGAATGATGACATCCCTTTAAACTAATTTGAAAATAATATTTTATCTTAAAATGTTCTCACACTCTTATTCGTGTGTCTAATAGGCCAAAAACGCGAACGTTTCTTGTCTCGTCCCATTAATTTATGAATTACATGAATCATGATTGCATATTTTAAATTCAAAATGCGGAAATTGTATAAAAAGTTGAGTTGCATCACTAGATTACTCTATAGACTGTATTAGTATATTACTGTTGTTTGCTGAACGTTTCTATTATAAAACAGTTATAGCAATCAAAATGATTGGGCTGGCCAACCAAATCAAAAAAGGCAGGTCTGCTGTCACAATTCAGCGAGAGTTTGTGGAAAGATATACGTATTAGACAATTGAAATCAGTGTACTCAGCCTAAAAATCTAACTTTTAAAACTTAACAACCTAACAACAAACCGCTCATTTACTCGTTCTGCCACACCTGCCAAAGTCCGCCTATGATCCGTTTAATCAATGAACAGTGGATATATTGATTAACTGATTAATTTATGTATTGATTTATTGATCTATGATCTGTTGATTACCGATCCGTATCCATTCAATGATTGAGCCACTGATTCATTTATCCATTGTGAAATCAACTGAATCCTTCAAATAAACGGATTCATTTATATGTTTTCATTGATGCGCTTTTCATTAAGTCATTAATGAATTCATATTTTAATTAAATGATCCATTAATTCATTGAACTAACGAATCAATGATTAATTCATAGTAAACTCTTCTGAATCATTCAAGTCAATCGATCCATTGATTCATTGGTCTGTTGATTCATTTGAGGATTTGAGGCACTGAATCAAATCAACTAAATCATTAAAATCAGCTAAATAATTTATCTTTTGAGTAATTGATGAACTAATCTTTTGATCGATTGATCAATGGATTTAGTAATTAACTGAAATATCAGTCACTGATTCATGTATCCATTGAGTGCACAGATTGATCAGTCATTTTCAGATTTAAATGGTTTCTGATTCCTCAAGCAAACCATGTCTTTGATCAGTATAAACCCAGGATTTCTCCACTGAGAGAGTTGCACCTGTGGTTTTGAACTCTGAGAATGACTAATGCACACATAAAAAAAATATTGTTTGTGTGTGTGTGTGTGTGTGTGTGTGTGCTATGAGGCATATATTTGATCTTGAATGGACTGAAATGAATCTGTCTCACATACATATGAATGTCCTTGCCATTGTTTGTTATAAGTCACGGAGTTCATCCAGTGCTCTCAATGGTGTTTAACTTTAGATGGAAGTAATTCAGATAACTTTGGTGGTAGATATTCAGTATATTGTGGGCAGTATAGAGATCTGTGGGTGGACACGTTTGCTTCCGCCTTGTTTACTTGACTAGAGACTTTTGCAGCTCTCACAGCATGGAGAATCACACAACAACAGACAAATATAATTTCATAATAATAAGGACCAACAGCTCTGAAGGCAGTCCCTGTTCTATAATGTAGTTTCAGAGAGGCACGGTTACAATTGAATCTCCTGTCCCCATTGTTTTGTCATCTCTTTATAATCTATGGCATAATTTTTCAAAATAATACTTTTTCTATTCTTACCTTGTCATTTCAACTTTGGTAGAGCAAAAAAGTTGTTCTAACACTTTATGACTTTTACAACATTTACTTGCTGTTGGTTTTCTCCAAAGCGATTTGAGGAATGTGGAACTTAAGCGTCACATAGTATACGATATTCATACACACTGCCACGTTTATTAGAAAGCTAGATTCGGAATCAGGCTAGAGCAGACAGCAGAGGTGAAATTTAGTGTTTTTTCTTGTTTTTTAAGGTACTAGTTCTAACTACTTCAGTCAGTGATTTTTGCTCAAGGCAGGAAAAGCACCTGCAATCCATTTGCAACCTGATGTGATCATTAGAGATTTTTTCTTGCCGCTGGACTTCGTGTTAAAAGGTCAGCCCTAGAGACTGCGGAGAATTTTCATTCACGTGTTTCTGTGAAAGTCCTGAGGATACAAGCTTGTGTCAGAGAGGTGACTTCTGGGTAAACTATGATGTAATAACATATTTCAGAGAGGAGATTCATGTTTAATCAAGGGCCATGTTATGAAATCAAAACAAATGTAGCAGCTTTCTAGCATTCTAGGCTTTTTGTGTACATGTTCATTATAAAAGCTCCAGGTTGTTAATGATTTTAATCAGCTCATTAATGCCAAGTGATTAAAAATTTATGTTGGTTATGCTATATGATTTTTTTTATGTATTCAGAATGTTGTACATGTTTTGATAGAGGGTGGTCCTGATTTAAGGCATGAAATATAAGAACACTTTCTGAAATCAAATGAACACTTATATTACACAGTATTTACTAACACTTTTGCCATTCGACCAAATCCACATGAGCATCAGCCAATGGCAGTAATCTCAAACGAGCCACAGATTGGATAATTAATGGGATTGGATGATATATATCGCTCTGTCAGTACTATTGACTTACTGTGATAAAGCCACTTTGCATCTTCATTATGTGGAAGTGAGCTTCCCAGCGAGTTGGCAGCGCAACACCTGTGTCCTCTTTAAAAAATGTAGCTAACTATTTTTTCCTCCTGTGTGATTTACTCTGTAAATGTTTCACTTTTTGTCCTTAATACCTTGATGTACTTTGTTGACTCTGCAGGGCTGCCATACACAATGTTAAGGTAAAGCCTAAAGCAGCTGTGTTGAACATGCTAAAGAGGCTGGACAAAATAAGATTCCGCGGTCCAAAGCGAGATGACTTCCTGGATCTACCTGAGTCCCCTACGGGGTCGGACACTGAATGTAGTGATGACATTCTGCTGAGACCCCGACCTTCAATACGAGACAATGATGAGCAAAGAGACCCTGTAAGTACTATATCTACAGATGTTTTACAGTTTAAAGTTAGAATGAAGTACTCATTTAGTAACATGTATTATAGAAGGTCTGTTACAAAACCCAGTGAGCTGCCTACCTAGGGATCATAGGTTTCTTCCAATATGAAAGGTAGGTAGCAATATTATGCTGCCTTCTAAGGTAACATTTGGTCAAGTAACTTGGACTTGGGCTTGTTTTGGGCTTTGTTTTTGGTCACAGTACACTTCTACCAAATATTTTATATCACAAAATGTCAGAGGAAAACTGTGAAGGCATATGTTGCCGCTTGTCTCCTTTTGAAACAAGGCATTCCCTAAACGCACTTGCTTATGAATATATTTACTTCAGCACTGAAAAGTGTCAAACTTGTTAAATTGTTGAATATGTCAGCATATTGACATGCTGACGACTATAAACTCTATTGAAATCAACTGTGAGCTAAGTCTGACCATTTGTGTGGCTGTGGTGTTGTTGCCTATGTAGAGTTTTTTTAATCATTTGAAGATGGATAGCTGTCAGAATGTCGTGTTTAAGGAGTCGCACACCGGGCGAGAAGTGCAGCATTGTATGAGTGTATATACACAACTGCCCACGGTGTCCAGCTACGACTCCAGAGGATATACAAAATCCTGACGTGCCACAGAGCAACATAGTTTTCCTTTAAATGACATTATATTTGTCCCAAACCGTTCACTTTAGGCTGGAAGATGGCATTTTTCAGCAAAACGAAAAAAGTCTATATGCTTCAAATAGAGAGCTATAATAACATTTAGCATTTTCTTTTTCTGTTTGCGCTGTTTTTTTTTCAAACACCAAACTTGAAACTGTACATTTTTTTTAGTTAGCATGCCTTTTTTTTAAATCATAATCATGAATCTCCTCACCAAACAGGCAAAAGTTCAAGAATGAACGAAGTGACATTGACAAGATTTTGACTGCCGCCTTGAACTGAATGTAAAGTTTCTCACGAGTTGACCTAGGATTGACACGGTACGGTGTGGTGCTTCTCGTCCGATGACTTTAGCCCCATTTTTCAAAGCAAAAATGAAAGATTAGCCACTAAAGCTGGATGCGAGCAGTGATATGGGGGAAAAAAAATGCTCCTGAGTTCCTGAGATGCAATTTTTACATTTTTTATAGAATGCGGCAACATTTGCAAGAATAAAATGTGCAAGTGCAACAATGCATCAATTTAACACATTTTTAAAATCGTGTAGTGCATTTGAATGCAAAATGGAATTCTGTGTGTGAATGGACCGTACGATGCAGATGCAGTTCCTTTAAATCAGTCTTCTCTATTCGAATTGTGCTTGTGAGAAATTTCTTTTACCGTCTGACCTTTTCACATTAACTTCCTCTTTATCTTGCATAATGTTGCAAATATTCTGTTTCACTGTTATCTAATTCGCTTTGATATCCAGGAAGCAAGAAATGCAGGAAAGGCCTCGGTCTGTCATCTTGAAGCCAAATTATGCTTTAATAACACTTTATTGTAAGTGTAATAGTTACAAGTTACTATATTTACTATGTACTATGTAGAAGTACATAGTAATAACAGTAAATTATACATACTTACAAGTAACTAACCCTAAACCAAACCCTAACTCTATAGTTAGTACATGTAATAATTAATATTACTCAGTACTCAATTGACTAAGTACAATGTAACTATGTCACCTTAAAAATTAAGTGTAACCATTTAATGCATTACAGTATCCTGTTAAAACCAGACACAGCTTCTGTCTGGTACCTTTTCATTTCACAGATGGTTTATGGAAGAATTATTTGCTGTAATCGTGTTAGAGAGGTTTTCTGAGAGGGGTTATAGTCATATCTGTGTAATTTGGTGTTCGGTTTATTTTGAGGCTTTCCCCTCAATGATGGCGCCTCAGATTAGTCATAGTGTTGCATAAGTGTCTCACAAAAAAGCCAGCCTCCTCTGCTTCAATCTGCAACATTGTGTTTTTAAATGTAAACTGAGATGCTGTTGAGTGACAGTCCTGTGGGTTTTCTCTCTAGGAGTGTATGAGAGCATCTTGCTGTATGATAAGGGGTCTGGCTCTGTTCCAAAACCTAGTGAGTTGCCCACTCAGGCAGTAGTTTCAGGCATCTTTGAGTCTTCCAGATTGCAAAACTATCCATCCATTCTCCCAAGCGCTTGTCCTAAATACTGTCACACAGGTCCTGGAGCTTGTCCCAGCATCTTGGGACACCTTAGATAGATAGCCAGTCCTTCGTAGGGCTATGGACATACGGCAATTGAGCTTTTTAAGCTCACCTATCCTGCATGCCTTTAGATTGTGGGAGAAACCGAAGCACCCAGAGGAGACCCAAACCAAATGGGGAGAACATGCCTCCTTGCTCAACCGGGAGAAGCAAAACTAGATACTACATTTTCATGAAAAGCATTGCTTATCCATGCAAAAGTCGTAGATATAATGCTAGACTATTGTGGTTGGTCACAAGTTTGGTGCTATGTGGTTGGTAACTTGGTAAGGTTTTCAAAGTGGTTTTAACATGTTAGGGTGGTAACTAATTGGTCCAAATCAGAAGACATCAACCAATTTATTATTTTTCACAACTCGCACAAAGAAGGAGATTAAGGAAATAATAGCCTTTTAATAATTAATGCCTCACAGAAGAACACAACCACATCACACATAGACGATACATGACAAGAATGGAAGGATAACTCAGGGCTTATAAACATGAGGTAATCAGAGTACAAACAGAACAGTTGCGGGAAACTAATTAACAACCAATGAGACAAATAAGTGAGCTAAGGCAAACAGAATTACATGAACCGAGCATACTGGAAGGCTGTAAAGAGTCCATCTGGGGATCTGGAGGTGGGAGTGGAGGTGATGATGTACAGGGACCAGGAGGATTCGGGGGAAACAGACACCATGGTGGAGTCGATGGTGGGTGGAGCCAGGGTGGTGCTTTGACTGCAGGACTGGGCAGAACCTGGAGACACACTGATGGAGGTGGAACCAGTGTGCGTGGAGTGTCCGGCGGAGCACAGAGGCAGATGGACCAGGGTAACACCCAAGGCCTGGAAGCCCAAGGTGCAGCTTACTTGTAGGACCGAGTTAGAGATGGAGGCTCGGCAAACCGGACTAATGATGGAGGGAGTGAGGATGATGGGCAAGCCGGAGGAAAGGAGAAACCTGGTGGAGCCGAAGGGTTGTAGGGCCGAGGAGACCAGGAGGTCCAAGGCGGATGCAGAGCGACGACTGACCAAGGCTGAGCCGGAAGGACGAGGGAGCCCGGAGGTGTCCTAGGGCTGACAGACCATGATTGATATCAAAATATTCCAACGCAAACTTTCCAAATTGTAGAAAGTAGTAAAAATAGTAAAGACAGAAAAGGTTATCGGAAGTTTAGTGGTGGTGGCATTAAAGTCATGCAAGTGTGGTACAGTTTATTAATAGCCTAACAATAGCTTACATCAGGCAATTGTTTTTTGGCTTCATACAAGTTGTGTTCATTTGTTAAGCTTACCTTAACAAACTAAATGTGTAACAATCATAAACTTTTGTTGGTTACAGAGTGCATTATCTGCTATATTCCAAAAATCATATAGGCTTTTTGTTGAAGAAACCAGGATAATGTTATCTTCGGGGTTGGCCAACAAAGAATTTGCTTATCTGATGATTCAGTGACATTTTCTGTTGAATGATGCAAATAATCAACTTTAACTATTATGTATTTCTGTGATTTATTAGAGTATTAAGCTTAGCAACATGTTTCCTCAAACAAGATCAAGAGTGTCAGTTACAATACTATTACTGCCATAAAATGCCAAGACACTGAGTAGACAAGAGTAGACACTGAGACATGTCACTAGGGTGTGGAATGAAATAATTACTTTCTTTTCTCATCCCCCTCTCATCATGGATCTAGGTCATGAGCACCTTGCTGAAAAATCCAGTATTACTGGTAACCAGCATCAGGTATGTTTTGCATGCTGGGACCAGTTTGCTGGTCCCCAGCATGGGAAGCGGGAGTGCTGGTGGTTCATCTACACCTGCTCAGTTTTGCTTGAGAACAGCATGACTATGCTTGTCCAGCACTATACCAGCTTGTACTAAAAAAACAGCCTGAACCAACATGGATTTCATGATGGTTTATGTTGGATTTTTCAGCAGGGCAGTATGAAATAAGTACTACAAGGATAAGACCTTGAGTGAAAACTGATAAAAATAACTACGAGAAAGTTCTTGAGGGAAAGACTAAATACAACTTTAAAAGACTTGAAATTTATAGCCACCACTACCTGTCACACAACAACATAGTCTTTTATATTGGTATATATTGTTACTGATAGTGACTATTGATCTACTTAGTGAAACAACTGCATCAAGCTACTAAACAGAACCAAAAAAAAAAAAAAATGTACTGGTAATAACAACAATAGCATATCAGCTTTATTTACTGTTACCAGTGGAAAAACTGCGTGGACATCAGACGTAAGCGGCCCACAGACATTATGAGGCAAGAGTCACGTCTTGTTATCCTCTCAAGCTGAAATCCTATCAAACCAGCACATATGGTCACGGGTTTAAATCCCAAGTGCGCTCACTGATTTAAGGTCTGGGTTAAGGGAGTGGCATGAAATTCTGGGAGTGCCCTAGCCGCTTGATGTGAACTGTAAATTCACATGATATTTTCAAAACCCTGTGTGGGTGTGTTTAACTTTTCTTTCGCCCTGGATTATGTTCCTGAGTCATCTTAATTATGACTATTTGGCATTAGGACATTTATCTAAGGCAATAAATGATGCAAGTTTAACAGCAGTGGTGTTTTTTTATTGGTTGCCCATGGAATGACTTGCACACATTGATTTCATCCTTAGAATCTCATATCTCAAATACTGTAAAATCCATATTGATGAAAAAAAGTTCTGTAAATATTATATAACTGTTAGTTGGCATGATTCAGTGCTTATTTATTCGTTTTAAAATATATGTCTATAGACTTACACTGAGGGAGATATTCCCACCCATATATAAGCAGCAGAATATCATAGAGGTTTGATGATTGGCCCTTTTGACTTAGGCCAGTAAGAAACCACTTAGTAACCACCCAGAACACCCTAGCAACTGCATAGCAATACTTTGAAAATGACCCAGAGCACCTTAGTAACCCTATAGGCAACCATTACAAAACTTGCCATTAACTGTTTTCATTCAACTTCAAGTGAATTTAATTGATACGAAAAACTGCTTGTGAATAAGGCACCTTTCTATATTTGTCTACTAGTTTATATTGTTGTTATTATACATATTTTCTAAGTTATGCACCTTTTAGAAACTTTACTTACATCTTGCGATGCATCCGAAATCATAGACTGTCTAAGTAAGCAATACATTTGAATTTGATTTGACTTTGTTAAAAAAGTATGTTCTATATAGTATAAATATGGGTTGTCTGAATGAAATATGAATGTACTACCATGTTATGTTCGTGACCTACCAGTGCCAGCTGCGTCAAAGACTTTATATACAAAAAGACTGTGCACTCATTACTATGAATGGGAAAAAATGCAACATGCAGTATGGAGGAATAAGTCCCGCCTTCTAAAGAAAAGCAACCGCCGTTTGGTAAAGTTGCTGCTGTTAGAAACTCCGGTTCCCTGTCAGTAAAACTGTCAGAAACTGTTTTTACGGTTATAACTGCGCATGAGCATTAGCTTGATCCAGCCTGAAAAATGAATTTTTTTTTTTTTCACAATTTGAGCATTTAGAAACAATATTTACGAGATATTTATGTTTTTGGCTGAATTCATTGTTGATTTCAAATGTGTAATTTAATTTAAGCTTCGTGAATCAGAAACTTTGTTTCCCCGTTCTAAAAGATAGGAGCTGTACTCACATGCTCAAGAGGCATTTTAAAGATGGCTGCCGGGAAAATGACTTGTCTTAAGGACTTTGGTTGTGTCACCTCACTGCCATTTCATAAATCCTCTCTCGTGGCCTCATGGGAGAGTAAAGTGTCCAATGATGGCACACTTCAGAATCTTCAGATTTAAAGTAGGTCATTCTGGAATTTCCACCTACTGTTTTTTTAATACTATATAGCATGGGAAGTATTCGATATACATACATACATACATATTTTTTATGCAATATTCTAAATTGTGAATACAAATATGTGGTTGTAGATATTATTTTCCCCCCTTCTTAATCTAGTTCTCTAGTTGTTCTGCTGCTGTGTTGAGAATGCTTCTATGATACCTTTAAAAGCAGCTTTGGCTCGTCCAAAACTAAGCTTTTAAAAGGGTCTGTATAATTCAAAATGATAGTGTAATGGTTTCCACAGACCTTGAGATCCCTCCAACATAATTGTGTTTTGGCAGTAAAACATTTTGAAGAGCTAACAATCGATATAACTCTGCAATGGCTTTCAGGAAGCATGTAACCTGCACATACTGAGAGGCTGACCAGTCTTACCACTCTGTTTGCATGTGTTTGCATTGGTAATTTCCTGCATCACGGGCAGCTTTAGCGTTGAATGCAACAGCCTGCTAACAGAGATTGTGACCAGTGGTGCCGTGACGTTTAGACAGCATTGAGGAGTGAGTCATCGCTCACATGCTGATTGAAATAGCAATGCCGCACACATACAAACTCAGACACACATGGAGGCAAGGAAACTCTTTTCTGAGTAGCGCAGTGATGTGTAGTAGTCTGTGTAGTTTAGACTGTGTCGTCCCAGCACTTTTTAGCTTTTGATTTATGCACTAATGACTGCCTGAAGGCCGGGGGTAATGAGATAATTTTTCCACACAAGCAGGGGTTTGATTGACTTCGAATACCCCGTTTATGAGAGCCAGTCTCCTATGGTTTCTCTACTGGAAACTGCATCTTTCATGCTCTGCTGATGACCCTTCGGACATTTTATGTCTCAGGACACTTTGTCTTGTGTCACAGAGGTGCAAGATTCAAGTTAGCTAGTATAGGGATGGGAATAGAGAACCTATGGTAAACTGGAGTATGCTACATTGTTGTCACATAATGTCATTACATTGACTATTTTGACATGAACGTGAATCAGAATTTGTCAGTATTCGAATTAGCATTGAGTCATTTTTAATCAAAAAATGTTGCATTTAAACACCTGATTCAAAAATTAACTCTTTTCATTTTTGTGGTGGGGATGTCAGGCATTTTTGAATTCCTTATTTAATTATTGTGAAATGTTGTAATGAAACAACAAAAAAAACTGAGTGTACTGTATAACCAAAGACAGCATCAGAATTTAACTGGAATCTAAATTGTCTAGATTTGTTAAATTCATTGTGATTCATATCCATATTAGTTGGTCCATACATTTTGATGAAACAGAATGAAGCGCAAATATTATATTACGCATAGTATATGTTTTTATAAGTTATTTGGAGCGCTTTTAAAATATTTTTTGTAATTGTTTACTCACCCTCATATCATTCCAAACCCATAAGACCTTTGTTCATCTTCGGAACACTAATGAAGATATTTTTTGATGAAATCCGAGAGCTTTCTGACCACTCCATTGACAGAAACGTTATTACCACTTTCAAGGCCCAGAAAGATAGTGAAGACTTTGTGAAAATAGTCGACTTGTAGTTCAACCTTAATGTTATGAAGCGACGAGAGTTTTTTTTTTGTGTGTGTGCGAAACCCCTTAAAAATAACAGCTTTATTCAACAGTTTCACGTTATAAACATGGCCAGGTTCTACGTCAGAACACCAGCTCAGATCTGGTCGGATTCTTCGTTAGCATCACATGCATTCATCTTGGTGGTCATGTGAACAGCGTCAGAGACTGATATAGAAAATAAGAAATTGTTGAATAAAGTCATTTTTGTTTTTTGGGCACAAAAGTATTCTTGTTGATTTATAACATCAATGTTGAACCACTGGAGTCACATGGACTATTTTAACAATCTCTTTACTACCTTTCTGGGCCTTGAAAGTGGCAATAACATTCTACTAAGTTATTAATGACAGAATTTTGATTTTTTTTAGGTAAACTAACCATTTAAAAATCTAACATTTTTCTCTATCTGCTGACATTAACATCTCTGTTAAAGGTATGGTAGGGTAGCCTGACAAGACCCAACCCAACATCTTGATGTGGGTCTGGGAACACACCATTGCCAGGGGTCAATCCAAGGGGCGGGATAAACGGTTGTCTTTTAAATTCCCTCTTCACGCAATAGGATAGCGCTACAACCAACCTGAGGAACGAAGTAAGTGAAGCGGAGCTAGATGATAGATTTAAGTTTTGCATTATCCGGTCGGCAAAACTCTGAACACATCTTCCCTTTTTAAGAATGACTTGAGGAAATAAAAACTTAACTCCAAGTCTTCCAGAGTTGCGGCCAAATACGATTCGAAAGACTGCTGTTCGCAAGCTTCTTTGTCTTCAAGAAGCACGCAGAACCGTCGCAACTCTGATGTCATTATGTTAAACCCGCCCAACGACTCTATACACGATGTGATTGGCCCGACTAGAGTTTGTTTAGCCAACGGAGTGTTGCTAGACGCCCTGGCTGTAAATTATATTTGCTGCCGCAAGGATGCGTCTACATTTCCGGGCTAAGTGTAGGCAATTTCTTTTATAAACACGTTTTATTATACTGGTTGACACACTTCACTCCCTGATAGCAATCTATAATAGAAGTGGTCTAAATAATAAAACATGTTCTGTGGAGGTCTCAGGACCAAAAAACGTTTGTCCAATCATTGCATTCAGTTACATGAGTATCTTATGCGTTCAGCGCTAGCTTGCTATTGTTAGCCACTCCAAAATTGCCTACCCTACCTTTAAGGGTAGTCGCTAGCGAATATAATTTTTCTGATGCTATCAGCCAGTCAGCTGACAGAATTTTCTTGCAGCTCCAGAGTGATTTGTTCGGCTCAAAAAACCTGTAGCCTAGAACTAAGTGCCCCGCTCATCACAAAATCCCTTCTAGATTTAGATACCTTTCTGCTTTAATGTTTCTTTGCGCAAACTAATGAGAATGATTTCCCGGGGTCTCTTTCATCCTCTTAATTTCTCTCTGCCTTTCTCTTCCCAAACACGTGTGCGTGTGTGTCAGTGAAGATAGCATGCCTGCACTGTCAGTCGCATTGGCCTCTTAAAGAGACACCTCTGCTTTTCTGCTGTGTCTCTGCAGTGCCGCCCTCTCTCCTAATCTCTCACTCACCTACTTTCTCTGTCTCTCTCTCTCTCTCACTGCGGTTCGCCTTTCTGCAGATCTTGCGTTCTTTTGGCCTGTGTGTGTGTGTGTTTGTGTGTGTGGGGAGGAATGGAGTCAGAAGCAGGTTCATGTTGTGCTATCAGTGAGTCAGAATTTTACAGTCCACATTTGTCATTGGGACCAGCCTCTAGTTTGAAGCTTATCTAACTAAAACAGGAGGAAGACCATACAGAGGACTAGTATTCTGTAAGTCACCGCTTGGTGAGACTAGCTTTTTTTGTGTGGTGTGTATCATCCATGTCTGTCAATAACCCTGTGTGTTTCTTTTTAGGCTGGTTTTGGGACTTTGTCTGTCATGCAAGACCTGAGGAGTGAATCAGAACGTCTCAATGAGGTCAAGGGTCATTTGGAAATTGCCTTACTGGAGAAACACTTCCTACGTGAGTACTGGATGAAGGATGTCCTTGTATTTTATGTATGATATGTGGAGTAAAGCTGAACAAAACTTGGGATTGCCCTATATGTACAGTATATGCACAATGTTTCATTAGCGTTGATCCCTGAAAAGAGCCTCCTGTGTGAACGCAAACCTGTCCCAGGATAGATCCCAGGTTGGGGAACTAGTAACATTGCTGGGATCAGTCCCGGAACATGCCCTGTGTGAACAAAAGGCAGGACCAATGACGTAAAATGTTGTAGTGATGATGCTGAAGCTGAGATTTTTCGGCAGTTTAGTGGAATGGTATGTGATGCGCTAGTTTATGATTGAATCTGGAAAAAAAAGGTGCACAAGCGTGGTTTCGAGAGAGAGAAATCGCAGATCATAAGCAAACTTAAGATGCTTGGTTTAATGACAAGGACACTCATGTGGAATTTATCATGGTTTTGTTCACACCGAAATAAAAAGTTGTGCCACATGTGTTGGTGCGAACAAAGTACAGTTGTTACCTAATCGTAGACTGATTAGCTATTGATCACCCTGAGTGTGTGGATGTGTGTGTGTGTGTGTGTGTGTGTGTGTGTGTGTGTGTGTGTGTGTGAGAGAGAGAGAAAGCTTTTTGGTACTTTTGTGCAAATGTTGTTGGTCAAAATTTGCTATCTTTTCATGTAACAGAATGTTCGCCCTATGAAAGTAATACGAAAACACCTACATTATGTGGACAAAATGTTCTCGCTGCCGTTCCCATGAGAAAAAGTGCTTCATGACGGAACTAAATAATATCTTTATTAAAGGGATAGTTCAGCCAAAAATTATAATTTTTATGTTGCTCTAAACAAAATGATCTTGCTGCAGTTCACATGATAAAAACTGCTTAAAGGGACTTAATAATGTCTTTATTAAAGGAATAATTCTTCCAACAAAGATAATTGGCATGTTCTAAACATGATTGACTTTCTTCTGCTGAACACAAAAGAAGAACATTTAAAGACAGTGTATAAGAACTAGAGCTTATAACCCTAAAAATGTCAGCATAAAAATATCTAAATCACCCATAAAACTTGTTAGAAACAAACTGAAATGTTACATGTTATTCATTGATAATCCTCTCGTCTAACTGCTGCAAACAAAATCAACACAAATCATTCAGAACAGTTTTGTGACCTGGATCAACCGATTCACAGAAAAGATTGCTTGATTCTTTCACAAACAGAACATTGCTTTTTTCCGAATGGCTAAAGAGAGCTTAGACTGATTATTTCATGGTGCTTTTATTGTGGTTTTATGTCTTTTGGAAAACAAGCTTGACCAAAATGTATACCTTGAATATCCTATAACTTGCTTTGGGGAAAACAAGTCAGCCAAATGCATACAATTTTAAAGTGCCCGTATTAAGTTTTTGTGGAATATTACCTTTAATGTAGTGTTTAATATAGCTGTCTGTGAAATGGTCTGCAAAGTTGCAAAGTCGGAAGTGCATTACAAATAATGTTATTGTCTCCCAAAAAGAAAGAATCGACTCTAAACCGACTCTAAACGAGTCATCAGGAATTCCAGTCTCTTTTCCTTGACATTCATGTAACACATAACACATTTGCATAATGCCCGCCTATGGTCTCCATTGGCTGCCCGCGAACAACATTTACTTTGACCCACTCTCAAACACTGTGGTCGGTTTGTGTTGTGTAGATAAGAAAAATGCTAAATATTTCTTAGCCAAAAAAGTAATAGCAATGAATAACAGCAGTAATAGGCTAAAGTTAGAAAGAAAGTTCACCTGGCATCTTGATATCTTTGCTTTTTCCCATCATTTCACTTCCCGTGTCTTGTTTTTCAAAGCAATATAGAATTCTGTGTGAACAGGTTGACGAGATATGTTCTACTTTCACTGAGCGCGCCACACAAGAACGGTTTATCAGATGTGCCATCATGTAGTCGGATCATTTTCTTTTGTCATTTGTCAGCATGCATAACGTTTGCTAACATCTTATTCAAAACAACGATTTCTCCATTTAAAGATAATAAAATCACGGCAAAACATTGAATTCGAATTAATCCGAAAATTCACACAGCCCTAGTGTGTGAATTTGCTGAGCTTTTTGATTGACGTTCTGTTTCCAATGGTCGCTGTATGCGGTTGAACCAATCACAACAGATCGGGCCGTCTGGCCAATCAGAGCAGAGCAGGCTTGTGGAAAGGAGGGATTTAGAGAGACTAAATTCATCCGACGAGACGTTTGAGAATCATTTTATCAATCAATCTATATGATGAGAAAATTAAAGTGTATTTTTGACCTTCGATGGATGTAAACCTATTGTAGAAGACAAACCTAAACAAAATAGCTGTTAAAAATATCGTAATTGTGCCACTTTAAATGCAAATGTTTCTGTAAGGGTAAGGGGCATAGACAATATAATTAGCTCAGTATAACAGCAAAAGAAGTCAATAGACAGTCACAGCCCGTACCCTGAAAGAACAAAACAATTGAACATGCGTGCTGTGTGTGTGTGTGTGTGTGGATGGATGTGATCATCGTGTCCATCACAGTAAACATTGGATCGGCCCAGTGTCTCATTTGAGAATGACATATAAACGGCAAGTGAAGGTCATTAGTAAATGACACAGTCACAATGACTGTTATATAACGTAAAGCGTGCCACTGTCTGCACACACCCACACACACGAGAGGGAGTGAGACAGCACACATTAGTAAGCTAGAGGAAAATGAATGGGGAGAGGGATATAAAATATGAAGTAGGAAAGGGATTACGGAGAGAATCTGCTGGAGCATCAGGGCGGAGGATTTTTTGCTCAGAAAACAGAGTTATGTCTGTGAGCTCTGATGTGCGAGTCTTGCCTTTGAGTTAAAACAGCCAGTCGCTGTTTTGATATTGTCAGTGGTATGAGTCCTATTGGAAATGTCAAAGAGCAAGTTTCCTGTTTGATTACTCTTGAACGTGCATGACATTAGCTGGACAAGATTAGTGTTTTCGTATGATCTGAGCTAAAGATTTATATGATATAATCAAAGATTGTAAGTCTTCTGAAGGAGGCATTAGACTTGGGAGACATGTCTAAAGCTTCCATTTTGTCATTGAACACAAGTTGGAATGGATTTGAACATGAATGAGATTTGCTAGCTGAATACAGCTGCAAGTACAATATTTTCTGTGCATGAAAAACCTTTTTGACCTGTTCCTCACACAAAGCCATTGTTTCTTAAAATGTTGTAGATGAGTCATATGTTTTTATTGTGCTTATCTCTCATTTTTGTAGCTTGAATCCCCATCTACTTTGTATATTTTATTTGGGAAATTCTGTGTAAGATGATCTTTTATGTTTCATGACCAAGAAAATCATGGCTTTCCTTTCATCTTGTACTTCTGTCCATTCATTCATCTACACTGTAAAACAATTTGGTTGGTTTTTGTTGGTTTAACTTAAAAAAGTAAGTAACCTGGTTGCCTTAAAATTGTGAGTTTATTGAAATTAAAACTTTGAGTTGATACAATAAAGGACATGTGTTTAATAAATAGAAACTCAAAATATTATTGTATCTAAACCACATACAAATTTTGATAAATCATGAAAATAGCACTATTTGGCACGTTTCACTGCATCATCAGAAATCACAACAACACACACAATTACCCAATATGCTTACAAAATCTTTTAATAATTTCTTATTAAATGTTGTCGAATCTCAAAAATGTTCATTGTATTAACTCAAAATTTTAATTTCAATGAACTCAAAATTTTAAGGCAACCAGGTAACTTTTTTTCTAAAAAATTTTTTACAGTGTAAGGACATATTTTAAATTGATACACTACACTGTAAAAAAAAGTCAAAGCCTGACATTTTTAAGTTCAATCAACTCGGATGTTTAAGCTATTTCAACTTAGATTATCTTAAACTGACTTGAAGACTGAACTGACTGAAAAAAATGTGTTATATTTTGTATAACTTATACAAAAAAGTGTAACATTTCGTAACTTATTTTGATGAGTTAAAACAATGTAAAAACATATGTTGGCATAACTTATTGAACATATAATTTTTTTACAGTGTACTAGGAGTTGAACCCATGATTTTGTTGTTGATGTTCAACCAGGTTGATGGGAGTGTGCTTGGAATAGACGCTGGGTTTTACCCTCTCTTGACATCAATTCCCACACATGACTGAGAGTCTATTTTAAGCTTGTGTGTGTGTTTATCCCGTGTGTTTCCATCTTACGTCTCTGACCCATTTAACACTGCTTTACCCGTCATCACAGAGCAGTTGTGCTGACATCACGGACACTTCATGGTACATTTTTGACTTCAGTATTGTTTTATTTGTTTTGTTTTTTCCAAATTGATTTTCTTTTAGATTTGTACTATTTTCTTTGAGGAAGATTATGGCTTTATTTGTTGCATCATTAAAATAAAATAAAAAAAGAAGTCAATACATTTTTTTTTTATATATAAACTGGACCTATGCACAAACATGCTCATTTCATTCCAGTCTTTCCAGAGTCAGAGTCAGAACTCATTACAGAGGATTCCTTGGTGTATAGCCTCAGTTATGTAAACATGCCAAGATATTGCAATGCTTATTTATTTAGCAATTCTATTAAATGATTAGTAGCATTTTATTAATTGCATTTGCGTAACATTTATTTTCCCTGTTGTCTCGACCCATTAGAACAAACCTGCAATCCATTTTTACTGAGCAAAATTAAGCCAAATACATTAATTTGAACAGCTCCTGTCATCATTTTATGTCATGTTAAAGGTCCCATGGCATTACATTTTTATTTTATGAGGTTTTTCAACATTAATATGAGTTTCCCTAGCCTGAATATTGTCCCCAAGTGGCTAGAAAGTTTGATCGGTGTCTTTCTCTGCCTTTGAGAAAATGAGAGCCCAGATGAGCTGATCTTGAATTCTCCTGTTATGACGTCATACCAGGAAAGGTTACCGCCCCTTCCTCTGCTTCGCCCGCCCTGAGAATTAGTAGAGAAATTCAGTTTATCAGTCTCGATGTCAGCAGCACAGGCTTTACTATATGGATTCGACAGCACCGCCACAAACAGTGAGTGACAGTGTTCATTAATGCCTGATCTGGGAACAGTGAATTCTGATGTGTATCTAATCATTAAAGTTCACACAGACTTTCTTTCTAAATCATTTAATACTGTCAGTCCCGCCGCTGGCCATCTTGATGCATCAGTGAATCAAGCCAGTGACTAAAACCATCAACTTCACGTTGTTTCTGTTAGTAGCATGAAACAAATCTGTTATTTAAATGATTCAAGTACAGAAACCGATCAAAGAACACTCTGTATAATGGTCGGATTGGTCCGTCACACTTATATTTGCAGTGCACACTTGCCCAAACTGCCATGACGCTGCTCACAGAAGCCCTTACTGTATTCATGTCGTGTTAGTTGTTAGCTGTGGTGAAAGCATTTTGTGAGAGAAATAACGTTGCAAAGTTTACTCGTGTTTATTCAGAGCTCTCAGATACAAACAAAATAAACTCACGCTATCAACAACTCGGTACAATACCACTTCCTCAGCAAGCTTTCCCCAGCTCCGTCTCTCTCCATCTGTCTCTCTCGACTGGCAGTGCTGCATCTGCTGCTTGTGCCTGACTAAACTACGCCCCCTCTGCACATAATCTCATTTCAAATGCAAAGATGTTAGCCAATCACAACAGTGGGTGTTTTCACTGAAGTCTCACAGCAGACACGCCCCTTAAAACAGAGCATTCCAGCCAGAGGGCTTATATCAGTATAGAAAAAAATGCCTTTTATTTCTAAATTATGACATTTTTTGATGTAAAACCATAATAACAATATAATTACACCTCAGGAAACATTATAACATAATAATAAAAATCCATGCCATGGGACCTTTAATCATTTCACATGTTGCTGGGCCTATTTAATTTCAGTGTTTAGAATTTTTTTTGTTTTTGTTTTTTTTTTTGCGATAAACTATTTTGCTTCTTTGTTGGGCGCTATACCCAATTATTCAAATGTATGCAATTTATTTAGTGTTGTAAATTGAAATTATACCGACAATTGGAATTTTAGCTGCTTCCACAATGCATGCAGTTCAAACATGATAACAATCAAATCTGAATTCCATCCATTTTTCAAACCACTGGTCCAATGTGACTACAGCATAATATCATTATGCAGGTATAAATGTATTTTTAATTGATTATTACAGTGATTAATTAAGGTTACTGTCCATTCTAAGCATTTAAGATAGATGCTTTCATTACAATTGGAGCTCCCAGTTTGCTACATTTCAAATGACTATTAAACAGCAAGCACAAACTATGCAAAAGCCGTGTCAGAGGTGTCAGAATTCTCGTTTTCATTCACTTCTTCAAGTGGACTATATTAGGGGAATAATAGGGGCTAGTGAATGAGGGTATATATAGGGAGTGATTTTGAGCACAGCTATGGTTAACATCACTAGTCCATGTGGTAATTATATCGGGCAGGAAAGCCAAACATCCGCCTTACATTCATCGACCTTAGACATGACTTTTCATTTGAAACAAATTGTTGCCTAACGTTAGCCACTTTCACATGGCCGCTCGCTCTAACATTAACCTTCAATAGATGAATGTGCACTATTATTAGGTGTACATCTAAGTGTTCATGCAGAGTGCGGAAGCTAAATTAGTACCACTAGTCAACAAGTAAAATCTTT